>NW_025814825.1:57622500-58142500 GCF_022079265.1 Lynx rufus
CAGGAAACCAAATCTTTATTTATAATAACCAGCTCAGTAAGCCAGACGGCTATCAGATTTGCAGGAAGCTAGGAAGCTAGGCTGCTAGCTCTAGTGACAATCCAGTAAGTTAAACAATAACAAAAGCCCCCATTTTAAGTGCACAGACTGTTGAGCTGTGTAACCACCACACCAATCAAGATACAGAACATTTCCATCACTCCCAAACATTTTCCTGTGCCTCTTTGAAATCAAACCTACTCTGTCTCAACAGCTTTAGGCGAGCATTGATTAGCCTTCTGTCACTGTGATTCTGAATGCAGGTCTTTAATAAATTTCCCCAATCATGGCTCCTGGCCAACTCCTGCACTTAGCTTTGCTCTTTTGCCATTTCAGAATTCTTTAGGGCTCTTGGGATGAGCCTCACTTGACTCAGGGCTCTTGGGGTGGGATGTTCTCTGTTCTGATTTTTCTACAAATCCAATGCCATCTGCTATCTTCCTGGGATTCAAAAGAAATTATAGCCTTTTGATGGCCTTTGTTGTTTTCCTATGCTATCATGGTTTTGTGGTTAAAAAAAAAAAACAAACAAATTGTAACCTGTCAAACTCAGTGGAGATATTAACAAGAAATTGTTTTTATTTCTTTCAGTCATTGCCTCTAGCCATACCTTGTTAGTTTCTTCTTTCTTGTCCCTTAATAAAATCTTGGGCAAATTCCTTAATTTACTTACTTTCATCTTAGTCTGGTTCCAGTTAGAACTTTAATCTGTAGTTGATTTATACTCTGTCTTCTCCATCTGCTGGTTTCAGGGACCTATAGTGTAGTGGGGCTGGAGGCTTAATCTGATTATGAAGTATACCTATAGTGTAGTGGGGCTGGAGGGACAGTGGAAACAGATCTGATGTGGTTGATTGCCTGTGAGTAGAGGAAGACACCCTGCTCTGGCTTAGAAAGTTTTCTATCAGGAGAAGATGGCCTCCTTCAACATAGGTGTCTCCCTGTAGAAGGTGTGCGGTTTTGTTGAGGGGCAGTGATTTCCTGGAGAGAATGACAGCTGGATCTCCCTTCGGTCTCTTTTGGTGGTCTAGCTGTATTGCTATGGGATGGGGTGTGTGTGTGTGTGTGTGTGTGTGTGTGTGTGTGTGTGTGAATTTTGCCTAAATCACATGGTGGCTCAGAATTGGAGACGTGCAGTTCCTCACAGGAAGTTTAGGGTATTTTTAACAGGAACATGAGGAAAAGGAGGCTAAATCAACAGATGTCTAACACATGCGTTTAAAGACCTCACCTTTTGAACAGTTGAATATAAAAAAAGAGAAGCAATTTTCCAAAAAGAAAATGGTATGGTTTATATTAAAGTCCTGATTTTTAATCTGCCCCTAATATGTATTTTACTTTTCTGGAGAAATATGGTTAGCAGAAAGTTTGGGGTTTAAAGATTTGGAAAGTGCAGTGTTTTTCTTTTTCTTTATAATGCTTACTCATTTTTGAGAGAGAGAGAGAGAGTAAGCATGAGTGGGGGGAGGGGCAGAGAGGGAGGGAGACAGAGAATCCAAAGCTGGCTCCAGGCTCTGAGCTGTTAGCACAGAGCCATATGTGGGGCTCGAACCCATGAGCCGTGAGATCATGACCTGAGCTGAAGTCAGACACTCAACCGACTGAGCCACTCAGGTGCCCCGTGCAGTATTTTTCTTTTTAAACTAACATCCATTCTGGGGCACCTGGGTGGCTCAGTTAATTATCTGACTTCAGTTCAGGTCATGATCTCACAGCTTGTGAGTTTGAGCCCCACGTCGGGCTCTGTGCTGACAGCTCAGAGCCTGGGGCCTGCTTCGGATTCTGTGTCTCCCTCACTCTCTGTCCCTCCCCTGCTCACGCTCTGTCTCTCTCTCTCAAAAATAAACAAACATTAAAACAAATTTTTTTAAATAAATAAACTGGCATCCTTTCTTTCGTAAAGGTGATGACGTGAAATGTTTGGATTTTATTATTACAGTCTGAGAATAATCTCACCTTTGCATCACAGCTAATCTCTTCCTAGCTGTATTATTCTTTCCAGAGTTGACTTGTAAATTGTCTTTACCTGTTTATGACATCGGATCTGCATCTCTCTGGTCTCCGTCTGGGTAGAGACATGGCAGACCTTATTCTCCTTTCTCAGGCTGTCATTAAATGCAAGACTAGAAGGCTGACACTTGCGAACCAGGGATGGATTTCTTTTCTCTTCAAAATGAATTATCATGAGACTTTGCTGATGCCGGAAACAAGTTTAATAAAGGAGCATCTTCATATGGTTGAAGATAGATAGTTTTAAATTCAGAACATTTTCCATTATAATTTCAAAACCATGCACAGACTTAAAACGACACTTTGAGGAACTCATAGATGAGCTGCACTGGAACCTGCTGCCAGGCCTCATGGTCACTAGGTTTCATTGTTTCAGAAATGGCATAATGATTATTGAAAAGCACTAATTGCATGCAGTTTGATGTGATAGAAGAACATAATACATTTGTTCTGCCCTGTAGACCTTTGTTTCACAAAGACACTTTAAGGTGCATAAGAAAACAATCACATATTGTTCTCCATGGCATTTGAAAATTCTTCTTCTTCAACCCAAGGACATTTTGAATAATTTTTTTGGCATTTCTAATCCTCTAATGAAAGTAGCAAAATATAGTGAGAAGAGCAACGGACTGGGTTTGGATTCCAGTTTGTATCCAGCTTTTTATGAACATGGTCAGTTTATTCAAACTCTCTGGGTCAGAGTGTCCTTTTCAGAGAATAGGAGCTAGACTAGATAATTTCTTAAATTTTTTTTTTCAACGTTTATTTATTTTTGGGACAGAGAGAGACAGAGCATGAACGGGGGAGGGGCAGAGAGAGAGGGAGACACAGAATCGGAAACAGGCTCCAGGCTCTGAGCCATCAGCCCAGAGCCTGACGCGGGGCTCGAACTCCCGGACTGCGAGATCGTGACCTGGCTGAAGTCGGACGCTTAACCGACTGCGCCACCCAGGCGCCCCTAGACTAGATAATTTCTAAGGGTCTTTTGAATGTGCAAATCCACTGATTCTATGTTGTGTAAAAAATAAAGAAACCATTAAGTAAATTATTCATATCCTGTTGGTTATTAAATAACAAGCCTTTGTTTTATTACTTACAGTTTTCTAGTATTTTATGTTTTTAGTATTTTGAGAATGGTCTATTATCCCATTGTAGTTTTTGGTTTATTATTGCTTTGGAAAAGGAAATATTTAATTTTTGCATATTTAGCTTGTATCCAGTTGTGTTACTGAATGCTTTTTTTAAAAATTATTTTTAAACATTTATTTATTTTTGAGACAGAGAGAGACAGAGCATGAATGGGGGAGAGTCAGAGAGAGAGGGAGGCACAGAATCTGAAACAGGCTCCAGGCTCTGAGCTGTCAGCATAGAGCCTGATGCGGGGCTTGAACTCACGGACCCTGAGATCATGACCTGAGCCGAAGTCGGACGCTTAACCGACTGAGCCACCCAGGTGCCCCCTGAATGCTTTTTTGTACTAATAGATTTTTAGTTGAGATGCTTGGATTTTTGGAGATGAAATCTATAAATAATTTAAAACCTCAAGAGCAATGTTGAAGAATATTCGTGATGTCAGGCCTCCTTCCTGGTTTTTAACTTGAGTAGTATGTCTTTGTTTAATATGACGTTTGCTATTGGTATATAAATATTCTATCAAATTTTGGTCGTTTTCCTATTTCAATTTTACTTAGAATTTCTATGCAGTGCTTTTCTGGTGTCTATCAAAATAGGCATGATTTTTTTCTTTAATCTAATATAATGAATTATATTAATAGATTTTCTGATGTTAATCCATGCCAGAATTTTAAATCATCATAAAATTCCTGTAATAAATCCAATTTGGTTATTGTACTTCAAAAATATACTTTTAAATTTAATTTGTTAATGTATTATGTAAGGTTTTGCCACTTCTACTGTATTGTTAGTAATGTAGGTCTACACTTTCCTTATACTAAAAAAAATAGTTTGAATCAGAATTATGCTTACCCTCCAAATGATTTGGGAAGATTTTTCATCTTCTTTTGTGTTCTGTTATAATTTGAATGATTTAGGAATTAACCATTCTTTGAACGACAGATAGAATTCATGGGCAGAAACCATCTCGGCCTGGTTCCTATTACAGTGGTTGATGGTTGACAATTATTTTCTAGTAATTCTATGGTTATTGTCCAGTTCTCCTACCTTTTCTTGAATGTTTGGTAATTTATATCTTCCTAACATCACTCATTTCATCATGGTATTCAAATTTATTGGCATATGCTGTTATTTTCATTGGTTATTTTAACTCCCCCTGTATTTATAGTCTCCTTGCTGATATTTATTACTTTCTTGCTTTTTTCTCATTTCTATTTATTTATTTATTTATTTATTTATTTTTTAGAGTTTTTCTTTTTTTTTTTTCAATATATGAAATTTACTGTCAAATTGGTTTCCATACAACACCCAGTGCTCATCCCAAAAGGTGCTCTCCTCAATACCCATCACCCACCCTCCCCTCCCTCCCACCCCCCATCAACCCTCAGTTTGTTCTCAGTTTTTAAAGTCTCTTATGCTTTGGCTCTCTCCCACTCTAACCTCTTTTTTTTTTTTTTCTTTCCCCTCCCCCATGGGTTTCTGTTAAGTTTCTCAGGATCCACATAAGAGTGAAACCATATGGTATCTGTCTTTCTCTGTCTGGCTTATTTCACTTAGCATAACACTCTCCAGTTCCATCCATGTTGCTACAAAGGGCCATATTTCGTTCTTTCTCGTTGCCCTGTAGTACTCCATTGTGTACATAAACCACAATTTCTTTATCCATTCATCAGTTGATGGACATTTAGGCTCTTTCCATAATTTGGCTATTGTTGAGAGTGCTGCTATAAACATTGGGGTACAAGTGCCCTATGCATCAGTACTCCTGTATCCCTTGGGTAAATTCCTAGCAGTGCTATTGCTGGGTCATAGGGTAGGTCTATTTTTAATTTTCTGAGGAACCTCCACACCGTTTTCCAGAGTGGCTGTACCAATTTGCATTCCCACCAACAGTGCAAGAGGGTTCCCGTTTCTCCACATCCTCTCCAGCATCTATAGTCTCCTGATTTGTTCATTTTGGCCATTCTGACTGGCATGAGGTGGTATCTGAGTGTGGTTTTGATTTGTATTTCCCTGATAAGGAGCGACATTGAGCATCTTTTCATGTGTCTGTTGGCCATCCGGATGTCTTCTTTAGAGAAGTGTCTATTCATGTTTTCTGCCCATTTCTTCACTGGGTTATTTGTTTTTTGGGTGTGGAGTTTGGTGAGCTCTTTATAGATTTTGGATACTAGCCCTTTGTCTGATATGTCATTTGCAAATATCTTTTCCCATTCTGTTGGTTGCCTTTTAGTTTTGTTGGTTGTTTCCTTTGCTGTGCAGAAGCTTTTTATCTTCATAAGGTCCCAATAGTTCATTTTTCCTTTTAATTCCCTTGCCTTTGGGGGTGTGTCGAGTAAGAGATTGCTATGGCTGAGGTCAGAGAGGTCTTTTCCTGCTTTCTCCTCTAGGGTTTTGATGGTTTCCTGTCTCACATTCAGGTCCTTTATCCATTTTGAGTTTATTTTTGTGAATGGTGTGAGAAAGTGGTCTAGTTTCATTCTTCTGCATGTTGCTGTCCAGTTCTCCCAGCACCATTTGTTAAAGAGACTGCCTTTTTTCCATTGGATGTTCTTTCCTGCTTTGTCAAAGATGAGTTGGCCATACGTTTGTGGGTCTAGTTCTGGGGTTTCTATTCTATTCCATTGGTCTATGTGTCTGTTTTTGTGCCATCTCATTTCTTTTTAAAAAAATGAATTAAAAAATTGAGGTACAGTTCATATACAAGATTATATTAGTTTCAAGTATACACCATAATGATTCAATATTTGGATGTATTGTGAAATGATCATCTATGTAAGTCTTGTCAACGCCCATTGCTGTATGTATCACCCCTGTTTCTTGAATTGTTTTGCTAGGGGTTTGTCTCATTCACTGTTTCAAAGAACCTACTCTTGGTTTTTCTTATAACATGATTAGATTTTTAAACATACAAAGAATCTAACATTGGGATTCATTATTTATTGGTTCTTTCAATGGAGGCTATTCCAGAAAGGTCATTTGTTACATTGTCTGGAGTCCCCACCTTGACCCCCCTAAGTAGAGTTTAGAAGAGAGTGAGGATGTGGCTTACAGACAGGGAAATCAGCCCTAGCTGGACTGTGGGCTGCTTGGAGGGTGGACTAGTGACTTTATTACCGTATAACATTGATCAAGATATAGTCGACAACTCGTTACTGGGGAAAGACAGTGCTTGGCAGTGTGATGGTGGTGCCCATTGGGTTTAAAGTTAAACCTTTGGACAGACCTGTGTTTGAATCCTGGTTCTGCCACTCACACACGGGGTGACTTTGGGCAAGTCCCTTGGCTACTATGTCCTCATCTTCTTGTTTGTTTGGGGAGGATTAAATGGCAGACTTTATGAAAAGCTTTTAGCTCAGTGCCTGACACACACCTGACCTTGGTGGGTGGTAATAGAAATGGTGCTTGTCATTAATCTAGTATCTGGACAAATCGTAGAGTCTCAGTTTCTCTATGATTCTATTGTTCTAGGTTCTGAGGTTCTATCGTTTGGAAACTACTCAGCAGGCAGATCTAGAAATGCTTTCGTTTAGAAGCGTGAGCTGTTTTCCTATCCTTTGCCAGAGTAGGGCAGACTTGGACAGCCAGATGTGGGGATGCCGGCCTCTCTCTGTAACTTCCCAACTAGCTCAGAGAATTAGGCTACCTCTGCTAGGTAGCCTTGCTCCCATACTTTCGACAATAATATCTGGGCAGTGAGGCTGCACAGAAAGAAAAGGTGGTGTATATATCACTGATACAAACTTCTCTCACTTGGGTTATAAATTTAGGATTTCTGAAGTTTGACATGTAATTTAAAGAGTCCATTATGATCTCTTTGGAATGGCAAAGGAGAACACAAGGCCTCTGGGCCCCTTAAAGCAGAAGGATGAGATGGCAGCCAAGGCTTGTCTCCTGAAAGATTTCCCACCCTCCCTTTCCTTCTCATTCTGACACAAATGGTTCCTGTGCTGTGTCTGAAGGGGAGACAAATGGGGAGAGGCCTGGGAAATATGCGATAATGCTGGAGCTTATACATCTTTGTGAAATCTTAGTTCCTATTCCATGGGATATGCTACATACCCAACTGTTCCTGTTTCTCCCACTGTTCTTATTTTTATCCCCTGGGGATTTCTGGGTGGGCCCATGGTTATTGGGGGGCAGTTTGTACAGTTCCCTGCAATTTTTGAAGTCCAACCCCAACATTGGTTCACTGGCTTCTTAGTACAACTCCATGAGGTCAATAGAGGAGGTAGAGCTATCATCTCCACTTCCTAAGTGAGGAAACTGAGACCCAGGGAGGCTAAAAGCTTTGCCCAAGTTCACACCTAGAGGACCTGAAGCAGACCAAGTTTCTATCCCTAAGTCCAGGGCTGCTCCCACCTACAGGCTGGCCTGTCCCCTGCAGGGACCAAGTCTCAGATCAGAGATCTTGCTTCTGAAGCTCTCAGCGCTTCCTGCCTGGTGTCCTCAGCTTGGCTCACTTTCCCTCCGTGTAAGAGAGGCAGAGGAGGGATGGGGGAGGGAAAGGATGGATACTCTTCCTTCTCAAATGACAGACAATTTGTCCTCAGTGTGGCTTCTTCAGCTACCCAAACCTTTCCCAGAGATGCGATCCTTCAGTGCGCCTGATTCCTGGTAGTTTCTCGAAAGTCCCCCGTGTGGTTTAGCTCTTTACATCCTCTCCTGGCAGAACAGACAATATAAATGTAAACTGTCATCATCATTGCATTGGACCCAGGGGAAAGAGATGACATTTCCTTGTGAGACTGAAGGGGAGCAGAGGCATATGTGGGGAAGGGTTGTTTTGCAAATCAAATGTTGTGGTTGTTTTTCACAGTCTTAGGAGAGACAAAATGTTTACTGAGAGGAAGTGGATAATGTTCTTTGGGTTGCTAAGTCTATACTAGGAAGGAATAGGCATATCTAGCCCACAGTCCAATTCTGTGCGCTCTGTGCTTCCCCTTGAGGCCCTGGATTTATGCCAACTTTGTACTGCAGCAAGAATCATAAAGTTGATGGCCCTTTAAAAAAAAAAAGGTGGCAATGACTGGCTCATTTTCATAAAATGGGCAAACATTAGTTCTCAACCAGGGTGACTTTTCCCCCAGGGGACATTTGGCAATATCTGGGGCCATTTTTGGTTGTCAAAGTGGGGAGATACCACCTGCATCTAATGGGGTAGAGGCCAGGGATGCTGCTAATCATTCTACAGTGTGAGGAGAGCCCCCACGACAAAGAATCAACCAGCACGAAATGTCAAGAGAGCTTAGGATGAAAAGTTCTGGCTTAAAGTCCAACACACAATAGTCACACTGGAAGTGTTGGTCCAATATGTTCCCAAGTTTTCAGTAGGGCAATTCCAGGTACCATATCTTGGGGCCAATTTTTGTAAATTTTTTTTTGCTTTATCATTATAATTTTTTAATAATGATATTAATGATTTATTTTTGAGAAAGAGAGAAGGCGTGGAGAGGCAGAGGAAGTGGGGGACAGAGGATCTGAAGCGGGCTCTGTGCTGACAGCAGTGAGCCTGATGCAGGGCTCAAACTCATGAACTGTGAGATCATGACTGAGCTGAAGTTGGATGCTCAACCAACTGAGCCACACAGGCACCCCACATTTATTATAATTTTTCAAATGCACACATGAGACATGATTATATTCCTACTACAAGAGATTCAAACGATACCAGAGTGAAGAGAACAAAATGTGACTGTTCTATTTACTTTCCTCTCTTGCTTTTCCTTTTCCCCTCCCATTCCCTCCCTGCTCTTCTTTCTGGAAGCCATTTTCTAGGTGCCTTTAGGGTATATACACATTTTTTTTTTCTTACATAAATGGGCTCATTCCATACATACTCTTCTGTAACTTACTTTTTTCACTTAACATTTTAGTAAATAAACTTCTGGGCTGTTCAAAGTTTCACAATGAAAAGATAGTCTCATATTGTCAAAGTAATAGCAGCAGCAACACTTTATGGCACTTATTGTATGCTGGGCAGAATTCCAAAGGCTTTGCACATAACTCATTTAGTCCCCAGAAACACTGTGAGTTGGGTGCTATTTTAGTCTCATTTTATAAATTAGGGAAGTAGGCACTCAGAAGCAGTCTGGCCGAGTTCTTGCTTTTTGCCCTTGCACTATCCTGCCTGTCCAGAAAAGGTTTATCTGGGGATTGGGAAACTTTGGTGACATCTATGGATGTGATACTGTAAAATAATAATAATAAAAAAATCTAGATTTGGTTTTTGTATCCGATTCCTGGCACAGGGCTCCTAAAGCCTTTGTGATTTCCGGAGTGATAGGAACATCTTTCATTATAATACTTGGTCTTAGTCCTTGGATCCTGACATAAGAACTTCTCAGAGCTCGGAATCTCAGAGTGAAAAGAGTGTTTTTTGAGTGCTAATGGGGTGACTGGTAGCTGGGGCCCCTAGATAGCTTCAGGATGTGGGCTGGTCTCCAGAAAGACCAAGATATGATTAGAAAGTTAGAACTTTTGGGATGCCTGGGTGGTTCAGTTGGTTGAGCACCCAACTCTTGGTTTGGGCTCAGGTCATGATCCCAGGGTACTGGGATCAAGCCCTGCGTCGGGCTCGGTGCTGAGCGTGGAGCCTGCTTAAGATTCTCAATCTCTCTCTCTCTCTCTCTCTCCCTCCCTCTCTCCCTCCCCCCTTCTGTCTTTCTCTCCTGATCACACTCTCTGAAAATAAATAAATAAATAAATAAATAAATAAATAAATAAAGTTGGAACTTTTATCCCCATTCCCTATCTCCTGAGAGACAGAGGCTGGAGATTGAGTCAATCAGTAATGGCCAATGATTAAATCAACTATGCCCATGTAACGGAGCCTCCACAAAACCCCTGAACCTCGGGATTTGGGAACTTCTGGGTTGGTAAACACATCAAGGTTCTGGGAGGGTGGTGCACCTGGAGACAACATGGAAGCCTTGTCCTCCACACCCCCTTCCCCACAGCCCATGTCTTGTACTATGCATCTCTTCTATTTGGCTGTTCTGAGTTGTATCCTTTATAATAAGAATAATATATATATATATTATATATAA
This sequence comes from Lynx rufus, assembly GCF_022079265.1. Taxonomy (NCBI): domain Eukaryota; kingdom Metazoa; phylum Chordata; class Mammalia; order Carnivora; family Felidae; genus Lynx; species Lynx rufus. The sequence continues at coordinate 57,632,733 of NW_025814825.1, forward strand.
GAATATATATAATATATATATTTATATATAAGAATATTTATATATAAGAATTATATATATATATATTATATATATAATTATATATAAGAATCATATAATATATATATGATTATATAATAATCATAAGAGGTTTCATGAATTCTGAGAGTTATTCTAGCAAATTATTGAACCTGGGAAAGGAGTCCTGGGAACTCCTTGACTTTATAGCTGGTTGGTCACATTACAGGTGGCCTGAACTTGCACCTGGTGTCTCAAGTGGGAGCAGTCTTATGGGGCTGAGCCCTCAAGCTGTGGGGTCTGCCTTTAGTGTCAGAATTGAACTGAACTGTAGGATACTCGGGTGCTGTCTGGAGAGTTGAATTGGTTGGTGTGAGGACGAAACACACGCATTTGGTGTCAGAAGTGTTGTGAGTGAAAACCACAGCTCAGAACAGGTATTCATTGGATGCCAGGCACATGCTCAGCCCTGTGCCAGGTGTCCCTGTGCTCCAGGAACTCCTGGTCTCAGAGTAATAACAGGCAAGTAGGGAGATGATGGCAGGTTGTGGCAGTTTAGAGTGATAAGTGCAAAAACAGGAGCAAACTTTGAACAACAATGGGCATCGTGTAATTTATGCCTCCGCTCCGGGAGAGAAATTCAGAACCATTCTTAATTAAAACTGGTCTGTCCTTATTAGTCAGTTTTGGTGCCTCTGACTTGTGAAGCGTGCTTAATCATAATTTGCTTTACAATCTCGCTCCCAAGTTTTATAGTAGGCGATGTCATTAATCAAAATAAGTCTTCAGGCTTTGTAACGTGGTAGGGCTTGGAATGCCACTGTCTAAATTTTTCATATCCAGAGTATCATATTAGACATACATCTCATTATTTTCCAACTTGCCAATGTGTTTTGCTGAATATGGCATTTCCTTCCTTCACTCCACTGTTGAGTCATTTTTCTCTTTTGCCAATGGTGACTTTTCAACAGTTTGACTACAAAACATAAGGGCACCCGGTTGAATATAATAATCCAGTTCAGATAGCCCCTAGTTATTTCCAGGTGGGTGCAAGGCACTGTGACGAGCACTGAGAGGAGCTCACAGGTGTGCTTACAATATACTGTGGTGATGGTTGAGTGAAATAATAAAGATGACACAGTTAAAGGGCTGTATGAGCACAGACTAGGATGTGGATGCATATGTCCATACTCTAGAACTGTATCATGTAGGGTGATCAGCTGTTCCTGATTGCCTGAGACTGAGGAGTTCCAGGACTGAAGGATGTTTGGTGCTCACAGGGAAAACTGGGACAAATTGGTCACCCTAGGATCATGGATTAGCACAAACCTGCACTTCCCATGAGCACTCTGGCCAAGTCACTTAGCCAGCCATTGTTAAATGGGGGAAGTGGACAGATGACCACAAAGGTCCTTGGCAATAATGAGATAGCAGCTCTGGTCATTTAGCTTCCTTGAGGATGTTCTGGATGCACCTCTATTGCTTGTGTTATGGGAAAGTTTCAACATCCTCTATGCCATTTGAAGTGCTTTTATTGCTGTAGGGCTTAGAGGCTGGCTCCAGAGACGCCCTCCCAGGCAATTAGACTCTGGGGAATTTGCTGTTAGCCTTGGCTGGCAGCTTGGCTGTGGAAGACTGACTACTACTCTCTGGTTGACCACTAGTATATTAATTTGTTATATGAAACAGGACTACAAGAGAGATGAACGCCTGTGGCTTCTGGCTGTACTTCCTGTGAGGGGAGATTTACATAGTATGCTAGGAAGGATATGGGTTCCATTGAATGAGACAGAGATCCAAATTTCATGGTAGTCCAAATGTGACAGAAGTTTAGTTTCTGTTACACTAAAAGCCTAAGCCCAGAGAAGACCGTATGAGACCAGTTTCCTTCTATTTACTTTATATCTCTTGGTTGTGGCTTCATCCACAGAGTCCAAGAGTGCCCTCTACCTTGTCTGTTTTCTAGCCAGTAGGAAGGGAGAAAAGAGAAAAGAAGGGAAAATACATTTCCTCTGGGAGCTAGATCCAGAGGACACCTATAACTCTTCTCACATCCCATTGGCCAGAATTAAGTCCTGTGAACAAGCCCTTTCCTGCAAGGGCACCTAAGAAATGTAGTCTCTACTTCAGGTGGCCATATATCCAGTGAGATGTTTTATTATTAAGAAAAACAAGTATTAGGAAAGTAACTAATGGTCTCTGCCATAGGTGGAAAGCCAAGTTATGACAAGGATATTGTTTGCTGAGCACAGAATTGAAGAAAGGGTGAGAGGTGGATGTCTAACATTGGCAGAGCTGTTGGCACCCACCGCAGAAACAGGCAGGTACCAGCCTTGGGACAAGACAACACAAGCGTGTGGACCATGTTGCTCTAAACCCATGGGGGGTACTTGTTTCACGGCCTCCCTCTCTTCCTGCCATTCATTTTTGTGTGTTGCGGTCTGCCTAGCATAAAGCCTGCAATCCCTGCCCATCATGTGGGAACCTGGGATTTGATTTTTGGTGGAATGACAAGTTCTTTTTACTATAAATCTCCATAAAGCCAAAGACTCTCTCTTATTTACTGCTGTCATGGATTGATGTCTGGCATATCCCAATTTAATAAATGTTTGAAAATGACCTTTATTTCCCCAAACCCAGCTTTATTGAAGTATAATTGACTAATAAAAATGGTGTATATTTAAGGTGCATAACTTGGTGTTTTTTAATATCGATTTATTTATTTTGAGAGAGAGAGCAAACATGTGCAGGAGGGGCAGAGAGAGAGAGAGAGAGAGAGAGAGAGAGAGAGAGAGATTCCCAAGCAGGCTTTGAACTGTCAGTGCAGAGCCCAGTGTGGGGATGGGGATCTCATGGTTTGAGACATCGTGACCTGAGCTAAAATCAAGAGTTGGTCGCTCAATCAACTGGGCCACCCAGGCACCCCACTTACTGTTTTTATATACATATATACATTGTCAAATAATGACAACAATCAAGCTAATTAACACATCCATCACCTTATATAGTTACCTTTCTTGTTTTTATTTTTTTAAAGATTTACCCTCTTAGCAAATTTCAAGGATACAGTCCAGTATTGTTAAGTAGAGTCACATGACTGTACTTCAGATCTCTAGAGCTTATGTATCTTGCATAACTGAAACTTTGCACCCCTTTACCATCATCTCCCCATTTCCTCCACCCTCCATTCCCTGGCAACCACCATCCTATTTTCTGCTTCTGTGAGTGTGACTATTTTAGATCCACATGTAAGGGAGATCATGCAGTATTTGCTATTCTGTGTCTGGCTTGTTTCACTTAGCATACTATCCTCTCCGTTCACCCATATTGTTGCAAAATGGCTGCATGTCCTTCTTTTAAAAAGGCAAGATAATATTCCATTGTATAATATATATACTGTATATGTATGTTATGTATTTATATAATATGTAATATATAAGACATGCATTTGTATAATTTATGCAATACATAATTATGTAATATATGTAACATATAATATGTATACATACAGTATGTATATATACAATGGAATATATTTTATATGTGTATATATCACAAGCAAATGACCGTTCATCTTCTGGTCTCTTCATTCCTTCACTCCTTAGGAGTGTTAAGCCCTTTCATCGTATTGCAGATATTTTTCTGGTAGTCCCAGACTTCACTTGACCTGGAAGATAGCCTCTCTCTAAGGCAACATTTAGCTACCTCTGATCAAATTTTACAGCGCATCTCTGGATGTTTGGGAAACCTTGACATTCCCCAGTGTTCTTGAAATAATTTGATGTGCCATTTGCTACTAAACTTAATCTCTTTTAGTTTGTTCCTGATTCTCTATGTATCGGAAAGCAAAACTGCTGTTTAAGGAGCAAAATTGAACAAGAAAATACCCCCGAGTTTTTGGCATGTGAGACTTTTATTAGGTGGCTGTATTGTCTGATAGCATCCATAGAGCTCTGGGATTTGAGAACCTGAGCTTTTTCTAAATGTATTGGTAGGTGTAAACTATAAAGGCCTTGGGTTTTCTTCTTCAAATGCATGTTTGGAGAGGATGCTCTGCTTAATAGGAGGGCAACTTTGCAAAACTCTTGGGTAAGCATAGAGCTTGTTGGAAATGAAATCTTTATGAGACTGTCAGGAAAAGATTGTGATTTGGGTTTGTAGGAACAGTGCCTGGTGTGAGGCCCTCAGGCCATATTCTGATGGATTGGCCACAATTTACACAGTTAGCCTGTTCCTGTATAGATGGAACTCACATCCCAGTATTTCTTCTAGATTATTCTTACTGAAAAGTAATTTCCTACAGTGGGGACTTCTCTGAGGAGATGGAAACTGGATGTGGGGAGGGGAGCAGCGAGTGGGTAGTGAGTGGGAGGAGAAAGGCTCTCTCCAGCAGAAGTTCAGAAATCTTTGCTGGATCGTTCTTGGACAAAAGCTGGGAGAATGTGGGTTCCATGAATGAGAATGAATATTGAGTTTCCTGGTACGCAGGTGACTGGAGACATTTTTCATTTATACTCCTCATCATTGAGTGCTTATTGAATGCAAGGTGCTAATTAAGTTTTGATTAAAAAGCTGCAAGCCTCCACTTTCCAGGAGTTTACAAGATAGTTGCAGAGAGCGCAAATGACAGACCCAGAAGACTTACTTATTTTCTATAAGCTCATTGAATTTGCTCAGTTTTCTCTTAAAGTTCCATTTGCTTGCTTCAGATCTTGGTAGCTTTTAGCTTAGGGCTGTGTTTAGCAGGCATGCGGGAAATAATGGGAGGGACAAAGTCTGTTAAGTCATTTCTTGTAAATGTAAGACTGAAGTGAATCATTTCAGTGAAGTCTGGATTTGCATCTCCTGCCATAGAGCTAGCTCTTATTGAAGGGAGATAGATTTGTTTCAAGTGAAGCTGGGGCTGCTGCTAAATAGAAATAAAATATAGGGGCGCCTGGGTGGCTCAGTCGGTTAAGCGTCCAACTTTGGTTCAGGTCATGATCTCACGGTTCGTGGGTTTGAGCCCCACATCAGGCTCTGTGCTGACAGCTCAGAGCCTGGATCCTGCTTCAGATTCTGTGTGTGTCTCTCTCTCTTTCTCTGCCCCTCCCCCGCTCATGCTCTCTCTCTGTCTCTCAAAAATAAACAAAAATGTGAAAAAACATTAAAAAAAAAGAAATAAAATGTAACCTTTCTCGGAAATCTTCAGGGCTGGTAGGGACAAGCCATTCAGGAGCATATGAGTGAGGATAAAAGACTGGAGGAGTCTAGGTATTTTCAGGCAAGGATTCTACAAAGCCAAATGGAGCAAACAGACACAAATTCCCCAAATGGCCCACAGGTATGCTGGGCACGATTCAGGGCTTGCCCACCTGGCCGCCCACTGCGGAGCTCAGCCGCGAACATGATGTCTGATAGGTCTTTCACTTGTCTGGCTGGAGGCTGTCCTCCCTGAGGCCAGAGAGACCCAAACGTCGCACTGTTATCCACATCCCAGTGCCAAGGAGAGACTGGATGGTGAAGTGACCATGGAGGCAACTTGAGGAGAGGATGGGAGTCTTTGGTGTCATCAAGGGTGACTTTTGTGTACACAAACAAATTCTTCCTTCACCTTTTACGTTCACTTCACACATCTTATTTTAAGTCTGGCACATTCCAATAAGATTGAAAGATATGTACCCGCCGTGGAAACTGGTAGGTCACTTCACACAATTTTGGGAGCTGCCTCCTCTGCTAGCTTGAGCTGGAACAATGACCAGACCTTGATCTGGACCCTGCTGGATGCTTGTTAGGCCTCAGTGAACACAGTGTGTATTGGGATGTGCCCTCAGGTTCCACGCCTTCAACGGGGGTTGTGGTCATTTAACTCATGTCCCTGAGTTCGAGTTGTGCGTGATTCCTTTCTTCATTCTTCTGTCTACATACAGTCCTACCTAATTGGATAGTCTGATTGGATTTTGCATTTCACTGGCTCTTAAAAAATATAAATGTCTTGGGGCACCTGGGTGGCGTAGTCGGTTAAGTTTCCGACTCTTGATCTCGGCTCAGGTCATGTTCTCGCAGTTTGTGAGTTCGAACCCCACATCGGGCTCTGCGCTGATGGTGTGGAGCCTCTTTGAGATTCTGTCTCTCCTTCTGTCTGCCCTTCCCCGGCTTGTACTCCCTCTCTCTTTCCAAATAAATAAATAAACTTCAAAAAATTAAAAAAATATATAAATGTCTTTTCCATCTAACTCCAAAGATTTTTGACCTTGACGGAATGTGGCATTTCTTTTTCATGTCATTTCCAAGACCAATTCAGCTCTTGCAGGTTTTAAAATGATCTGTGACTGGTTTTGTCTATGTGACAACCACCTCTATCATACTGATATCAGAGGAAGGCAGGGCATAAGGTGCACGTTGTGGACTTGAAGGAGGGGGTTTGACAAGTTTTAGGGAAAGCATTGGTACAGTTCCATGGTCAGACACCGGAAGACCCACGTCAATGTAGGGAAGGGGATGGAAGCATCTAAGTAGCCCCACGTAGGGTTTTTTTGGTTGAAATAGCATTTGAATGAATGGCCATCTGTAAAAGAGGAAAGGAAAGGCATAAGATTGAGTATAAGACTATAAAAATAGTGTCATAAAGGTTAGATTTGAGAATTATTTGAGATTTGAAACAAAAATGTCTAGGACAAAAGGGCTCTTGCTTAGTTTTGAAACACAAATGCCAAAGGCTTTCTAGTGGGGGACAGAGATGGCTTAGGTACATTACTCTCTAGGGGGCGCTCGAGGATGGTCTCTGCTCCATGGACAGCATCTTGGTGTGAGCTTAAACTCAAAGGGAACCCTTAGGAGCACGGGAAGCCATTATTCTAGGAAGAAGAGATTTAGATGGGAAGAGTAAAGGAATTTCAAGTAAAAGGATCCTGCCAAATCACTTCTTTCTTTTGTGAGGCATTGTCCTTGTCCATTCTTCCTTTATTCTCTTTGATCTATTTTTTTTTTTTTTTTTTTTAATTTTTTTTTCAACGTTTATTTATTTTTGGGACAGAGAGAGAGACAGAGCATGAACGGGGGAGGGCCAGAGAGAGAGGGAGACACAGAATGGGAAACAGGCTCCAGGCTCTGAGCCATCAGCCCCAGAGCCTGACGCGGGGCTCGAACTCACGGACCACGAGATCGTGACCTGGCTGAAGTCGGACGCTTAACCGACTGCGCCACCCAGGCGCCCTATTCTCTTTGATCTAATGCTCCTGGGTTAGTAGGGCCTGGGGAGGTCTGTGCTGTCTGCCAGCCTTGCAATGTCTGACATTGAAGGCATTGCTTTGAAGTTGGAGCATTGCTTACCCAGGTTATGGGGGAGAAGGCTGGCCCCAGTGAGTGACAGAAAGTGTGCAGTTGTCTTTGTGCCTCCTGTACACATTCTCCAAGACTGGAGGGGAGCTGAGGCACAGAAGGGAGATGGAAGGACTCAAGCAATCAGGAACCTACCATTTCTTTCAAAGGTAACAACTAACTGCTCTGGAAATGCGTATGGTGAGCGTAATCAACACAGGCCATGTAGAATGGCTGTATACTTATTCTGCTTTTCTCTTAAGGAAGAGGTTCTCAAGAGGAATGCTAGGGTACCTACTGATAAAAAAGGAATTGAAGTGAAGAACCTGAGTTTCTCTAAATGATTTCAAGAATCCTGAAGCAAAGAAAATATTTCCCAGGGAATCTCCAAGTGGAGTCACCCAACCACTGGGAGTGGATTTGAGGAATCGTTGAAGATGGGAGTGGTGTTGGAAGTTTGGAGATTTGCAAAAATCATTTTGATTTTTGAAAAGGGAGAGATGGCTCCTCTCCCCCACCCCTGCCAGTTATAGAATGATGGATTTGACAACCTAACTCAATCAAGAGTCTAGAATAAATTATTAAGGGAACTACTTGTGACCACTTAGAATTGAAAGTGATCAATACAATTAGTGTGGGTTTACCAAGAATAAGTCAAATCTGATCTTATTTCCTTTTTTCTAACAGAGTTAGTAGACCCAACTGTCAATTACCTAGTTAGAGCTTTAACAAGGCATCTGACAGGGACATAATAATCTCTAGACAGAACAGAACATTGTGGCAGGGGTTAGTATAATTAGGTGGATTCATAACAAAATTACTACTCAAAGGCTATTGATTCATTGACTTGGTCTCACTGTAGAAGGTTTCTAATGGCAGCTACAGGGCATCACCTAACATTTAAAAATGCTGTACTTGGCATTTTTATTTTAAAGCCCAAATGCCAGAATGCCCAAATAGCAAGAGGGACGGGAAATAATTTGTATAAAAGAATAATTTTGGAAAGATACCATAGAATCAGTTATGGGCCAAGACCAAAGTATTTATTGCTGTATTTTATGTATAGAGTAGGCTGCGGAAACAAATAGACCTAAAATGTTATAATGGCTCATACATAACAGAAATTTATTTCTGGTCCACGTAACAGTCTGAGGTGGATGTCTGTGGTTGGCTATGTCTTTCAGTGGGTATTCAGGCTCGTCCCATCTTGGGGTTCCTTCCATCCCCAAGGGCCTTGTTAACATCTACCCCTAGATATACATCCAGAAAGAGAAGAACATGCTTTTTTTTTTTAAATGTTATTTCTGCTATGGAATATTTCAAACGTGTATAAAAGGAGAGAGATATTAAAGTTGATCCCAAATACTCATCATTCAGATTCAACAATGATCAACTTAAGCCCATTCTTGTTTTGTCTATATCCCTCCCCCTACTTCCTCCTTCCTCTCCCCACTTGGATTGTTTTGATGCCAAACCCTGCCATCATATAATTTGATATGTAAGTATATAGAGTAAAACCTTGGATTGCAAGTAACTTGTTCTGCGAGTGTTCTGCAAATCGAACAAGCACTTCTAATAAATTTTAACTTGATAAACGATGATATAACTTGACAATAACTTGATAAGCGACATCTTGGAATATGAGTTGTATGTGATACCAAATGTCACATGATCACAGCTGAACCAAGAGTTCTTGAAATGCACTTTGATTTACAAGTGCTTTGGGTTACAAGCATGTTTCCAGAACAAATTATGCTCACAGACCAAGGTTTTGCTGTATCTCTAAAAGAGAAGGACTCTATTTTTAAAAAGCATAACATTGGTATTACTCCTAATATGCTGACAACAGTTTCTTAATATTATCAAATACCTCTTCGGTGTTCACATTTCCCTGATTCATATTCTCTCTCTCCTTCTCAACAGCTTATTTGAATCAAGGAGGGACACACTGCGGTTGGTTGATATGACTCTTGGGTCTCTCTTATCTATGGGCCTCCATCCCCACTTTTGCCCTTGTAATTTTTTGGTTAGGCTGCTTGTCCTGTAGAGTTTGTTGCTGATTGCCTCTCCACTGCATGGTTTAACACGTTCATCTGCATTTCCCCTAAACTTATAATTTTATCTAAAGCCTTGTCCAGAGTCAGGTTGATTTGGGGGGCAAGTTTACTTCATAGAGGATAGTATATATCACTGTATAAACTTACTATTTCATTAAGAATTTGTAAAGTGGTGATATTCTATCATTTATTCCTCATTTTTCAGTCAAAGTCCCTCTATAAAGAGAGACATTTCTCATGAACTTTTTGGGTATTCTGATGTCATACTTGTTTCTTAAATACCTTGAGTTGCCTATACCCCGTGTTGGCTGTGACTAAGTCACGTGGCCACACCTACCTGCCAGGAAGGCCGGGCAGTGCGATCTAGCTGTGTGCCTGGGAAGAAGAGGGAATGGAACTTGACCAGCAGCTGGCAGTCTCTGCCACATTTGCATAGACAAAGTGAAGTTTGCCAGGGATATATTTAAGGTCCATGAATCCTGCTGTCCTGTTTAGAATGGGAGGGACCTGGCTTAGCAGCAGCACAAATGGAAAAGACTCAGAGGAGCTGGTTAACTGTGAGCTCTGAGGAAACACTGGGCTGTAGCTGGCCGAAGTATTAATTAAAAAACCCGTGCATGGCAGCAATAGCAGCCCTCCATGGCACTTGGGGTGCCATCAACAGGCTACGCGGTTGCTGAAAAGGCCATTAGGATGGTGGGGGATTCAAAGCCATATCTTGGGAGGAATGGCTGGCAGAGCTGAGATTTTTAACCCAAAGACTCTGATGGGACTTGAGAGGATTCTGAAGGGCTATTTCCTGGAAAAGGAATTACGCTGGATCTGAGTGGACCCAGGGGAGAACCAGGACGGGAACAGTTACACTGAGGCAGATGATGCTTGAACATAGGATGCTTTTCTCTCGTTTGCTATGACTTATTTTAGTAGTCATAACTATGTTTTGGTGGAATGAGCTGCCTTGGAGACAGTGTGGCTCCTTGTTTCTGGAAGGATGTGACGAGGGATTTGGGCACCACTTGACAGAGATGGGGGTGGGGAGCTCAAGAGTAGATGGGTGGATGTGCTTTGTCCCTTCTGCCCCCCAAGAGACTGAAGATCAGATGAGTCATGGGACATCATGTGTGTTAATTGGGTGAAACTGCATGTTCAGAAAAGGTCGAGCAGCCACGGGCAAGAGTATGTACTTAATGTTTTAGGCGATTTTTTTTTGTTTATTTCTTATAAAAAACAATTATTGTTTAACTTTCGACTAAACTTCTACAAAGATGAAAAAAATGGGGGGGGGGAGATTCAAAATATACTTGACAGCCATTTATTTTTATTTTTATTTTTTTAAGTTAAAAAAATTTTCTTTAATGTGTACTTACTTTTTGAGAGAGAGAGAGAGAGAGAAACAGCATGGACGGGAAAGGGAAAGAGAGAGAGAGGGAGACACCGAATCAGAAGCAGACTCCACACTCTGAACTGTCAGCACAGAGCCTGACACGGGACTCGAACCCAGGAACTGTGAGATCATGACCTGAGCTGAAGTTGGACACTTAGCCAACTGAGCCACCCAGGCACCCCTATTTTTTTAAGTTTTTAAAATGCTTGTTTATTTACTGAGAGACAGCGTGCGTGAGTGGGGGGGAGGGGCAGAGAGCAAGGGAGAGAGAGAATCCAAGCAGGCTCTGTGCCGCCAGCCCAGAGCCCAATGGGGGGCTCGATCCCATGAAACTGGAGATCATGACCTGAGTGGAAATCAAGAGTGGTGGCTTAGTCAACTGGGCCACCCAGGTGCACCGTTTATTTTTGGGTGCGCTCTCAATGGCCATTTACATTATTCATTCCCTGTTCGAGGAGCACGCCTACATGCCAGCTCTGTGCTAGGTTCTGGGTACAAAGGTCAGTAACAGGTGGGGCTGACGTCCTGAAGGTTTTGGTCAGGGGGGAGGCAGAGGTGCAGAGGAGTAAAGGTGCTTGCGCGTGGAGGAGCGTGTGTGCACAGCTAGGGAGTGAGGAGGCTGGAGGGACCACGTGGGCAGGGATGTGTAGGGGAGTTGAATGGAATCATGTGAGGGAGATACCCTAATGAAACTCTGAAGGCTGAATAGAAACCAATCAGATGAGCAGGGGAAGGTCATTCCCAAAGAGTCCCTTCTCTGGGGACAACTTGAGGAAAGGGAGCGAGGAGGGGAGCGTGTGGCATTCTGGGATGTGGTGGCACAGGAGGGGCTGCAGGGAGACGGAAGGGCCGCAGGGAGCTGGTCCTGAAGGCTTGGGGGAACTGTGCTAAAGGCTGGGGCTTCTTCCGGAACACCCCTGACTTGGTCTCCGGGGCTTGCGGAAACCCCGTAGAACCCTGAGCTGGAGGCTGGCACCCTCGATTCTGGGTCCTGCTCTGCTGTAACCTTCTGACCGCACACCGCCCGCTTTCCTGTGCGCAGCCTTGGTTTGTGCATCTACAAGGTGGGGAGGGTGAATTAGGAGAAATAGGATGGCTGCTTTGGAGTCAGATAGCCTGGGTTCAAATCCTACCTCCAACTTGTATTAGCTGTTATTTAACCTGCGTGCCCTTTAATTGGTACAGTAAGAATAATAATGCCCAGGGGGCAGCCAAGCAAGCAGGGCACTCTTCTCCCCTCTGCCTGCTACTAGACCAGTTTCCCTTTCATTTATTTTTTTAATTAAAAAAATTTTTTTTAACATTTTAATTATTTTTTTATTTTTAAAATTCTTTTTAACGTTTATTTATTATTGAGAGACAGTGAGAGACAGGGCACGAGCATGTGAGGGGCAGAGAGAGAGAGGAAGACACAGAATCTGAAGCAAGCTCCAGGCTCTGAGCCGTCAGCACAGAGCCTGATGCGGGCCTCGAATCCAGACCATGAGATCAGGACCTGAGCCAAAGTCAGAAGCCTAATCCACTGAGCCACTCAGGTGCCCCTAATTAAAAAAAATTTTTTAAATGTTTATTTATTTTTGAGAGAGAGTCAGAGTGCGAGCAGGGGAGGGTTAGAGAAAGAGGGAGATACAGAATCCCAAGCAGGTGTCAGGCTTTGAGCTGTTAGCACAGAGCCTGATGCAGGCCTCCAACCCATGAACCGTGAGATCATGACTTGAGCCGAAGTTGGCGCTTAACCGACTGAGCAACCCAGGAGCCCCCTGCCTTCACCTGTTTTAAATATTAGGGTTCCAGTAACATTTATGTGAAAAGTAAATTGTCAATATAACTTAGAAAACCACTGTGCTAGATAATATCTAGTTTTCTGAGATTATAAAATTCTATGATTCTATGATTTAAAATTATAAAGAGGATAAGTCGCCTTTGATTCCTTAGTTCCCATTTATAAATTCTGTCTGCTTCTATTTCCTTCCCTACTGGCCACTTTCCCAGCTCTCTCTGCCTCATTCCCCAGAATACCTCCCTTTAAAAATATTTCTTCACCCTATAACTACAATTAGCATGAGAACCTTTATGTCAGCCTCCTGATTAAGTCAACTGCCGCAAAGATGTTAATATCTGATAACAACTAGGTTTTCTTTCTTTCTTTCTTTCTTTCTTTCTTTCTTTCTTTCTTTCTTTCTTTCTTTCTTTCTTTCTTTCTTTCTTTCCTTCTTTCTTTTCCTTCCTTCCTTCCTTCCTTCCTTCCTTCCTTCCTTCCTTCCTTCCTTCCTCTCTCTCTCTCTCTCTTTCTCTCTTTCTCTCTTTCTCTCTCTCGCCTCATAATGGAGGTCTGGAGAAGCAAAATCTTCTACCTAAAGGAATGAGTCCCTAATGGAAGATTTTCAGGCTCAGACTTGGGTGGGGGATGTTTTTTGAGGAAGAGTAGCCTTTCTATCAAATTTCAGCCTATTAGCAGCCACTGCCTCAGCTGCAATTTGTCCTTTTTATCACCAAGGATCCCACGTGTGCAGAGTGGAGAAGGGAGTGTGTGTGATCCAGTGTCAGTGTTTACTATAGGGGAAAGCTCTGAGCCTCATTTAATTAAGTGTCTGATTATGTTTCCAAATTCTTACTGTGGTGGGAAACATCAACTCATAGAATGTCCGGGAGAGTACCACTTTCCTCATTGGACCCTAGCATCAGGTTCGATGATAATTCTGTTTATACCTATGGGCATGCCTTTCTTTCAGAAGTAGATGTCAGCCAAGGATTCAGGCACAAGTGATTTGTAAAGGAGGTGCTCCCGGGAGGAGGGGGTGGAGGAAGCAGAACAGGAAAGGAGAAAGAGCCTAGCAAGGGTCCGATTTCAGCTGGATCCCAAAGGGTGTCTGGAGTGTAAATTGCACCTCAGAGTTTGTGTCTTCTGGAGGAAAGGAGCTGGACCCTTGTGCCAGTCAGCCATTGGCAAGCCGCCCCCACTGAACGGACTGTCATTGTGGCTCTCGGTAGCAGAGCGCGCAGAAGCTGGAGTGTGGGTGTGCAACCCCAGGAAGGGGGTCCGGGACGTCTGGGCAGGCACCCAGTGTCTGCTGCAAATTCTCCCTCACTCCAGCCCCACGGTGAGGCTTCAGCAGGCTCATTGGTAGTGGATGTTAAGTCATTACACGCACATTTCTGGGGATGCTCAAAGAGGTGTCACTAAGGTGGTGAACAGGGTGTGCTGGTCACAAAGCCCAAGAAAGAAGATGGCTCGGTCAGCTCTGGGCTGATAATTCCACTGAGTCTAAAAGGATAGCTCAGGGGGAATTTGTGTTTTTCCTGTGCGGACTCTCTCCCCCAAGCTCTGATTGTGTGTTTGAGGGTGAACAGGGACCGGCATCGTGGGAGTCCTGGTACCGGACAGTCTCTGGGGCTGAAAACGGGATCGTGTTTAATTCTTCATGGGTCTCTGCCTCCCGGCAGTCTGCTTTAGTTCTCTTTCATGAGAGTATACATTCTTCAACTGCTGTCCACTTGGCCCGACTTAATTTGTAAGACCAAGAAATTGGTCTTAGATGTGAATCTCTAAAACCAACCCCATATTTCATGTAGTTCTGGGCGACAGTGTAGGGGGAGGGGCTTGCTTACCCCGCGTTTGTTGTGTATTGTGCTAAAAGGAATAGTGTGCTGTTGCTGTTGCTGGGTGGGTAACAGGAATGTGTTCATTCAGCTTTACCAAATTAAATTTTTTGTGGTTTAGGAGAGGATAAAGCAGTGGATCTCTGTAGAGTTTCTGGAATTATTCTTCAGGCCCAGCTGGTCTCCCTAAAGCCCATTTTCTTCACACCCGTGGTTGAGTGTAGTTTCCATGAGGGAATTTGATTTTGAAGATAAACTTGCAGGTCTTTTCATCTGAAAGTTAAAACTTTCTTGAGAAAACACAAATTTAAAAGCAAAAGCAAAACAAACATAAGCAAAGCAAATCAAATTGAGGGTACAATAGAACAGGATTCAACATGATTAAAAGCTTATTCTTCTCTCGCACAAAAAGTGTGGAAGTAGGAAATTCGGAGTTGGTATTGTACTTCCAAGGAGTTTCCAGAGCCCCAGGCTCCTTCCATTGTCATCTGCGGCTGCTAATAAGGTGTGGACCTCACTCTCATGTGCATGATGGCTGCTGGGGCTCCAGTCTTCACATCTGAGTTCCCAGCAACAGGGTGGAAGAAGAAGGGCGTGTACCTGTCGTTAAGATACTTCCTGGAGAGTTTCGTAGGACACTGCCATTTATGTATCATTAATTACATTACAGTCACGTGATCACAGCTAGCTGGAAAAGGGGCTGAGATATGTGGCCTTTTAGCTTGTCAATAATTACGTAGCTAAAAGTTAGGTTTGCCAAGCAAAGGAGGAGGAGCAAATGGATGTGGAGTATGTAGCTAGCCAATTCTAGTTTCCTGATGTTGCCAAGTTCCCTGGGGCACTGACCCTGGTCTGTCCCCTGGTCTGGCCGATGCTTCTCTGTATCAGGGGCTGAGCAGCCTCCTGGGTGGTGCTGAAGACTTGAGAGAATCATTAACTGTGTTTCAATAAATGCATCCATGTGGCAGTTTCCATGTGACTGAGAACTGCCCATTTGAGAGGTAGCCAGATTGCAAATCCATACCTACAGTCTGGGAGTTGTGACTTTCGATTTGGGGCTTTTATTTATTTATTTTGATTTTTTAATGTTTATTTTTGAGAGAAGGAGAGAGAGTGTGAGTGGGGGAGGGGCAGAGAGAGGGGAGACACAGAATCTGAAGCAGGCTCCAGGCTCTGAGCTGTCAGCACAGAGCCCAATGCGGGGCTTGAACCCATGAACCGTGAGATCATGACTTGAGACGAAGCTAGATGCTTAACCGACTGAGCCACCCAGGTGCCCCTCGATTTGAGGCTTTTATTTGAAACCACTATTTGTTTTCTCTGTGCGTGGAATCTGACGGTGTGCAGTGGCACCTGGAAGACTGGCAGACAGGTGGACCTCTCATTGGTTAGCCTTCCTTTTTTGTGGCTCTGGAGGATGGGTGCTCCCTGAGCCCCCGCAGAGGAAATTTCCGGGGATGCTACATGACTTGTATTTGCTGACAGATCACTGGTGACAGATCAAAGTCTCCAAACGCGGAAGTCTGAGAGCCACGTTCATGTCATGCTTCAAAAACTAGACACAGGATGAATTTCATTTTTACAGCAAGTTCCCACCTGACCTTGCTTTCCAGTTTCAGTCCTAGAATCGAACTCGTCTAAACAAAGCCCAGAGGTGTCACTCCTGGCATGCTTCATGAGCTGACTCTCACTTCAGGACCCCTCATCCTGCAACTCGCCTCCAGGCACACCCTGAACTGGGGGTGGGGGTGGGTTACCAGGCTTCTCAAGATCTGCTGCCTTTGGACTTGTCTTGTTTGGCTGGGAATATACTGGCAGATCCACTTTCCTCCTTCAAATTCTGTTCTAATGGTCCCTCTTGCAGTTCCTTCAGTAAGAAATACCAGCCTTCTGGGCCTTCATTTTCCCATTTGTAAAAAAGGGATGGTAAGCCCAAAAGTTTTTTTGAGGATTCCAATTCTACTGCTAATAATGACCTTTTGAACAGGAAACGCACTGCATTAAAGACATTTTGCTGTCCACTTTCTAGACGGGGGAGAAGCAAGATACAGTGTAAGTGAATGACAGATCTAATAATAAACATGACATATGGATTACCTGGAACTATGGTAGGCATTTTATACAGTTTTTTAGATAATAATTTTATTGAGATATAATTCACATACCATACAATTCATCCATTTAAATGTTTTTATGTATTTTTGAGAGAGTGCAAGCAGGGCAGGGGCAGAGAGAGGGGAACAGAGGATTAGAACCAGGCTCTGCACTGACAGCAGAGAGCCCGACACAGGGCTCAAACTCATGAACCGTGAGATCATGACCTGAGCCGAAGTCCAACACTCAACCCGACTGAATCACCCAGGTGGCCCCATACAATTCATCCATTTGGGGTGTATAATGATTTTTAGTGTATTCACAGATATGTGCAATCATCACACAGTCTGAGCTCTCAACTCTTAGCTCTCCTTCCCAGTCCTCAGCAACCATAAATCTACTTTCTGTCTCTGTAGAACTGCCTATTCTGGGCATTTCGTGTAAATGGGGTCATATGATATGCGGCCTTTTGTGTCTGACTTCTTTCACTTAGCATAAAGTTTTCAAGGTTCATCCATGTTGTTGTGTCTACAGTACTTGATTCCTTCTTATTTATATAATTAAAAAAATGTTTATTCATTTTTTGAGAGAGAGAGAGAGAGAGACAGAGCGCAAGTGGGGGAGAGGCAGAGAAAGAGGGAGACACAGATTCCAAAGCAGGCTCCAGACACCGAGCTGTCAGCACAGAGCCCAACGTGGGGCTCGAACCCACAAACCGCGAGATCATGACCTGAGCCAGCTCATGACCTGACACGAAGTCAGACGCGTAACCAACTGAGTCACCCAGGCTCCCCTTCATTCCTCCTTATTGCTGGGTGATCCCATTGTTTGTATACACATCTCGTCCATTCATCAGTTGATGGACAGTTGTGTTGTTAATACTGCTATAAGCATGTACATACGAGTCTTTGTGTGGACCTATAGTTCCATTTCTTTTGGGCAGATACCTTGGAGTGGAATTACTGGGTCCTATGGTAACTCATATGTTTACATGTATCATTTCTGATCTTCCTAAGAATCCCATAAAACAAATTATTATCTCCATTCTACTGATGATAAAACCGAGGCTGGGGCAGGGTAAACATCTTGCTAATAAGATACAGCTAGTAGGGGGCTGATCTTGGGTTTGAACTCAAGTCTTCCTAATTCCAAAGCCAGGAGTTCTTTCTACAGTGCTGGGCAGCCAGGGTTTAGCTCTGTATCTGGTCTTGCAACTGCCAATATAGGAAGGTTACCACTGTCAGCAAAGTCGGTTCTTCAATCAACAACAGAAACCAGGGTGCACCCAAAAATCAAGAACAGAGACACAAAAGCAAGAAAGCATATTTACATTAGCCTCTCCCAAGACCTGGGAGGTCCTGCTTATATAGACAAAGTTTCCTCCTTCTGATTGGTTA
Organism: Lynx rufus; assembly: GCF_022079265.1. NCBI lineage: Eukaryota > Metazoa > Chordata > Mammalia > Carnivora > Felidae > Lynx > Lynx rufus. Next base: position 57,650,561 of record NW_025814825.1, read on the forward strand.
GAAGGGCCTCATTTTGATTGGTCGATATTGGCAGGTAACTCAGGCAGCTCATTGGCCCTTTTTGGAGCCGGGCGTCTTCTGTTTTAAGTCCAGCTTGCTTATAGGGCCACCTCCTGGTTCTGCTTAGAAAGGGAGGGAATTAACGAGAGCAGGTAACATGCCCCTAACTGTCTCACCATGGGCTCGTGAGAGGTGGCTCTGATCTCCTTTAAATCACATGGCTGTCCTGCAGAAGCCCACAGTGTGAAGTCCACTAGATACTGGACTTAAATGGAATTTCCTCTTTCCAGTGACATGTAGCGTTTTGAAGCTGGACTCCACCTCAAGTGTAAATGTTTCCTTACAGATGCCCAAGTTGTTGACTGTTAATTGCATTCGCACCCTTTCTTCTGGTCTAGCAGCGGCGACACCCTGACTATAGAAACACACTGTTTCCTTGGCGCCGCCGCCGCCGCCAGATTGTTCCACAATAAGGCACACCTCTGACAATTCTTGGCAGCTTTGTGCACCCCTTGTTGAGTCATTGTGATTCCCAGCTCTGGGACAGCGCGCGGCAGATGGTGTGGCCGACGCTGGCTCTGCAGCTGTGCCCTCAGGAGTCCCTGAACCGCGGTGTGGGTCGTGGGAGCAAAGCTAGACAGAATGTGCCCTGCGATTTCAGGAAGAAAATATTTAACTCAACTGGTTTTTTACCCCCAGAATATTGCTGTGTGTAAACAGCTGATTTTGCTTAAAAAAAAAAAAAGGCTTCAAAAAAAAAATCATAGCGATACTTTTATGTTTCAGAGTGGCCTTCTCTAAAGAGCCAACTGCTTTGCTAATATTTAGGACCATTAATTCTATGAGCTGAGGCAGGGAGCAGACGATTTTTAGGCAACCTTATTTTTAGTGTGAAATTATATGGGATAAAGAAAATTTAAATAAGCCTAGCCCAACAATCATTTTAGCGTTTGGTACATTTCTTTCCAGGCTTTTTTCTTTATGCACAGGATTAAAAACAAATCTCGTAGGGTGCCTGGGTGACTGACTCGGTTGAGCACTGGACTCTTGATTTTTGTTCAGGTCATGATCCCAGGGTCATGGGATCAACCCTGTGTGGGGGTCCCTGCCTGAGTGTGGAGTGGAGCCTGCTTAGGATTCTCTCTCTTTCCTTCCCTCTCACCCTCTGCCTCTCTGCCCTGCTTGTGCACACTCTCTCTCAAATAATAATGAAAAAAACTAAAAACACCCAAATCTCATTCTGACATATATACACAATTTGATATCACTCCATTCCTTATTGTAATTATACAATATTAAATGTATTATAATTTCCCCCATGTTATTACATTATTTTTATGGCTATTTAATTTTTTAATGTTTCTTTGAGAGAGAGAAAGAGACAGAGAGAAAGAGAAAATGAGAATGAGTGGGGGAGGGGCAGAGAGAGGGAGACAGAATCCGAAGCAGGCTCCAGGCTCCGAGCTGTCAGCACAGAGCCCGAAGCGGGGCTCGAACTCACCAACGGTGAGATCATGACCTGAGCTGAAGTCCAACACTTAACCAACTTAGCCACCCAAGTGTCTCTTTTTATGACTGTTTAAAATGGTGCCAACATTTGGTTAGATTTAAGAATTTATTTTACTATTTGCTGATATTGGACATTTAGATTATTCTTGCGCATTTAGGATTATTTCTTTAAGAGAAATTCCCAGAGATGGAAATGTAGAAGGGTCTCTAATATCTGTTGCTGAATTGCTTTCCAAAAATGGTTGAAGTTATTTATACTTCTCCTGACAGGATGAGAATGCTGGTTTCACCCTGTCTTCACCAGCCTAACCTTGCAGGTATTGGAAAGTTCACGTTTTGGTTGGGGGGAAAGTTGTGCTCAGAGAGAAGATAAAAACTGTTCTCCATTTTGGGGGAGGGCATCCTGAGAAGGCAGGGACTCATGTCAAGGAGGGAGAAATCAGCATATGTGTATAATAAAAAAACAAAACCAAAAGTTTGTTTTAACAATGTTAGAAGAAAGACTGTTTTTCTATTCTCTCTATAGAAAAATAAACTCATTATCTCACGGAAAGGTGAACAAAGACTATAGAATCCGCAATGGAGGAAATTAGGATTACAGATGTACAAGAGGCAGTTATTTAATGAAAAAAGTGGCTTTATAAGTGGTTCTGGATGTTTTCCAGCTTTTAAAAATCATAATTTGTCATTTTATTTTCTTATTCGAATATCCAGTTTTGCACCTAATTTTGTATTTGCAGTTTTTTCATTGTAAAAAACATATCACTTGAAATTTACCCTCTTAACAAATTTTTAAGTGTATAATACAGTCATGTGAATTACATGCACTTTGTTGTACAGTTTATTTGCATTTTAAAAATTATTTTTCTCTAAGAGGGTCCCACAAACTATAAATTTCAGGGCCCACAAACCTGAATCTGCCCCTGTCCTCAGACCTTCCCCCCTTGTGGTACATTCCAAACCATGTGTTTATATTTTCTTTTCTTTTCTCTTCTTTCTTTTTTTAAATGTTTATTTACTTATTTTTGAGAGAGATGGCAGGGAGGGGCAGAGAGAGGGAGAAAGAGAATCTCAATCAGACTCCACACTGTCAGCACAGAACCCAATGCGGGGCTTGAACTCACGAGTTGTGAGATCATGACCTGAGTCAAAACCAAGAGTCAGACGCTTAACCGACTGAGCCACCCAGGTGCTCCTCCTCTCTTCTTTTTTAAATAACCGTTTTATTGAGATATAATTCACATACTATAAAGTTCACTCTTTTAAAATATGCATTTTGGTGTTTTGGTGTACTCACAGAACTGTGCAGTCATCACCACTATCTAATTTCAGAGCATTTTCATTATGCCCCAAAAGGAAATGCTGCACCTGTTAGCGGGCTTCCCCATTTCCCTCTCCCCCCGCCATCCTTGGGAACCACTGATCTCCTTTCTGTCTCATGCATTTACCTATCTTGGACAGTTCATCTAAATGGAATCATGTAGCCCGTGGTTCTTTGTGGCTGGCTTCTTTCATTTAGCATAGTGTTTACAAGGCTCGTCATGTGGCATATGTCAGTACTTCCTTCTTTTTTAAATCGCTGAATAAGATTCTATTGTATGGATATACCACTTTTTTTGTTTACCGTTCATCAGTTGGTGGATATTTGGGTTGTTTCTGCCTTTTGGCTGTTATGAATACTATTGCTATAAATGTTTACGTGCGAGTCTTTGGAGATAAGTTTTCCTTTCTCTTGTGTAAATATCTTGGAGTAGCATCGCTGGTTATGTGGTAATTGTGTGTTTAATATTTTGAGGAACTGCTGGACTCTTTCCCGAAATGGCTGCGCCATTTTGCAACTTTACCTGTCCTTGTCAACACTTGTTATTGTCTGTCTTTGAATTTAGCCATCTCAGTGGGTATAAAATGGTATCTTCCTCCATACTTAATTGATGCTTAATTTATATACTTACAACTGTTTAATACTAATGACATTAACACACGGAGGGGCTTCCATTATGGCTTGATTGTAGGGACAAGAACATATACATTCACTAATTGTTCTGAATACGTATAACAAATTTAAAATATAAATGAATTTAAACCCTCTTTGAGCCCTTCATTCTGTTTGTTAAAACTCAAGCTATATTCTTGGCTTATTTTATTCTTTATTTAAAAAAATTTTAATTATACACACACACACACACACACACACACATTTTTTAGAGAGAGAATGAGTGAGCAAGCACAAGCAGGGGAGAGAGGCAAAGGGAGAGAATCTTAAGCAGGTTCTGTGCTCAGGGTGAAGCCTGATGCAGGGCTCAGTTTCACAAACATGGGATCATGACCTGAGCTGAATTTAAGTCAGACGCTCAACTGACTGAGCCACCCAGGTGACCTGGCTTATTTTATTCTTAGAGTTTAAAAATATTCAGGGGGTGGCTCAGTTGGTTAAGCGTCCAACTTTGGCTCAGGTCATGATCTTGTGGTTCATGAGTTTGAGCCCTGTGTCGGGCTCTGTGCTGACAGCTCAGAGCCCGGAGCCTGCTTTGGATTCTGTGTCTCCCTCTCTCTTTGCCCCTTCCCCATTCATGCTCTCTCTCTCTCTCAAAAATAAATAAACATTAAAAAATAGTTTAAAAAATATTCAGGCAATTTGTAGACCCCTTTTTAAAAATATTTCACTGCAGGACAATCATTTGGAGCAGAGAACATTTCATCTACCATGACCCAGATTTCCAGCCCAGTACATCTTATTTTCATCTGTACCAATTTCACAGGACTGTTGTAAAAATTAAGCTAGATTATGTATGTCAAATACACAACACACTAAGTCTTCACTAAATATTGGCTACAAAACTCCTGGTTGTAAGGAGAATGGCCACATATCAGGTCAGTTCCAAATCTTTTGTATCCAGTTTACATCAATGACATTGAAATAGGAAGTGTTTGCATAGACTCCCTCCCTTGGCTGGTTTCATTGGCTGGGGTCTAAACATACCTGAGTCCTTCATTTCTCTGGCCAACTAACTTACTCAAAGCTGGAAAGCTTAGAGCCATAAAATCTCTACCTATAACTTTCTTTAAGTAGACGAATTCATGGGCTTATTTTAAGGAGTGCTTTTTGCAGCTTAAATCTGGAAACACCATCTATATATCTCCTGATTCTTTTGCTTTCTGAAGACTGTCAGCCATATTCTCTATAACTGAACTGTCCATCCAAACTTTCCTGCAAAGGCAGTTGGCCAAACATCACCCCTAATGACACTCAAACTGTAAACATCTAGCAATACCCATAGTGGGACATATTACAGTGAAGACAAACTAAAAAAAAGTGTTGGCAGTTTTTTGGAAGTGCATGTACATACTTTTATTGAAAAGAAATCCTTGTTTCACCAATGAAATGGATAACCGTTCAAATTAAATGTGTAAATGCTTTTAAGCTTGTCATTTGTTGATCGTGTTCCATGGGCAGAGAGCCCTGCTGGCTTTACTAAAGAGGGTTAGAGATATGGACTTGTATAAAAACAGTGGAACCTGGTGATCTTAGCTGGCAGAAAATCATGTGTAAAAAATAACAGCCAGGCAGAAAATAATAAATGAAAGTGATTCAAATCTTTACCTAGTCTCGAGTAATGTCAGTAGGGAGAGGACGGTCTTGATGTGGAGTAAAACTTCTGAAAACTCCTTTTGAGATATCTCTTTTACTCACAGTCTTTCTCTATACCAGACAGTGACCTGAAAAGCCTCTCTGTCCTTCCTCTCTCTGTACCCCCTAAACCTTTCCTGCAAGTTCAGTTCATGCTTTTCTTTCCTTTTCCCAAGATTTCCCACGGTGGCCATCCTAAGAATCTCTCTCTCTCCCCTCAGTATTCTGTTCCTCTTCTTTATTTCCCCTTTTACCGTGTCCTTCTCATAGATACTGGTCTCCAAAGATGGCCCCAAGGGACCATACTTCTGGTATTTGTGCCCTTGTGTCACCCCTTCTTCTTGAATCAGAGCTGGCCCTGTTACTTATAGTCAACAAAAATGTCTCTGATTTCTTTTGAGGCGAGGTGAGACAAAGAGCCCTGCAACTTTTACCTTGGCTTCTTAGAAATCTTGCTTTGAGGGAAGCCAGGTATAGAGGGTTAAATAATGTTCCTTAAAAATTCCTGTCAACCCAGAACTTACTTGGAAATAGGGTCTTTGCAGATGTAATTAGTTAAAGATAGTGAGATGACATCATTTTGGATTTAGTTAGAGTGGGCCCTAAATCTATTGGTAGCCTTGGAAGGGGAGAGGATACAGAGAGACCCAGAGCAGAAAGCCATGTGAAGACAGAGGCGGACAGTGGAGTGGTGCCACTGGGTGATAGCGAGTGTGAAGGGCTCCTGGCAGCCACGAGAAGCCACAAGGAGGCAAGGAAGTCTTCTTTCTGAGAGAATCCAGAAGGAACCCTGCGAACACCTTGGTTTTGGACTTCTGGCATCCTGAACTCTCAGAGAATGAACTTGTTGTTTTAAGCCATCCAGTTTGTGGTAATTTGTCATGTCGGCCCTAGGAAACTAGGATACCACCTGACATGCTAGGACCACAGTGCTCTGGAGACACACAGGATGGCTCAGTGGAGAGAGTGGTGCCCAGCTGGCCAGTCACCAGCTGTGACTGAAGAAGTCCTCTTAAATGTGTCTCGCAGTTGAACCTCCTGACCCCAGCCTCAGCCAATATCTGATCACAACTGTACAAGTGACTCAAGTGAGAGCAGCCTTGATAAACCCAGTAAACACATAGAACCATTAGAGGGAACACTAAAGAAAGGAAGGAAAGGAAGGAAATGAGGGAAGGAAGAAAGAAAGGAAGGAAGGAAGGGAGGGAAGGAAGGAAGAAAAATGTTAAGCCACTCAGTTCTATGGTGGTTTGTTATATTGCCAAGATCTTGATGGACGACCTTCCTGCTGACCATTGCCTCCTGCAAATGAGGCTCATCCCTCATCTTTCCCATGAGAATCAGCTCCTACCCTGCCCTGGAATTCAGGTGACTAACATACTCTGCCTCTTCCCACGTATGTGTTAGACTGGTCCTTTCTTCAGCAGGTTTACAGCCTGATTGTAGGGACACACGCTAACAGAAGAACACTGTTTAGAACTCTTTGTAAGCATCATGACAACCAATTCAAAACGGATGTGCAAGACAAGTATGGAGGAGACGCATGGTAAAGATGAGGAAGAGGTCTCTCTGAGAAGATGCTCCGAATTTTGGAGGAGGTGATAGGTATGAATAAGAGGAGCTGGGAGGGCATTCTGGAATGGGGATGATGTGATTTGGAAGTGATTTGAAGGTTTGGGTTTGTGAGCTAATGGCTAAGAAAGAATCCTTGAGATGCGTTTGGTGCAAAAAGGTGATTTTATTACAGCACGAGGATAGAACCCGTGGGCAGACAGAGCTGTAGCAGGATGGTGAGGAGTGACTGATTATATACTTTTTAATTAGTGGGCGTTAGGGATAGCCTAGGTCTCTAAGGAATTCGGAAGCAAGGCTCTCAGGGGCTCTCTTGAGGAGCTAGCTGCTGTTAAGATAAGGTTACTCTGAGTCTTTAATGAAACACAAACATTAAGGCATCAAGGCAGTCATGAGTTCCTTGAAGAATGTCACACTGCATGTTTCAGGTATCTGTCAGTGGGCTGTAAGCTGTAAAGAGATTTAATTTTGGCTGCATTTCTCTTGCCCTTGTTCTCATCTGTGATACATGTAGTTATTATATACGTTCATTGCTTTGAGGAACAGACTGAGGCAATTCCATTGGACTCACAGTGGCTGCCAGGGCCACACCCTCTCTGAGAATCCACAGTATGTAGATTCCTGCTTTGTGCCATGTGACCCTGTTTCACTGGCTCTTACTGATCGGACTAGGTCTTCAAGCCCTGGCTGAAGACCAGTATCGATGGTGGGGATCTATCCTGAGCTCCTGACCCTCTAGGGGCCACAGAAAGCTTTGAGCATGGGTGAACAGCCTCAAGTCATACGCCTAATTTTCTAGTTCCCTTCATGTGTTTTTCTGGTAAGAGTATCAATATTTTCATCAGGTTCATAAAGAGGGTGAGCCTTGACCTTGAGAGATAACAACCAGGATTTAAGGAAACAGAGTGAAAGATACAGCACGCACGTAATACACTGTCATGAAAATGGACACGTAATCATTACATTCATTTTGCAAACACCCAGGCAAAGATTCATGGTAAGCACTTTACAGTGGTTGCCTATGGCGGTGGCAGGGAGTAGGAATGCGGTTTGGAGTTAAAAGAAGGAGAAAGAAGCAGCATGTAAGCCAGTGGTGGCCATCCAAGGGATGTGGCTCAAGAACTTGTCAATAGGGTCTTCTATGTTGGAAGATAACTGGCTGATCATGGAATCCTTTCTCCAAGGAAGTTTTTTTGTTTTTTAAATCTTCTTTTTTTTAAGGTTTATTTATTTATTTTGAGAAAAAGAGAGAGAGCACACACAAGTGCGAGTGGGGGGAGGGGCAGAGAGCGAGGGGGAGAGAGAGAATCCAAAACAGGCTCCATGCTCATCACGGAGCCTGATGCAGGGCTCGAACTCACAAACCATGAGATCATGACCTGAGCTGAAATCGAGGGACACTCAACCTAGAGAGCCATCCAAGTGCCCCTCTCTGGGGAAGTTTTAAACGGGAGGCATGGAGAGTGGCATAAATGGAGGCAATGATATGGAAGGTTGAGTGGAGGAGAGAGGGCCAGAGGGCGATGGGCTGCCTGAGCCGGTGAGGACTTGAGTGAGTGTGGAGGAGAAGCTCATTATGTCTCCTTCAGTGTGGTCTTGCCGCAGACCTGGGACAGTGAGAGCAGGTTCCCAGGACTTACTTTCTGGTCAGTCCAAGACAACAGCAGCACAGGCGAGGAAGGTGTGAACTTGTGAGCGCAGGAGGGGTCCCGGGGCCTCAGTGGCCACATGCCCGAGGGTATAAATGTGGCCTGTTTGTGTGTGCCTGCACCTGGCTGCTTCTCCAAGCTGGCAGACCATAGGGCAGGGTGCCTGTGCCTGCCGTTGGGCTGGTTGAAGTGCATCAGGCCGAGGGACTGCAGAAATCGTAGCCTTTCGCTCAGGCTCCGCCTTCCAGCACATGGGCTTGCTGTTGGCAGGAGGGCCGGAGAGCTCATCCAGCTTCAAGCCAATATTGCAAAGCGGGCTCCAGGTCAAAACAAAAGTTAGACCATTATAGGAGTAGTGTTTCTTCGCGGAGGGGCTGGAGTGCCCAGCTGGGGCTCTTGTCTGTTTTGGAAACAGGGGAGACATTCTTGCCCGCATAAATTATACATCAGGTTAATGACAAAGTACTTGTTTCCAGGCTCGATGGGCTGCCGTGGTTCCTGCCTGTGGCGGCCCCTGGAGATCCAAGCTGCTGTTTAAGCATTCTTAATTAGTGGTGTGCTGTGATGCGGTTTGTTATGAGCTATTCCCACTTCCCTGGGGCGGGTCTGTGTTCCAAAAACACTCACGATTGTCTACAATTTTTTGTTTTTGCAAATTGTGGAGTAGCTCGGTGGGGAGTGGTGAAATCCCAAGGAGAAAAAGATAAGTGGGGGGAAGCAATGCCAGCAGATACCCGGTGGCGCTTTGCAGAATGGGCCAGGGTTTGCGAGAAAGGGCCCTGGTGCTCAACATCTCCCTGCATCTCGGAACCCCTGCGGGGGGGGGGGGGTGGTGGAGGGAGGGTAAGCCATGTGCCAGCCTCCTGTCCCTTGGCTTCGTTGGTCAAAGTCTGTCCTGTCAGGCATTAACACCCCCCCCTGGGCTGTGTTTTCTGGACCCCCAGTGAGGTTCTGGGGGAGACAGAGTTTCTGGGGATTGGGTCTGGATGGAGGTGGGCTTTGCCAGTCGACGCTACATGTGGGGCTCCTAACGGAAGGCAGCAAAGGCGGTGATGGCAGTGACTCTCTCTGTGCTGCTGAGGATGGCTGCATGAGCCATTGGGAGGATGGCTCAGGGAAGCAGGCGGTGAGGGGCTGTAGGGAGGGAGGGAGGGAGACGGGAAGGTCTGGAGGGATGCCTAAACAGGTCGAGTACACGGAATCTATTACCCATCCTCTTGTCAAGCACCAGAAAGGGATTGTGTGCCTGCTAGAATTGAAACCATGTGATTTGGGCACAGGGTAATAGTTGGGGTGTTAGGTGGCACTGAGATGGGGCAGGTTTGGTGAGTCTGGGTTTAGGACATAGAAAACCCTTCTTTAAAATATTTTTTTTAATGTTTATTTATTTTTGAGAGAGACAGAGAGAGTGTGAGTGGGGGAGAGGCAGAGAGAGAGGGAGACACAGAATCTGAAGCAGGCTCCAGGCTCTGAGCTGTCAGCACAGAGCCCCACACGGGGCATGAGCTGTGAGATGGTGATCTGAGCCGACGCGGGGCTCGAACTCATGGACCGCAAGATCGTGACCTGGCTGAAGTCGGACGCTTAACCGACTGCGCCACCCAGGCGCCCCATGGAAAACCCTTCTTAACTTGACCTTACCAGTATCCCATGCCCCAGAGACGTTAGAAAGGGAAAGCAAGCTCTTGCCAAGTGGGTTTTGTTTTTAAAGAACCTTCAACTCAAGGAGCAGATGGGCTAGCCAGGTAGGATTAGTTTGTTTCTCTGGGACAAAGCCTATAGATACGGAAGCTATAGGAGAAGGAGGGTTGATTTTTTTTCCTAGGGAGAGATGGGTAACATTGTATTGGTCAGCAATGAGGGGTATTCATCGTAATGGAAAACTTTTTTAGAGCAGTTTTCAATTCATAGCAAAATTGAGTCGAAGGTATAGAGATTTTCCATATACCCCCTAACTCAACATAGTCCTCCCCCATTATTAACATCCCCCATCAGAGTGTAAATGTGTTGTAATATATTGACATATCATCATCATCCAAGTTTACATTAAGGTTAACTCTTGGTGTTTTATGTTCTGTGGGTCTGGACGAATGTATAATGACATATGTCCATCTTTATAGTATCATACAGGGTATTTTCCCTGCCCTAAAAATCCTCTGTGCTCTGCCTTTTTATTGCCTCCCCCCCCCCCGCCCCCCGCCCCCTGCTTCCCAACTCCTGCAACCATTGATCTTTTTACTGTCTCCATAGTTTTGGGTTTTCCAGAATGTCATAGAGTTGGAGTCATACAGCAGGCAGCCCTCTCAGACTGGATTTTTTCCCCCACTGAGTTATATGCACTTAACTTTCTCTGTGTCTTTTCTTGGCTTGATCGCTCATTTCTTTTTCGTGCTAACAGTCCATTGCTTGGATGCAACACAGGAAGTCCGTTTATCCAGCCCCCATGAAAGGGCACCATGGTTGCTTCCCAGTGAGGTCATTTCTTCTTCATATTCTCAATTTCCTCGATGTTAAATGTGAACTCTAACAGGCCATTTTTATGTTTATTTCCAGCTCCCATTACTCTTTCTCTGGAATGGCCCAGGCCAAAGATAGGACTCAGGCTGACCTTGCATTGACTCCTTGCTGATGGGCAATGTTGATGGCAGGACAAATAACCATGGAAGCATTTTCAGTGCAGTTTCACTAGCCTGGATGATTGTTGCCATTTTCTAAATTTAATAAGGGAGTCCTAATGCCTAGGGACCTATGTGCTGGCAGCTTCATTTCCTTAGTGGAAAGGTTTTTGTAAAAAAAAACAAAAACAAAAACAAGAAAGCAAGTCAAACAAAAAACAAGTGAAAGGGTAAAATACCCCAAAACCAATGTTTTTTGCAAGATGATACATAATAGAGAAACAATTTGAATGGATTTAGAGACGTCATGGGGACAGTTTATAGTATTTGTGATCACTGCCATTAGCACTTGTAAAATTCTAAAATTTAGCAAAGAAAGGAGATTGACCAAGAAAGAGAGAGAGCAAGGAAAACAAGGGATAAGAAAAGACTCCAGGCAAATACGCAACAGTGAAGTCCTTTGTTCTTCAATATGAGGCAGGGGTTGGGGGCCAGGTGACCTGCAGTCATCCCATTACCCCTTGCAGTGGATGACAATGAAAATAACAATGGCCAGTGTTTCTTGCGCTTGTTCTGGGCCAGGTGCTGGTTGAGAGCTTCCAATGTGTTAACCTCCCTGAAATTTCCAGCTGATCTCCCTAGGCTCTGATCTCCAGCAGCCCTGCTCTGTGCAGGGCAATGTAGCATCCCTGTCTTGTTCTCCAGCTCCATCACCCGTGGCAGGTGTATCTCCTTGGTGAAACTGTGAACAACTTGAGGCAAGAATGTGCCTTTCTCATGGGTGCTGTCCTTGGCACCCTGCACAGGGTCAGGCCCCAAATGCACACTCAACATGGACTTGGTGGAGAAGCTTGCAGACTCTCATTATCCAATAAACTGACATTTATGAAGGGAATTTCATCCCTGCAATAGTCCCAGGAGGTGGGCAATCTTGTCTCTACGTTCCACCTAAGGGGCTGAGGATAAGAGGTATGCTGCCTGACCAAGGTCACAGCCAGGAAGTGGTCAAGGTGCGTTTTGGACGTGGGTTGACCTGACTCCTCAGTTGATGCCCTTTACTCCTGGGATATATGCTTTTCCTTGGGGAAGCCACGGAAAGGAAAGTAGAGCTCTTTTGCAGTTAATGAAGGGCTGGAGTGTCTACGCAGGAAATTTTCCCAGGCCCTGGAATGTAATCCTCAATGTTGTCTTGCTTTTGCTGGAAGCCTGTTGCCTGGGATGGTTTAGGAACAAACTGAAGTGGAGATGACTCCAATCACTGGCGAGGCAGAAGGACAATGCAGTAGGAAACAGGACTGAAAGACAAGTCACTGAAGCGTTCTGTGCTCCCTTCACTTTAAAACAAGTGGGCAAAAGCCTTCTAAAGTGTGTGTGCACGTACATGTTTCTATACAGTGCATAGAGCAGAAGCCTGTGGGTTCTACAAATAACCCAAATGATAAATGGTCTCTGTTGACAAATATTGTAAGCAATGATGCCAGATTATTTGGACAAGTTTGCTAGCAGATGTGATCTGTTTAGCTAAACAGATATTAATTTTCCAGCTCTTTGACCCACTGATAAATTCTATCCTGTTGGAGATACACCAAAAGTTACAGTAAAAACTGATGTTGCATGTCATTGTCAAGACATAATTAGAAGGAGATGCAGATGATCTACTTTGGTTAGAAAATATCCACGATGCCTTTTGATGTTATAGGTTTAAAAAACTCTAAATTTAAATATATATGTTATATCATATAAAATATATACTATATTATAACAAAACTATACTTTATAGTAATAAAGGCATTTATTACACTTAAAAATTACATATAAATCCCAAAGGGTCTTCCAGTATTTTGATCCACTTATCATTTCTGGGACAGGTTTTGGAATTTGTGACCTGCCTTTTGGAATGACACCTTTCTCTGGGACTTCTGCAGAATTTTTTGACATTGTGTACCTGGCTTGAAATGTGTACCTGGTCTACAAAATAAAGTTGCTTGGGGTGGTCTAAAATGCATGCTGCTTTTGTGTGACGTGTGGTTATGATTTGGAGTTTGCAGTGACTGGAACATTGCTGTCAGTCTCAGCTGATGCTTTCTTCCTATGAAGAGCAGATTTCTCAACCTTGACCCTGGTGACACATTGGACCAGATTATGTTTTACTGTGCATCACTGTCCTGTGCATTGTAGGATAGTTAGCATCCTCCCTGACCTTTGCCCACTGGATGCCAGTGACAGTCCCCCAGTTGTGACACTCAGAATAGCTCCAAATGCTGCCATATGTCCTTGGGGGCAAAATCCATCCCAGCTAATTGAGAACCATTGATATCAAGCTCTATGTGTTGCTCTGGCTTTATGGATAGTTGCAGAACATTTCACATGTGTTTTCTGTTTGCAGCAGCTATTAACATAAATATTCTTATTTAGAATTCTGGCAACGGCCTGGCAGGGAAGATTAATGGAGGGAAAAAAAGCAAAAACATCCTCCTGTGATATTGCAAGGTACTGAATTACATGCTATTTGGGTGCCAATACAGGAGGCAGTGATAAACGGAATAACCTTCAGTTAAATGGTGTGTTCCCTGAGGACGCCAACTTCCTGTTTTATAGTGTTTTTCACTGTAGCTTATCCTTCTGGATCAGTTAATTGTGTGTTTCTTTTTATCTTTCACTGATATCACCCAGTGTTGACTCCATAGTATTTCATTTTTTTATTCTTATAATCAATAAAGCTTTGCTACTCATTTGTCATTGAAAGTGTCAGTTTGTTTTTCATTCCGCGTGTCTGGCTGACTTCCTGCTCGGATGGATGGAAGCATCTATTTAACTTTGATGGATCAAACATGGTGCTGCTATTGATCAGTATCTTTTGCATGGCAACTCTTGTTCAAGAAAAGCCACAGAATTTTAACTTGTGTTGGTAAGCAGTAATACTAAGGACAAAACCCATAAATATTCTATTTACAGGTTAAGAATAATCTCTTCAACTAGAGCTCAGAACATACTTTTTGTTACATGGTAATATACATTCTGTGAATGTAAGAATTTTATAGTTTGAAAGAACTGCTTCAAACCCCTCGCTTTGTAAATAAAAAAAAAATTAAGGTCAAGTGAGACAAAAAAAAAAAAAAAAAAAGTGAAATCAAGACCGCTCCAAACAGACAGTTTGGAACCGGGGCTAGAACCCTTTGTGGACGATTGCAATGATGCCTCTGATTCAGGGGTCAGTAAACAATGACCCTCAGGGAAAATCTGGCCCTCTGGTTTTCTAAATAAAGTTTTATTAGAACACAGCCACACTTATCAGTGTGCTTATTATCGACGGCTGCTTTCATTCCATGGTTACAGAGTTGGGTAGTTGTGGCAGAAGCAGTTGGCCTGAGAGGTAAAAGATATGTACCCTATGGCTTTCTACAGAAAATGTTTGCATATACCTAGACTAATTCTTGACTCCTTTGCTGTGCAATATTACAGTGCTCCTGTCCCTCTGCCCTGCTTCCCAATGCTGAGCTCAGCCATATGACTTGCTTTGGGTCTGCTTATTCTTGTGACTCTGCTGTTGCAATGCAAAATGCCCGAGCTGGCCTGCTGGAGGATGAGGGGCAGGTGGAGCAGAGCCGAGTCATCTCAGTTCTCCAAACCAAGGCCAGCCTCGGCGAGCTGTCAGCTGGGCAGACCCCAGACAAGTGAGCAAGGTCAGCCAAGATCAGCAGAGCCGCCAGGCACGAAGGCTATTATTCATGCAGAATAACTTGGCCTCTAAAACGGAGACTGCTCTTTGGAGAATCGTGTGGTAGTTAGGGACTTGGATTTGAGAGAGAAGTAAACCTAGGTTTAGGTTCTGACTCTGCCGCTTTTTGGTGGCATGACCTTTGCCTCTAAAATCGTGTTGCCTCTCAAATCTCTATTTTTGCCCTGATTTTAGTAATGGCTGTTTTCTTGACATCTGGTTTTCCTCATTTCTAGACAAACAGGAAGACTGTATTTTTCCATCTTCTTGAAGATGCACGTGGTCATGTGGCTTGTGGTGGCCAACAGACCGTGGGTGACAGTGCCGTGTGTCTCTCTCGGTGGAAGCGTTGGTTGCTGATGTCTGTTCTCCACGCCCCTGACGTGGCATCTGGGGAAGATTGGGTTGATGTGGAGGTCAACACTGAGCTACCACCTGGCAGCTGGTTTCCTTGGGGAGGCACCTGGACTCACAGTGAACTTTTCAGGAGTGAGAACTTAATGTCTGTTGGGTTAAGTCATTGGAGGTTGGGGGATGCTGGTTACTACAGCTGAGCAAATAGTTTCTTGAGAATCTTAATTTTTTTCTGAGTTAGAAATTACTACAAACAGAAAAAGTTGTGGTGGAGAGAATGGTGTCACTGTGAGTTAGTCAACCTCCATTTATCCGAGACTGACTGTGTGCCAAGGAGGAAGGGGAAAACAGTGCAGCTCCTGGGGTTGAATTCAGGACTTGCCGTTAAATAAGCTGCATGACCTGTGGAAGTCACTTCATGCTTTCGGTACTCAATTTCTAGTAAAATAGGGATAAACCTGTGCCCTTTACAAGTCATTGTGAGGGATTCAATGAGGTAATATTATGATGAAGTATCTAGAGTCTTGGATGAACTGGTGGCACTGTTATCTTCCAGACAGACAGGATGAAACTTTCTGGAGCCTGGGTCGCCAGGCGGGGACTACTTGTGCCATGAAAGCTGGGTGGTGATTAGGGAAAAACCCAAGTTCCTTCCAAGAAAGGCTCAGAAGGTGTGCAAGAACTCTGGGCAGGTGTGAAGGCAAGGAGGCCAGTGAAGGGGGATTAAGGACACGTGGGGGACCCCAGTTGTCACCTCAGGAACCCTGAGAGGCAGAGTAGAAGCCACATGCAGGGCCTTGGAGCCCAAGAGGCCTGAGTATGAATCTTGGCTCTGCTCTGACATACTTTCTGTGTGACAATGGGCAGCTTATTTAACCTCTCTGGACTTCAGTTTTCTCATCTGTGAACTAGGGATGACAATAGTACTGACCTCGTAAGGTTGATGTGAAGAGAAAATGGGAGAATATCTGTAAAGTACTCATGGCAACTACTTAAACATTGGGTGCTGTTCTTTACCATTGATGTTAATCCACAAATTTAGGAGGTATGCAGGCGTGCCCAATTCAAGTGGTATCCACCTAGTACCTCCCCACCCAGTAAACACCACCCAGCTTCCTTCAAAGGAATGTAGAGTGGGGAGGTGGGCTGTGGTACACAACCAGGCTGTTGCTTGGCCGATGTGATGATGGGGCGGCTTGGCCAGTATTCAGACCTTAGAGGGTAATATTTTGGAAGCAGACTGAATGTGCTGAGTTATAATAAGTTTCTTGCCTGATGATGCTAAACAGAACTGAGCCCTGTGGGGGCTTTGAAAACAAAACAACCTAATTCGATCTTGCCTGAACATCTCTGTAAAGGATATGTGAAGGCCTAGTCATGATCTCCTGTATCTCCTAGCCCAGAGGAATTCAGTATGAACTTGAAATCTCAGAGGCTTAAAATTTTTAGCTTCTTTTAAGGGAGGAACAAAAAAAGAATAAAAACTTCTTGATTTATTCTCTTCTAGTTGCATAAAGATAAGAATCCTGCAGATTAAATTATGTGGCAGTTTCCATTTCTAGTTGGGCAATGTTAGCAATATGGAGACCATGAAAAAGAATAATTAGATTTTAGACACGAGGTACATGTTCCAACTGAATGCCTCTGGTCCCTTCTTTTAATTGTTGAGTGCCTCTGGGGTTTTAGCTTATTGGAAGGATCGGGAAGCAATATTCTAAGTGGGCCAACTTCAGAAAACAAGGATGAAAGTTTTTTTCCCCTTGCATTTCCCTGGCAAGTACCATGTGGGATGCACATAGATAAAACGACCAACTTAGATCTGAGCAAGGACTGTCAGATGAACCGTTGACAGCCTGCTGGGAGGCAGAACAGAGGCCCCTGTTGAAGGCTCTGAAACGGTTCTCTACTCAATAGCTACCAGCGGGCATTTGAGGGCCCCTTTCACGTTTACAAGTACATTGCAAAGTTATGTATCACTTGGCTAAAGATGTTGCAATTAAATTCGCTTGAAACCGACATTCGCTTGAAACCGACAGTGTGTCACATGATGGGGAGGAAAAAAGAACTTTCTGTCTGTCACAAGAGAAAGACACCCCATGAATTAATTTTCTCAGCAGTCATTTTTTCTTTCTTTTTTTTTCCTTAGAGGAGAATCTATTTAAATTAAAAAAGCTTTTTAAAATATTTATTTACTTTTGAGAGAGAGAGAGAGAAAGAGAGAGAGAGAGAGGGAAAGAGAGGGAGAGAGAGAGAGTGCACCAGCAGGGGAGGGGCAGAGAGAGAGAGAGAGAGAGAGAGAGAGAGAGAGAGAGAGACAAAGACACAGAATCTGAAGCAGGCTTCAGGCTCTGAGGTGTCAACACAGAGCCCGACGCGGGGCTCCAACTCACAAACTGTGAGATCATGACCTGAGTTGAAGTTGGATGCTCAACCAACTGAGCCACCCAGGTGCCCCCTGAACAGTCATTCTTGCGGTGGTTCTTGCCCATGCCAGGGTAGAAGACTCAAAGAATTGAAATGATAGAAACAAAGACTTTTTGTGATTTTTTTTTTTTAAGGCTAATATGATGGGATTGTATTTACTTTGGAAGTCTTTGAATCTGAAAGTATTCCTCTCTGTTGCTACGTTGATAATGCATTCAGAATAGATATTAAAATACTTTCAGGCTTAAAACATAAAAGCAGATGTGGCTCTAGCTGTATACTGGATTGGTAAGTGGAACTCCTACTGTCAGCCTCAAAAGGATCTGTTCTCGTCTAGAAATTCAGATAGCTATTTTATTAAAAAAAATTTTTTTAATGTTTTATTTATTTTTGAGACAGAGAGAGACAGAGCATGAATGGGGGAGGGTCAGAGAGAGAGGGAGACACAGAATCTGAAGCAGGCTCCAGGCTCTGAGCGGTCAGCACAGAGCCCGACACAGGGCTCGAACTCACGGACCGTGAGATCATGACCTGAGCCAAAGTTGGACACTTAACCGACTGAGCCACCCAGGCACCCCCAGATAGCTATTTTAAAGAATATTGCAAAAAAGTAAGCAATATTATCAAAAGTACCTCATTGTTAGAGGTATGACTTCCAAGGGCAAATTTTATTTTTGTCCTTTTATTTTGCTTCTCTCCTTTGCATGCCTTTTCAGTTGTTTTGGGGTACGTGATCTATTCAAAGTATATATATTTTTAATGTTTATTTTTGAGGGAGAGAGACAGAACACACATGGGGGAGGGGCAGAGAGAGAGGGAGACACAGAATCAGAAGCAGGTTCCAGGCTCTGAGCTGTCAGCACAGAGCCCGGCATGGGGCTTGAACTCACGAGCTATGAGCTCAAGACCTGAGCCGAAGTCAGATGCTTAACCATCTGAGCCACCCAGGTGTCCATCGAAATATTTTTCTAACTTGGTTTAATTTTTAGATGTAAGCATTTTGCTTAGAGGACCCCAAGAATGGTCTTGTGGTGTAACTTTCTTCTGTTCTGGCTTCAGAAAATTCAGAAGGTATTTCAGCACTACTGTGAAGCCTAATTAATGTAATTAAATTGCTTTTAAATTTCAAGACAAAAGCAGCTGGATAAGTGTGAAATAGTGAGCCAAGGTCTTACTCTTGTACTCTATGGGAGAGTGTGTACCCAGAGTCACTGGGAATGAAAACTCGTTGACTGCCACATGGCTCGGTTTCTACTCTACTTGCAGCCAAGACATTAAAGTGTGTGTGTGTGTGCACGTGTGTGTGCCCACACATGTGCCCACGTGTACGTGTGTGTGTTTGCATGTTTTCAAGCAAAGGTTTGTTATATTAAGACAGACATTCCTTGAATCTCTTTTGTTTCCAAGTAATGCAGTTATGATTTTTACAGACATTATCCTTGGTTTCTACCTTTGATACATAAAATCACAGAAAATGAATGGAAACTAGAAAAAGCCAAAGTAATTTGCAAGTCTATGCTTGATTAATTGGCTTTGGGGATTGGAGTGTGATCCTATGGGCAAGGAAATGAGGTTTATATTTTGAGTAGCCTGGAGACCCAAACTCGAAGCCAGTGTTTCCAGAAGGCATTCAGGCACAGGCCTTGGGAGATGGGCAAGGCCATTGCTCTTATCATTCTGGCTCAGGACGGCTTCCTGTGGTTTCCAGACCCCCGGGGCCAGAGGCAGTGTGGCATTTGGAAGAAAACCCACCCACGTACATGTTGCAGAAACATGAATGTTGGTTTAAAGTCTTTGATTAATACTTTAATTAAGAGGCTCTTAGGTGTAAAACTCAACCCAAGAAGTGAATGTGCCAGAGATACTTGCATTTCTGAATATGTGTGAGAAGTGGCAGATTCTCAGTGCCTGGTTTCCTGATGCTCAACCCAAGAAGTGAATGTGCCAGAGATACTTGCATTTCTGAATATGTGTGAGAAGTGGCAGATTCTCAGTGCCTGGTTTCCTGATGCTTCAGTCTCAATATCCTCAATCAGTTCCCAGCTCTTCCTTTGGAAGCTGTAACGGAGTTCCTTTCCTGATCCCAAACTAACCATTGGTGAAGGTGTTCTTTCCCAAGCGGTTGGCTTTTGGTGGCCTCCAGAAAGCTGCCCACCAGCTTGGGTCTCACTGCAGAAGAGACTATTTGTCATCAGAGGAAAGCAGATTTCCAGTATTTTGCAGCTGACATCACTGTGCTGGTTCCATTTTGTGACTGCATCTTGTTCTAGCACCTCCAGAGCCTTCTCAAAAAAGAGCCTCATGCAAAGGCACTTTTAAACCTTCCAATTAATTGAAAGTATGTTGGGGTTGCTGGCTTTAAGGATGACTCCCTTCTATGTGATTTTAAGCACTCTAGAGTATCATAAACCCTGGAGTAGAATCACTGAATTGCAGAGGAGAGTTTTATTTATTTGTCCCTGTGATAATTTGAGTTTTCCCAAGAGTTTTGTATTTTTTTCTTTTTCAAAAGTTTTACCTTTGAGACTCCTTTATTTGAGAATTGTTGTAGTATTCACTCTTCTACCCAAATTAGTTTTTGACCTTCTTGAGGGCAGAGAGAGTGACTTTATTTTTTTCAGTGAGTTAGGTCACATTGTTCTGTGGTGGTGAATTTTTTTTATTGTGGGGGTAACAGCATTTATTTCTCCTTTAGGCATGGTAGGGGGCTCTTGTACCCTGGGGCTCTTGTCCTGACATTGGGAAACTGAGGCTCCTGAAGGCTGAGGCCAAGGATGGATACCCAGGTTCTTCAGGTCCCTGGGGCAGGTGGCGACACCAGCCACATACCACACTGCTGGAGGCCAGGTCACATGTGCTTCCAGTCCTGGTGTCCTGCCATCCACCCTAGATGCCCCCACCAACCCTCACTACCCCAGGGGTCCTGCAAGAGGGAGGGGCACCCAGGTAGCTCTGGCGTTGGATAGGCTGGGGTTCAAACTGCCTCAACTAAAGCACGTGGTCATGGTCTTCCTCAGGTTCCCCTCTAAATGACACTGTGTGTTCTTGCTTATTGACATGTTGGGGTCTCTGACCAGACCAGGGCTGAAGAAGGCACTTCCTTCCAGGGGTGGGAGAATGGGGCAGGTAAACAGGGGATTCAGGGACACTCCCATGTGGCCTGTGCAGGGTAGGATCAGGCCTGGAGGCCACACAGCCTCTCATATGGTCATCTCTCCCTTGTTGCTGGACCATCCTGGCCCCATCGGCAGTGGGGAGGACAGAGCAGGCCAGGCCAGGGCTGGGTTCTTGGCCTAGGGAGGTCTCAACATCTGTTCAACATCCATCATACTTGGTACAGTTCTAGGTTTGTAATAGATATTCAGGAAATAATTTTTAGCACTATATACATGACTTTCTATGTTTGTCTAATTTGCTTTAGGATTGATTTGCCTGGGCTCTAGAGTTTTCTGTGGAGAACTGAAATCAGATGAATTTTAAACCTACTAGTTTGCATAGACTGGGAGTTCTCAACCCTGGCTGCACATTAGGACAAATCACTGAGTGCTTCTGGAAGAAACTGCTGCTTCTTCTCCAGCTGCAGATTCTGCTTTCATTGGTCGGAGAGGGGGGTGGTGGGTGGGCAGGGGGAGCTGCACATCAGGATTTTACAGCCCATCCCTGGATCTAATGTGTAGTCAGGGTGAAGACCACCCACCTGGACCATGGAGGTCATTTCCGGTCCATTCCCGGAGCAGACTACCTCTCTTCTTTATAAGCCAGAAGTTTCGTAACTGGCTACCAATTTTGCTTCTGGAAAATCCGCTGAGCATCTTGAGAGACAAATGTTTGGTTAACTGAAGTCCTTTTATAGTGATATTGGGGGGTTGCCTGACATAGATGCTTGCCCGGGACACGATTTCTCAACACATACTTTAAAAGCCATTTTTTGGCCAACATTTTGAGCACAGCACCAACATTCAGAATAACAGCAAGACCCTGTTGGAAAACTGTGTCCTCTGCAGGTAGGACTAAGGAGCAGGTTTGCACAGGGCTGACTGCCTCATAGCCACAAGGACCCTTCTCTCCGGGAAGCGTTTTCTGAGGAAAGACACACGGAGGGTAGAGTCCACACCTGTCATGTGACAGCTCCTTCTGGGCTTTTTCATCTTCTGACCTTATTGACTCAGCATCTGTCAGCTGACACTTGCTATTTTATGGGATTGCATCTAGGCAAGTTCAATTTTGCCTAAGGTGGGTTTTTTTTTTTTTTCTGGAAAACTGGCATATATATTTTCCCATCTGTAGCCAAGACTAGCTCTTAGGGAAGCCAGTCGTATCAGGTGGTATGTCATGGTGGGACATGTCTTAGGCCAGGAGTTAGGGACTTGGCTGTGTGGCCTTGGGTATGTTCCTCAACCCCTCTGAGCCTTAATTTCTTTTCTGTAAAAGGGAACTATCTATCACCTGCTTTGCCAATGTTATGGAGCTCTTAGAAGGATCATAGGAAATAGCATGTGAGTAATAATAAATGCGAGACCAGCCCCAAACTCTCATCTGCTATTAGCTGTGAGGAAACACAAGCAGAAGTTCCCATGTCAGAAACTCATGGCAAAATGCACTCTCCCCGGCCACCCACAGAACTGATCCATAAAGTCGAGGGCCGTTTCCAGAAAATCCGTAGAGTCTCCACAGAGATAGGAAAATAGTCGTGTTCTTTGCCGACTGGCTGTTAATGCCCTCTGATCGGGGGGCCTGGGTGCCCGCTGGCGCTCAGCCCGGGAAAGCCAGCAAAGCCATGGAAAGAGCTGGTCCAGATGGCGTGTGAATGGCTGTGAGATGCGGTTAATGGATGGGTGGGCAGAGAAGTGGCCCGGGGTGATAGTGGGTCTGGGAGGGATGGCCGCCCTGGCCCCAGATGCCCCCTCGCTTGCTGCTGTGCCCATGGGGGCATCTCAGTGAAAAGCAAAACACGAGTTCTGCCCCTTGGCACCCAGCTTCAGCCACTCATGCCCTTTCCTCTGGGGTGGCCTCGGCCTGGACTGGGGCTCTGTCCATCCCTAGCTCCCCCCTGTGCCTCGGTTTCCCAGGGTGGGTCCTCAGGGAGGGGGGCAATGTCTGCACCCCTGGAACCCCCTATAGACTCACCTGCGAGTCTAGGTCCCCGACTTTCCATGAGCCCAGGGGATGATCGTGTCAGGACCGCAGAGGTCACAGCAACGGGGAGTGAGTGCTCGGGACTTCGGCTGGCGGTTCATAGGTCCACAGGATTTGAGGGTGGAAATGCTGTAGAGGTTTTCCAGGCAGTCCTCAGACTTTTAGGTGAGGCCCAGATAAAAAGTGTCTAATTCGAATGAGAATAAAGGAGTTTGCTGTTCTGGGGCGGCTCTGTCTGAGACTGAGAAGTCGGGGGAGACATCGGAGACAGCCATGTTTGAGCTGGGTCTTAAAGGCTGAGGGGGATTCATGACAAATAAAAGAGAGAGTTGGATTTTCCAGGTAGGCATAGGGAATCATTCCTGCAGAAAGAGTCAGTCTCCATAAATGTTCCATTTCCTCCTTCCCTTTCTCCCTCTCTTGGTTCATTAATTTGTTTCTTCCCTCCTTCCCTTCTCTACCCTCTCTCTCTCTCCTTCCTTCTTTCTCTCCACCCCCATCATGTCCTATCTTCCTTCCTTTGCTTTTGGGCAAAGAGTCTGGAACCGTGGGGCTGCTGGAATCTGAGTGACCTTGAAGCAGCTTTGGCTTTGGGACATGGCCAGCGGTCACGAGCAACTCAGCCATCCTCCGAAAGCTTGGACGATCTCAGAGGCAGCCTTGCTGGGATACAGCAGTCTGGTCAGAGGGTGGGGAGTCCAAGGAGGTAGAGATGGGAAGGCAGGATTTTGATAAATAAGAACCACACTTTTTTCTCACCAGATTTACTGAGGTATGATTGGTATGTCAAAATTGTATATATTTAGGGCATACAATGTGGTGTTTTGATATATGTATACATTGTGGAATGATCATCACAATCAAGCCAGTTAACATACACATCCCTGGGGTGCCTGGGTGGCTCAGTTGGTTGAGTGTCTGACTCTTGATTTAGGCTCAGGTCACGATCCCAGAGTTGTGGGATTAACCCTGCGCTGGGCTCTTTGCTGAGTGTGGAGCCTTCTTAAGATTCTCTCTCTCTCTCTCTCTCTCTCTCTCTCTCTCTCTCTCTCTCTCTCTCCCTCTCTCTCTCTCCCTCTCTCCCTCCCTCCCTCCCTCCCTCCCCCTTCTCAGTCCCTCTCCCTGCTCCCGCTCTCTCTCTTTCTATCTAAACCACCCCCCAAAACTGAAAAAAAAAACCCATTTCCATCCCTTCACCTGGTTACCTTTTATTTTTTGGCGTGTAATGAGAACACTTGAGATCTACTTGCTTAGCAAATTTCAATTATACAACACATTATTATTAACTGTAGTCACCATGCTGTACCTTAGGTCTCCAGAGCTTACCATGGGTTTTTATAAGCTCATTTTGGAAGGAGGTAATTCCACTGTGCCAGCACAACATTTTAGATTCTGTTCCAGTCGTGTGGTGGTGAAGAAGGCAGATACCCCCTGATTTGATCAGAAAATGGGGAGCCTAGTAGCAGGTGCTAACAGATGTGTTTCTTCCTATGACGTTTAGGGTTCTGGCCATATGGGCAGCTGAGTCCCAGCAGGGCTGGGAGACTGCATGTGCACATGGTGTGCCGCAGGGGGTGGGGCAGTGGGTGGTGGCAGGACGGCTGGGGCAGGGCTGGCATCTGCCTGAGTCCTACAGGTGCCACCTCATCCTGGGCTCACGGCCAGGCTTCCCCACCATGTGTCACCTGAGGGCTTGCAGCCCAGATCACTTACTGTCCTCTTGACGTGGGAATGGAGTGCTGCTCCCTCGGGCTGAATTAATAGACTCTCACTAAAGGTTGATGGTGATGGGGGGGGGGTGGTTATAGCACAAGACAGAGTAAGAAATAACTACCAAGAAAAAGCGGGCACCCCTGTGCTCAGTCTGCCAACCCTGTATTTCTCCCTGGCTCTTTTTCACCGGTCCTAGGGTCTGCTGGGGTGGCCTGATTGCTCTCTAGACCCTCCTTCCTCTTCAAGCTCCAGACTCCCCACCCACCAGGGAAAACAGAGTTAGTTTTTTCTTGGGATCCCCTCTCCCTGTCCGCATAGACCCTGCTGTTGATGAAGACCCCCCCAGTGAGCTTTTCTAAAGCACGCATCTCAAAATGAACCCTGTCTCTGCCCTGGGATAGGAGAATGCTGGCAGTAGTGTGTGTTCTAGCGAATGTGTGTGTGTGTGTGTGTGTGTGTGTGTGTTTAATCCTGATATTGGGCAAAATGTATAAGTGAAAGTAAATTGGTTATTATTCTTGGTCTTTAGTTTTACCCAAAGCTGGCAGACATTCTTTTTCCAGGATCTTCATCTTAACCTTGGTTGGCTTCTTCCCTTCTCTCTACTCTAATTTCCTTTGGGATATGGGCACTAGGAATACCCAGGGAAGGAGGCAGAGAAGAAGGAGGAGGAGGAGGAGGAGGGAAAGAGAGAGAGAGAGAGAGAGAGAGAGAGAGAGAGAGAGAGTCAGTCTGAGTATAGTTGTGTGTGTGTATGTTGGTATGTATCTGTGTGTGTCTGTGTATGTGCACAACTGTTTGTGTGTGTGTGTGTGTGTGTGTGTGTGTGTGTGTGTGTGTGTGTCTGTGTATATGTTGGGATGATCTGAGGTGGATTCTGGGGTGGAGATCCTAGAAACACACTACATTAAGCAATGGTACAGGAAATAAACCCTAAACCCATCAGACCTGGAGAAGTCTGGGAGGGGTAGGAGGCACAATGTCTTACCCCAGATAACTCTCTTTCTTCTCCTCCAAGACCTTTGATTTTAGTCCTTATGAACTGGGGGGTGGGTAGGGATTTCATTTGGGAAACCAGGTGGAGCTCTGGTCTTTGAGGGCAGGAGGCTGGGTGTTCCTGGGCTTTGGTGAAGTGACTCTCCTTCCTGGGAGTTAAATGACGATGTGCAGAGAGAGCACATGGAAATTGCAAGGCACCCTGGGCATGAAGACTGATTTAGCTGTCAGAGTGTTCTTCCTACAGAGTCCAGGGTCTTTGAGGGCTGGGCTGGGGCTCTCAACTTCTCAGTTGCTTTCTCTGTGTCTTCTTTTTCTTTTCTCTTTTTGTTCTATCGTCTATCTCCCATTGCCATTGTCCTTTCTTGCTGTCCACTCTTCTACAAGTTAATACCTCTTCCTTGGGTAAAATTTGCTCCTTCACATAGAATCTCTTTCTCCTTTGATCTACTTTAAGTTCTGATGGAACCAGAGTATTGTGCTTGCACCACTGTTCAATCCTCGGAGTCCTCGGAGTTTGGCCAGCATTGAAGAGCAACATTAGGTCTACCCACACTCTAGAAGGTACTCTCAGAGTACTGGATGGCACCCTCAATGTAGACATTGCAAAAATTGTGACAGGATTTCCCAAGGTGTGTATATAAAGCACTGGCCCCTCAGATGCTCTTGGAGAGGAATGTGGGGGTGCGCACGCTGTCCACCCCATGACGATTCACGACGCACGTCGGCATTTCAAAGGCTCTGAGAACGAGCAGCTCCATTGCTTGGTGGGGTTTGTCAACACTGGGCCTTAACAGAGAAAAAGGCAGAGGTGTGCAGGGGCTCAACATAAATAGAACAGTTCTCTGCAATCTAACCCTGCTTTTGAACTTATGAACATAAGTAGGAGAATAGAAGACATGAATGAAGAGTTGTAACTATGACTGAAATTGATGAAGTCTTTGCTATTCTTCCTTAATTCTCATAATAAAGTTTCTTGTCAACTTGTAAAATTGGGTGTTTCTTATTGAGAAGGAAACTTATGTCATAACTTCTAAAAGTCTATAACTTCTGAAAGAGTTACTATGCTTTCTTTTATTTCAGATTTTTCTCTTCCTTACTCTTTTTTTGCACACATACATTATATATTCACAAATTGATAAAAAAACATCATAAATGTAGGGAAAGGGAAAGGAAAAAGTGGCTTATAATTGAGAAATTCTGCTCAAAAAAGAAAAAAAAATGCCTAAGACGGTCAAGTAAAACAGACTTTAAAAAACTGCTAAAAGATGAAGCACCTGGGTGGCTCAGCTGGTTAAGCGTCTGACTTGGGCTCAGGTCATGATCTCACGGTTCGTGGGTTCAGGCCCCATGTTGGGCTCTGTGCTGCCAGCTCAAGCCTAGATCCTGCTTCAGGTTCTGTGTCTCCCTCTCTCTCTCTGCCACTCACCTGCTCATGCTCTCTCTGTCTCTCTCTAAAATGAATAAACATTAAAAAAAATTCTAAAAGAGCCCAACTTTTAAAATTAAGAGGTAGAGATACCACTCTCTATTGACAAAGAGCAGAGCACATCATGAGTTCCTGATGGGGACAAGTCAAGCAAAGGTTTGAATTAGTTGGTACTTCTGCTCTATGTTAAGCTCTGGCTCGCATAGACTTCAACAGGCTTGTCTCTATCTTGGATACTTTTTCTTAAACTTTTGGTCCAAGAATAAACATAACCGAAGTGACTCCAGAGAACCCCTCCGAATGAGCTCTACATTAATGGAACAATGCTTACCGAATGTTTAACGCGAGGAAAACACTGTAGGAAGCAAGCTGAACTGCTTCCTCTCCTCAAGGAGGTTACTGTCGGGGGGTGGGGGGGGCTGAAATATAAGGAAACAAAACACTTCAGTCCAAAGAAAATGATGGCACATGGGGCCTAAGGGAAGCAGCACTCTTGTTATGATGGGGGATCAGGGACAACTTCCTGGATGAGCACTTGGAGTTGAGCCCTGAAGGATGTGGAGTTGCAAGAGGTGGTGGCGGTGGCAGTGGCATCAGCCCAGATGGAGGACACCGTGTGCATGAGAAAGCCCAGAAAGGCATGTTAAGGGAAAAGTAAACAGAGACTGACTTATCTGTTTTGCAATATATTCTAGTACAAATTTTCTAAGTGGAGAAATCGTGCAAGATAATACGGGGAAGATAGATTGAGTCTTTATTTTGAAGGTTCTTAAATCCTGGAGAAGAGAAGGGAAAGTTTATTCAGTAGACAATGGACACTCAAGGAGGGCATTGAAAGGGTGTTTCCACCAGTGGTTGTCCTGGCTTAATGCTGAGGTTGGCCTTCCAGCTGGCCATTCAGGGATGGCTCTGAGAGAATGGTGAGAAGACCAGTTATGAAAAGTAGACCAGGCATCACAGTAGCATAAACCAGGGCAAGGGCAGCGGGAATAGAAAGGAGGCTCAGCTATGAAAGTTGTGCTGGGGGAGGGATCTCAAGGGGGAGGCGAAGCCCAGTGGGCCCTTGCGTTTTGTGTCTGAGTGTCTGGAAGGAGGTGGGGCAGAAATCAGGAAGTCTGGAGGTGCTGTTTGAAGGGAAGATAATGAGCTGACCTTGCACAGATCAAGTTTAAGGGTTGGAGCACCATTGGGAACAGGGTCACTGGGTTTCTAGGGAAGAGCTGAGGCAGTGGGACAGAGCTGGGACAGAGCTGGGAGAGAGCTGGGAGGGAATGATGAGGTCCGTGGTCAGACTCAAGGTGGAAACGTCTTTCTACAGAAAGCGGGGCAGGGAAATTGAATTAAAAATGTGAAGGAGGGAAACGGTGTGATGAGGTAGGAAGCCAGCCAGCAGGAAAGGTAGAGGAGAAAATTTTCAGAAGTGCATGTGTGCACATGTGCATGTGTGTTTGTAAATTGTCCCAAATGCTGCTGAAAGACTCAGGAGGATGACGGTGGAGAGTAGGGTTTCTGGATTGAAATTTGGGAGGTCTCAGGGGCTGACCCTGGGGAGTTGGGTTGCAGAGAGTGGGAGAGGGAGAAGCCAGATTGAAAGTTTTGGGGAAAGTTGTAAGTCTCCCTTAGGTATTTTTTATCTTTCTCTTTAAAAATGCCTTCCATTTTTACAGTGTCATTAAAAAGTCTGACTGGTATATTGCAATGACAAAACCAGGCACTCTAATATCCTAAATGTGAATAAGTGCACTTTAGTAGATCCGGGAGACTGGTTAATGGACTGGAGAATTATTTTTCAGGCATTCCATGCTGTCCAAATTGGGTTAATGTACCCCTGAAAAGTAAATCAGTTACTCCTCGTTGACTAGTCAGGTTAGAGCAACTGTTCCTGAAACCTTAGGACACATTAGCTGCCTAGATACTGTTTTTCATAATGTGTGTTTATTGGATCAGCACTCTATAAATCCTGAATTTTCAGGCAAAATAGCTCTTCACAGCTGCAAAAATATACCATAACTTATAAGTGGTCATTAGTTTGGTAAAAGATATTGAGTGCCTTGTGTTGTGAAAGCGATCTTTGACATAAGAATAGCATCAGTGAGCAGACTCAAATGTCTCATGGCTCACACACCAGAAGACATTAGTGTCTTGTAATTGTCGGTCTGTCAATTAGCAGCAATGGCTTTTTCAGAGAGGCATATTTTGTGGTTAACTGAGTGTACCTTTCTTTCCAGGCCATGGGAAAAAATCTAATTATGGTATTCTTGAGCCTCTGATCTAAAAAAAAAAAAAGATAATTTTTTAAAGAGATCTTTTTTTCCTTCTAACTTTGTCCTGATCTCCATTATAAGTTAGATCTTTGAGGTTTTATGAATATATTCAGTATAGGAATAATATTAAGTAACCTTCATTTCTGATCCTTCCCTCCTCCATCTCAGTTCTCAACTTGATAAAACAGTTTCAGTTTTAACTTGGAAAACGCAGGGAGCCAAACAGAAGGTGTGAAGAAATAGGACTGAAATTGAAATGGTCTCCACATCCTAGCCATTGGACCTGGCAGGGCTGGCAGACAGGTAGGTGAAGGATGGAAATTTAGTCTGTACTTCTTCATACCCTTCCCAAGTGAACCCTCTTCCCCCTCCAAGAACTCGGTTCCAGACAGCTCCCTTCCCTGGAGTGGATTATGTGGCCTGAACTATTGAACTCCCTCACAGCAGAGATCCAATTGTTGAATGTGCAGCCCTGTATTTGTGCTTAAAAAAAGGTGTCGTCCTCCAAAGACTGAACTCAAATGGGGGATTTCAGTCTGTAGAGAAACACTTTTTTGGGGGTGCAGTGGGGGGAACAGGTTAGAAGGCTCTTCTCTAATGAGAATATGTCAACTCCATCTATGAATATGAGTCCATTCCTACTTTCTAGTACTTCCTTACATTGGATATTGGAGGGAGAGAAGAAGGTTGTATGTTTCAGAGAGAAGTTTGCTTTATTAAATGGGGTAGAGTAGAACTAAAGCCACAATTAGAAGACCTAGAGTTATAATTTGCTTCCTTCATCCTGACTTCAGCTCTTCAGAGGAGATATTATACATGTTTGATTAGCCTCTTCCTTGAATTCCCATTTAGTTCTTAGGAGAGAACGTCTTAGTGAGATATGTCTAGTGGTTTGCTGATAGATGTTCCACACCCCCTCCCCCCAACTCCTGCCAAAATATGTGCTTCTGTCAATTTCCGTTGTGTAAATACTTCTTCTATGGCCGATTCCACCTACCAATGAGATGCCACTGAATGAAGAGTGGGAAAAGCACACATTTGGCCCTTAAGAGCCAGTAAAGACTGGTTCTAGCCTCCCACTGGGTATGTAGCTTCTAGTGCCAGTCTCAGTGATGGAAGGAATGCTTGTAAATATTCTTGGAGAGGAGTCTCATGGTTCTAGGTATTCTTAAAGCTAGAAATGTAGGTTTTCTTGATAAACACCATCTAAATTGCTGAGGGTTGTTGAAAGTAAAGCATGAAACATAAGGTTATCAGAATATAGCTCAGCGATTTTCAATTTTATGATGACCATAAAATATCAAATAATGAGGCTTAATCCCTTTCGCACAATTCCACCATCTCCTTATTCACACCTAGCCATTCATATTGCCCAAACATGTCTTCCATGCCTTTGTACTCAATTTCCCTTTTGCCTGGAATGTCCTTCCTTTCCCTTTCTCCTCACCACCTAGAAACCTGTGCCCATCTTTAAGACCCAGCTCAGGTGTTACCTCCTCCCATTATTCTGGCCCCAGCAGGCCAACTTAATTCTTCTTTCCTTGGTATTCCTGTTATGCCTTTATCTTATTTCATCGTAATGGTTAGTCTCTGTCTTTCCCACTGGCCTGTGAACTTCTTGAGGCTGGAGATTGTGCCCGCAAAGTCCCATGCTAAGTAAGGCCTGTTGTGACATAGATTTTGTCCACTTCTCTGGCCTCATTTCATGCCCGGCTCTTCCACATTCTCATCACTTTGGCCATTTTGGACTTCTCATCTCCTCATACGTGCCATGCTTTCTTCACCTTCGGGGCCTTGGTCCATATTTCCATCTGCACTTGGGATTAGTTTCTCCCTTGCCTCTGCTCAGTGAACAGCTGCTTATCCTTAGATCTCACATCTTCAGGGAAGCCTTCTTACTTCCTTACTTCCTTCTTACTTCCTTACTTCTTTCTTACTTCCTTACTTCCTGGATCGACGTTCTCATAGCAATCTGTTCTTTTCACCATTGCACCAACACACTGCTGATCATTTAATGGTGGTCTTTCCTGCTAGACTTGCAGCAGCATGAGGACAAGAACTTGTCTCTTTCATTGATTTTTCAAGCCAAACACATCTCTGGAGCTCTGATATTTGCTGAATGATTGATTGCTGGAGGAATATTTAGTTTGGCTACCTGAGACTAAGAAGTTAAGAAGTAACTTGAACATCCAAAGAAGACCCAAGAGTGAAAATTAAATCTAGGAAGGCAACTTTGTCAGTGGAGAATTGGTGAATCATGTCTATGAGACAAATTTATTTAATTACCTGGTGTGACTGCTTCATTTGCAATGATTATTCATTCGCTGAGCTGGCTAAATTATGCTTTTATCATTCACCACCTCATTTTATTACCCTGGAGATCACAGATGTAGATCTTGCATGTTCATAAGAATGAATTAAACCTCCCTTCTAATACAATGCAGGCCTTTGTGCGTGGAACGTTTGTTCAGCCACTCTCCCTGCCCTGGGAGGCCGTTCTGGGAAAAGGAGAGCAGGCACTTACCTTGCTCCTTATGTATTTCCTTTGTGAGTTGAAGGTTGATGCCTGGACTCCCCTCCTTTGGTTGTTCCATTTAAGTGGTGAGGAAAAGATCGAAGGCATTGGATGTAAATTCGAACATAACGTTTGCTCTTAGGGGCTGCGAGGCCCTGGGCACTACACACACAGGGTAGTATTTTCTGAGGTTCTTCCCTGTCCATCCCATTCATTCCCTCGGAACTGACCTCTGAAGGCACCTCTGTCTCCATGCAGGCAGCGATGGCTTGGCATCTCGAACTTGGCTTCTCCCCGCCTGCAGTAGTACCCTGGCTTGGTCTGGATAAGGTGTCACGTGTCATGGTATACAAGCTTGGAAGTAGAGGAAAGCCTGACTGTTTCCTAGCCCAAGTGCCGATCTGTGGGAAGAGTCACTGCATTCCTGGAACCCAGTGGAAGCTGGGCCAAATCGGTCAACTGACTTGGCACCACTAAAATGCTCTGAGACTTTCCTGTCCTGACTGCCCTCGGTAGTTTGTTAAAATTCCCTGATGTTCCGGTGGTTCTTCAGGATAATACTTGTTTGTTCTTTGCTATTCTGTCTTTGAATCAGTGAGAAACAACTTTTATTGATCCCCATTGGTCCTCTGGGGCCCCTGAGTAAGGTCACAGGGGAATATGTTGCTTTCTCCCCTACTCTTGAACTTAACTACTTTGAACCCTTCCAGAGCTTTGCATTTACCCTTATTATAGTTCTAATACAATGTGATTCAGTTCCGTCGGGGACATTGGCAATTTTGGGAGACACTTTTGGTTGTCACAACTGGGAAGACACTGATGGCACTTAGTGGGTAGGAGCCAAGGATGCCAAGGTAAACATTCTACAATGCTTGGGACAGGCTCTACAGCAGAGGATTGTCCGGCCCAGGGTGTCAGCAATGCTGAAGCTGAGAAAGCCTGCTCTATTGCTATGTCATGGATGCGTCGTAAACCATAGCTTAACATTCACACGAATGTGAATGGAGCAGCACAGAGTTCTGAGCATGTGGTGTCTCTGGGGCCCAGTACAGAGCAGTGTGCATGGGGGGGCCCTTGGGGATGCTTGCACTGAGACACAGTCACTACTTTCTGGAATCCTACCTTCACAGGTGTGACTTGATCTGATTTTCTGATCCTACCAAGAGGCCCATGGGAATCTTTTGGAACTGATGTCTCCCCCAAGTTTTTCATTGTTAATTACTTTCCACGCCTATGGAAAAAGAAAGAAACTATTTTTTTCCCTGCAAAAATGGGGAAAACAAAGGAAAATAATTTTTTTTTCTTTTGGTACTAAAGACTCTAGGTTTCTGCAAGTCAGTAAAGCTAAATAGTCTTGTTACAGAAATGGACATTTCCATTGTTCAGCCATTTTCTTTGCATTTCCAAGAAGACTCCCAGAAGCTATTGTTTGTTAAGATGCAAACACGCTGTTCTTTGCATTTTGACCTGAAGGTGTTCTGAGAGTGCAGAGTGCTTGGGACTCTGGGAGGGCCTTGTCCTATCCTGTTGGGGGAGAGGAGGGTGGCCCATGTCTGTAGGTCATGCTAGGAGAGTAAGGAGAAGGGGTGAGGCAAAGCTGTTATTCTCATTGTTCGGAATGTGGGTCGATGTTTAAAAATGTTATAGAGGGATCAAAGAGTGCAGAGAATAGGAAAGTCTATCAGAGGTTTGGGTTTAAGAATCACTCTGTATTAAAGAAAAATTGATGTGGTAGTGTTATTTTATTGCTTTTGGAAACTCAGCTGGCAATGTGACAGTTGACAACATTTCATCACTTGGTCGCCAGTTGGGTGAGAAATCAAATCAGGGGTGCCAGAGTGGCTCAGTTGGTTAAGCATCTGACTCTTGGTGTCGGCTCAGGTCATGATCTCACAGTTCGTGTGTTCAAGCCCTGCGTTGGGCTCTGTGCCGACAGCGCGGAGCCCGATTGGGATTCTCTCTCCCTTTCTCATTGCCCCTTCCCTGCTCTCTCTCTCTCCCTCTCAAAATAAATAAAACATTAAAAAAAAAGAAATCAGATTAAACTTTCTGTATGCTACAATTATAACTCTTCCCTGGCTAGGAAATTCTAGATTTCCAAGAGTATTAAATCTTATGCTCTGCGTTTCCTCTGTGACCATGGGGTATAAACATATTACCCTTACTTTGGAGATGTTGGTCCAGCATCTGTCCTGCAGGTGAGATAAGGGGATGGTGAGGACATAGTGCCTCTCCTGAGGCAATGAGCCCTGGATGGGATCGTCTTGTGCTTCATGGGATTTATTAGAAAAACAGGAGAGCGACTGAAGAAAGCCGTTAGCATTTCTGTTAGGATGGTTTTCCCAGAAAAAGCAAACTGATGGGAGGTGAGGTACAAAGAAACTCAGGGGTGTGTGTGATGCTGAGGTCAGATTTATTATTATTTTTATAACAGCTTTCTAGAGATACAATTCACATATTGTATGATTCACCCATTTAAAATGTACAATTCAGTGAGTTTTAGTCTGTTCACAAAGGTGTGCAACCATCATCGCAATCAATTTTAGAGTGTTTCCATCAGCCTCCAAAGAAACCTGTATCCGTAAGCTAACAGTTCCCATCCACCCCACCCCCCAGCTGCCCGGCACCTAGCAACCACACCTCTAACCTACTTTTTGTGTGTATGTATTTGCTTATTCTGGGCAACTCCTTTCAATGGAATCATATGATACGTGGCCTTTTGTGACTGGCTTCTTTCCCTTTGCACGATATTTTCAAGGTTCATCCATGTTGTTATGTGGATCAGAACTTTATCCTTTTTTAAAGCCAAAAAATATTCTGTTGTATGGATGTAGCACATTATGTTTATCTGTTCATCAGCTGTTCACGGATCACTCAGCAAAATCCCCAGTGGTCTGATGGGTGGTCAGTGGATGAAAGGATGAATTCACTTATTCAGCACATATTCCTGGATGACCTCCATGGTAGCAGTGGGGGATTTTGAAGTGAACAAAACAAAGCTTTTAGTTTCCTGGGAATTAACAGTGCCCCGGGGGGCACAGACGGGACAAACAAGCATGTGATATTGCAAGTACTATGAAAACTATAAAGCAGGGGGAGGAGGACAGAACATGGGAGGGTTGTGATTTTACACACGAACAGAGGTTCCTCTTCCGTATGTGATCCCAGCACTTCCCAGGGAAGTGCTGGCAGAGCAGGGAGCGAAACCGGGGATGCCTCTGACATGGTCAGATTGGCCTGGATTCTGATGGAGAACGGTCTGATCCATGTTTCTGTGCTTTTCACATGATTTCAGTTGTCCTTGGAAAAGGTGCTATCTTTCTCCTTCTCCTCTCTGCACACTCTGTATTCTGCACTATAAATAACATACACAAAAAACACCCTATCATTTTGTCATTTGGTGTTTTTGTGGCCATTGAGCATTTCCTTTTTTATCAATGGGATTTAATTTCTTTTTCAGTTTTTTAAAAATGTTTATTTATTTTTGAGAGACAAAGTGTGAGAGAGGGAGGAGCAGAGAGAGTGGGAGACACAGAATCCGAAGCAGGCTCCGGGCTCTGAGCTGTCAGCACAGAGCCTGACATGGGGCTTGAACTCACGAATTGCAAGATCATGACCCCAGCTGAAGTTGGAGGCTTAACTGACTGAGCCACCCAGGTGCCCCTAATTTTTAAATTTTTTAACGTTTTATTTTATTTGTTTTGAGAGACAGAGTATGAGTGGAGGAGGGGCAGAGAGAGGGAGAGGGAGACACAGAATCTGAAGTAGGCTCTGGCTCTGAACTGTCAGCACAAGAGCCTGATGTGGGGCTCAAACCCATAAACTTGAGATCATGACCTGAGTCAAAGTTAGCTGCTCAACCGAGTGAGACACCCAGGCACCCCTGTGGGATTTAATTTTTTAAAAAATGTTTATTTATTTTTGAGAGAGAGTGAGGGAGGGGCAGAGAGAGAGGGAGACAGAGAATCCCAAGCAGGTTCCGGGCTGTCAGTGCAGAGTCTGAAGTGGGGCTTGAACTCACAAATGGTGAGATTGTGACCCCGAGTCTGGGAAGCTTTACCTACTGAGCCACCCAGGCCCCTCAATGGGATTTAATTTTTATGAACTCACTGTGGAGGAAGCTTGCTTGTGGCACCCCCTGTGTGTGTGTGTGGGGGGCATCTGTAAGGGCCTGGAGGGCTGCGTGGCCCACGCAGGAAGGGTGGGTGGTAGGTGCCAGCTGCTTGCAGTGCGTGCACACGGGCCACAGACCTCTCCAGCAACACCCACCTGCGTGCCTTAACGGATGCTTGGTTCCCTTTCGCTCCCTTCCCTTGCAATGCTGGCAGTCTGGTTTTTAGGAATGAGAGTGGGACTTCACAAAAATTATGAGGAAAGGGTTGCAAGCAGAGAATTTTCAAAAAGGTGATCATTTCTCCTCTGACTATAGAACCATGTGTCTGGGGGTAACTATCACCAAGGGGTTGAAGTCCACTTAGGAGGAGACCACTTTGTCACCATAGTGTTCCTTTTCATGAAAATATCTCTTCCTTCTGACTGTATGGGACTGAGTCCCTGGGTCTTAGTCTTGTACCATGGCCTTTAGGATGGAGGGAGGAGTGGATATGACATCTGACATTTGGAACCACCGACAAGACTCCCTTGAGTCAATCAGTGGAGTCAGATCAAAGGCTCTGGCCAGTGGGGTTGAAAATGCAGCCAAGAGGCTCCCTGCTTTTGCCTTGGAGGCCGGAGGCTTGTCTAGGGGACTGAGAACTCCCTGGGGTAAGTTTCTGTCCAACTCAGACCTACTTTCTGCCACAGGAGAAATAGAGGGATTCATGAAAAATGTGACTTCTCAGGCTCCATGGGCATTTTCTTCTCTAATTGGTTAGGGTCCTTGAATGTGAAAGTGAGACTGTTTATTAACAGTGACATGTGAGTAACTGAGGACCATGGTCTGGAAAGAGAATGCACCCCCAACAAGAAGAAATGAAAACATAGTGATAATAATTGGTATTGCTACGGTTATTGGTAAGGCACTAAGGTTGATAAAAATCTATTCACCAAAATGGCATATTGCAACAATCTTTATTTTGGACTTCATTTTGTTTGAATGGAAAAATTATGTAGGTTATACATGTATATTGTTTTTAAAAATCCCAAACAGTACAGATGAAAAATCAGCAACAAAAAATAATTTTCCTTGTCACCTCTGATTCTCAATTCCCCTCCAAAGACAAATAGAGTTCTGTGTATTATTGAAAAGGCACTCGATGCATTTTCAATAATGTAACAATTTCTGAATGATAGCCTTTCCATGGGACATATTATACTAAAAAACAAAACAAAACAAACGGTCATTTGTCTGCAAGTCAAACTTAACTGGGATGTACTGGAGTTTTATTTGTTAAATCTGGCAACCGTATACTAAATGCTAACATTGGAGCTAGGGTATGTAGAGAAGAGCTTTCTAGAATGTTGAAATATTAGCACTGGAGAGGGACTCGGGTCCATGGGTCTTTACATGCTATAAGGCCCATCCTCAGCTCTCTGAGTTCCAAACATGCTACCCAGATTCTTAACTGCAAAAGCAGCATGAAAGTAGAAGATTCTGTGCCCGGTTCTAATCTCAGGCCCAGTCTATTGCCAGTTACATTCGTGCATTCTCTCCTTTTCGCTGTCCTTCCACACCCCACACCCTTCCTATGAAACTTGGAACCAAGAAAGAGTCTTCAGTCATGGCAGTGGCATTTCTACAGCAAGAGGACAGTGAAGTGTAAGGAAGGCCATGTAGCATGCTCTGGACGAAGTGATGGGCTTCATGATGAGTTGGGTGGACGTGGGAGGACAGGAGGCAGAATATTCACCCAGTGGCAAATGTCTGGACACAAAGGGACATTTTTGGTAAATCTCTCAGGATTTATGGAACTCGGGACAGTCTCAGACAGTTAATGTGTGGACCCACCTGCGTAGTGTCTTCCCTTCTCTTTCTCAGATAGAATAAACCATGAAATGTTGAAGAAATGTTGCCTGTTGAGAGGAGGAGGAGGAAGTATTTGACATTTAGCAGCATATAACTCAGCTTAGCCCTCTCTTAAGAGCATGTTGTGATTATGGTTTTTGTGAGTAATATGGCCAGTAGGTAAATATCTTGAAATGGGAAAAATGTAAGTAAGCCTCCCTTTCCTAAGGATATGCTGACCTGTAATTTAGATTTCAAAATATTTTGGGGGGTCTGATTTTAATGAGAAGGGCATTTCTCTTTCTTGTGTTGTCTGACTCTATCTCAGTCTTGATCTCCATTCTCGCTGCCAAGGCCCTCCTTTCCTCTCCCCCACTCCACCCCAAGTCATTTCTGGAGCACCTCTGGGGTTTCCATGAGCTTTGGTTTTCACAAAGCCCAAGAGAAATTTATGTCATTGCGTTGAATGTGGAATATTCTTACCAAGTGGCAGCCCAGGGAGACAGACGGTAGTAGGAAAGACGATTTGGAGACTGTTGCCTTCCTTATTCTCTCCTGTAGAAAGGATACCAATGGTTACCCAATGGAAGCTGTGAAGATGAGTGTATCTATGGCTGGAGGGAAAGTGCTTTCTCAGCAAGGTTGCCCCAGTTGGCTGGGGGGTAAATTCATGAAGCCCAATAAGAAGAGAGGTCTAATTTAGGGCATGAAACAGAAAGGAACAATAAAAAACATTTCATGACACTAAGAAGTCCAGGAATGGTCAGCAAAATTAGTTTGATTTTATAAATCATTTTAAAAGCTAACTTATTTTTTGAGCTATTTGGAGTTTTTCTTCCTACTTCCTTTTAATTATAATTATGAACTTATTGGAGAAATCTTAACAGTAATTAATAAAATAGTAAGGTTAGTTTGGGCTTTTAAAACAGCTTTGAAATTTTTGGTGTGTGTTTATTTCACCCCCCCCCCTTTTTTAGGACAAATAAAAAGTAAAGAATTCCTTTTAGGGATGGTAGATGCAAAGATTATGTGAAGTGAAATACAGTGAAATATAACCTATCTTTGTGACTTCTGGAAGAAAAATATGACTGATCATGAGGTTGATATGTTATAAAGCTTCCAAAGGCCTTTAAGTGAGGAAGACATAAGAATCATTGGCCTGGAATATTACTATCAGTAAGTTTGGAGTTTAATGAAGTGAAACATGGTCTTTATTTGATGGTGCCAGTTAATTAATCTTTGTTATAGTCAGTGAATCTAAGTATTGCAAAGTTGTGATTTCTTCTGTCAAAAAACAGGACAAAGGTTGATGATCTTGCACCCTAATTTATTCTTGGTTAAAAAGTAAAATCCAGTGGGGGCACCTGGGTGGCTCAGTTGGTTGAGCGTCTGACTTTGGCTTAGGTCATGATCTCATGGTTTGTGAGTTTGAGCCCCACATTGGGCTCTCTGCTGTCAGCCTGTTAGTGCAGAGCCCACTTCAGATCCTCTGTCCTCTTCTCTCCGTGCCCCTCCCCCACTTGCGCTCTCCCCAAAATCAATAAATATTAAAAAAAAAGAAAAATCCAAAAAAGTGGAGAGCATTTTTTTTGTGTATCTGTATTAGTCATTAATGAAGCAGGGAAAGCATTTACATATAATAGTAAACTTATTTGTTGAAGTGTCTTCAAGTGATAACTATGGTTTATGTGGCTGCCAGTATATCGTTCACAGAATTAATAAGAGTTATTAAAAAGAGTTATGAGCTACTTTAGGTGATAAGACATGAGCCACCAATTCCTTATAAATTTAGGATACAAAGATTATGGGTTGGGCATATTTTTGTTTCATTACACTCAGATATAGATGCATTATGGTCCAAATGTTGTTTTTACTTTGAAACTTATAAAACTTTCTAACTTTTATCCTAACATAAGTTAGATCTAGCATATATAATTTTCCTTGGCTTCTTAGAAATCTTTGCTTTTAAAAATTAATCTTCAGGGGCGCCTGGGTGGCGCAGTCGGTTAAGCGTCCGACTTCAGCCAGGTCACGATCTCGCGGTCCGTGAGTTCGAGCCCCGCGTCAGGCTATGGGCTGATGGCTCAGAGCCTGGAGCCTGTTTCCAATTCTGTGTCTCCCTCTCTCTCTGCCCCTCCCCTGTTCATGCTCTGTCTCTCTCTGTCCCAAAAATAAATAAACGTTGAAAAAAAAAATTAAAAAAAAAATTAATCTTCAAACACATAAAATAAAGAAGCTAACCTAAGTTAAAGGAAAGAAAAACTATTAGTGAAAAATGATGAGAACTTAAGAATATTTGTATGTTGTTTACTCACTCCTTTGACATTTGTAACATAGTTTAATTTTTTTAATGTTTATTATTTTTGAGAGACAGAGAGAGACAGAGCACAAGGAGGGGAGGGGCAGAGAGAGAGGGAGACAGAAAATCCAAAGCAGGCTCTAGGCTCAGAGCTGTCAGCACAGAGCTTGACGTGGGGCTCGAACCCATGAACTGTGAGGTCATGACTTGACTGAAGTCAGACTTTTAACCAACCGAGCCACCCAGGAGCCCTGTAACATAGTTATTTTAAAGTTTATGTCTGACAATTTCAAGTGCTAGGTTATCTCTCTGTGTCTATTGACTATTTCTTCTCTTGTTCATGGATCACATTTTCTTGCTTCCTTGTGTGTATTGTAATTTTCTGACATACGCTAGATATTTTGTATAAACGAACTGTAGAGACCAAAGTAAATAAAATTTATCCCCAGAAAAGGGCATGACTTTCTTGTTTCACGCTGCTAGAGTGGGATGGTTGAGTCAATCTTACTTGTACTTGAGCCAGGTCTGGGCTTTTCTGCAACTTTGATTTGGTTCACCACTTGTTCCAAATATTTTGAGAACAAGACTAGGGCATTCTTTTTTCTGGGGCTTGGAATTGGATCTCTGCTGAGATCCAGAGATCTCTTTGTTTACTGTAGCTGAATTGCTCACTTTACAAATGGTAGGGGCACTCTCTCCATTTTATAGTCCACTCCAGTGTTTGCAGATAGCCCACTTTGTTCTCCAGTACTATCCTAGGCATTTACACCTAGGGAGATTTCTCTCTGCTCCCTGAAATGCTTTAGGAAGGTTTCTCTCAGTTCTTCTTCCCTGTCCCCAGCTCTTTCCAGCTGAAAGCACTCTGGGTCTTCGGCTGCTTTTTGTCTGCTACCCTGCCCTTCTTCCCACTTTTCAGGGGTTGGCTCTCTTGCATAAGGAGGCCCTGTGTGTCTTGAGGGAAATACCTTTCAGTTCTGTTCTGCCCCTACCTTTCAGTATACTGCCCTGAACACTCAGTGAAGACCTGTGCAAGAGAACGGGTGGGTAGATGCAGACCTGCTCTGGGGCTAGGACTCCTGGAATTCTAATCTTCCATTCCAGTACACACACACACACGCCTGTTAGGAGTTCATTCAAAGTGTGTCTGGTTCCTCTTTTTCTCACCATGGTAGGATTGTCTTTCTCTTGCTGCTCAGTCAGGGAGGAGAGCAGCCACAGGTTTCTTTCCCATCTGAAAGGCTGGTCATCATCTAGAATTAAAGTTTAATTCACTATGTGTTGATACCTTATCCATCTTGTTTGGTTGTTAGACCAAAAGTAATGGTCTCTTGTGACTTTCTACATAGCAACTCGAAGCAGAGAAGCTCCATGTTATCTTTAAATATATCAGATACATTCTCTTAGAATGTTATGGTGTCCACATTTAATGCTTTTTCTTCTCTGCCTATTAATATACTAGGGGGTTTGGTGGAACCAGGTTAAGTCCCATCTCCTCTGTGAAGCCTCACCTAATTACCTAGGGCAATGTCACTCTTAACTCTGAACTCCTTTAGTACTTAACGTCTCTACAACTCTGTTGGCATTGAAAACATGTAGCTGTGCATGTTGGTTATTTTGCCTGAATATGTCCTGTTTCCTACCCCACAGGTCCCCATTTTGAGAAGTTGGGAATATTCACAGCAGCAGAATTGGTAGACTTTTACATTCATTGATGTAGCCCCCAAATGCAAATGCATTAGCCACTACTTAGAAGCAACCAAGGAGAGCAGTGGGAGTCCACAAGGAATGAAAAAGTTAAAAACTTTTCTTTGAAAAAGGAAAGAAAAGGATGAATCTGGAAAACAAAAACTACCTATTTTATCATAAGTTAGGCCTGGGACAAAAAAAAATCGGAATGAACTTATTAATCAGTATGTAATCACCTGGGGATCACAGGAAGCAATAAAGCAAGCAACATTGTTGTGTGGAAAGCAGTTCAGCCTGGTCTATTTCATATCCCTTGGAAATAGTGGCTGGTCACAGAGATAAAGAGAAGAGATGGGTATAATCTACTTGGAGTTAGTAATATTATTTCCCTTAATTCTTTGTGAATCTAATCAAGAGGGTGTGGTGTAGATTGAGAATGAAAAGTCCTCATACTCTCAAAAAGAGA
The DNA here is from genome assembly GCF_022079265.1 of Lynx rufus. Classification (NCBI taxonomy): domain Eukaryota; kingdom Metazoa; phylum Chordata; class Mammalia; order Carnivora; family Felidae; genus Lynx; species Lynx rufus. The sequence continues at coordinate 57,692,478 of NW_025814825.1, forward strand.
CTGACAGTTAACCAGTAAACACCAGAACTGGCTTTAAATCAATCAACAACTCACTTCAGTGAGCATATCTCTGAAAGCCAGCCAATCAGTGACAACCTTATGCAATGAAAGTCAATCATTTGGGAGTGGACTCACCCCAATGAGCATACTTCTTAGACTAATGTCAATCCACTCCAGCATCTGCAACCAGCACACATTTAAAAAAAATTTTTTTTAATGTTTTATTTATTTTTGACAGAGAGAGAGATAGAGCATGCACGGGGGAGGGGCAGAGAGAGAGGGAGACACAGAATCTGAAGCAGGCTCCAGGCTCTGGGCTGTCAGCACAGAGCCCAACGCGGGGCTTGAGCTCACAGACCGTGAGATCATGACCTGAGCCGAAGTCGGACGCTCAACTGACTGAGCCACCCAGGTGCCCCCAGCACACATTTCTAAGGTTGACATCTTCCCATTACCGCATCTCCCCAACTCTATAGCAGGTCAGCAGTTAACTTTTCTCACTGAAGTCTCAGGTGACCAGCATTAACTCTCCCTTACTTAAATAGGTAATAAATTCAGCATTCTAGATTCAGATTTTAAATGATGGGTCTCATCCTTTGACATCCTTTGACAGGTTCTACCAAAATAATTTTGAAGACCCTCACTTGGTAGCCATTCCATGGGCTCTTTGGCCCTAAGACATATTTATTGTGCCATGTGTGATCAAATATTTATTCTTGGCACTTGCTGCCAGGTAAGTCTGTCTCTACAATGATTTGGTTTCTAACCGGTTTTAGTGTTCTTGTTGCGGGGTTAATTTTATCCTATGATTTGTAACCAAACAATCTCTGACTTTCTCTTTCTTTCTTTCTTTCTTTCTTTCTTTCTTTCTTTCTTTCTTTCTTTCTTTTGAGAGGGTGCAAGTGAGGGAGGGGCAGAGAGAGAGAGAGGGAAGGGGGGCCCACTTGAAGTGGGGCTTGTGTTTACCCAAAGCAGGGCTTGAGCTTACCTGATGAGGGACTTGAACTCATGAACTGTGAGGTCATGACCTGAGCTGATAATCAGGCACCCTCTGACTTATTTCAGTGAACTTTGTTTATTGACTTTATTTTGATATTCTATGATTTGTATCTTAGGATTTGTTTAAAAAATTAATTTAAGAAAATTAGACCTTTGAAGGGATCTGGGTGGCTCAGTCGGTTGAGCAACTGACTCTTAGTTTCGGCTCAGGTCATGATCTCATGGTTCGTGAGTTTGAGCCCTGCATCAGGCTTTGCACTGACAGTACGGAGCCTGCCTGGGATCCTCTCTCACCCTCTCTCTGTCTCTTTGTCTTTCTCTCAAAATAAATAAATAGGCTTTGAAAGAGGAGGGAAAAAAAGAAAATTAGAGCTTTGGTTTGTAGGCACATAATTTGTTTAAAGAGTCAGACTTAACAGTATTGTCACAAAAAACAGACACATAGATCAATGGAACAGAATAGAGAGCCCAGGAATAAACCCACCATTATATGGTCAATTAATTTATGACAAAGGAGGCAAGAATATAGAATGGGAAAAAGATAGTCTCTTCAACAAATGGTGTTCAGAAAACTGGACAGCGTTATGTGAAATAATGAAATCAGACCACTTTCTTATACTATACACAAAAATAAACTTAAAATGGATTAAAGACCTAAGTGTGAGAACTGAAACCATAAAATTCCTAGAAGAAAACACAGGGAGTAATCTCTTCGACATTGTCCATAGCAATGTTTTTCTACATATGTCTCCTTTGGCAAAGGAAACAAAAGCAAAGTTAAACTATTGAGACTACACAAAATAAAAAAGCTTTTGCTCAGCAAAGGAAATAATCAACAAAACAAAAAGATAACCCACCAAATGGGAAAAATTATTTGCAAATGATATATCCAACAAGGGTTGATATCCAAAATATTAACAAGGGTTAATATCCAAAATATATAAGGAACTTATACAACTCGACACCAAAAAGACAAATAATCCAATAGAAAAATGGGCAGAAGACATGAATAGACATTTTTCCAAAGAAGACCTATAGACAGCCAACAGATATAAGAAAAGATGCTCAATATCACTACTCATCGGGGAAATGCAAATCAAAACCACAGTCAGACATCACCTCGCACCTGTCAGAGTGGCTAAAATTGAAAACACAAGAAACAAGTGTTGGTGAGGATGTGGGGAAAAAGGAATTCTTGTGCACGGTTGGTGAGAATGCAAGCTGGTGCAGCCACTGTGGAAACAATATGGACGTTCCTCGAAAAATTAAGAAGAGAATTACCATATGATGCAGTAATTCCACTACTGGGTATTTACCTAAAGAAAATGAAAACGCTAATCTGAAAAGATATATGCACCCCATGTTTATTGCAGCATTGTTTACAATAGTCAAGATATGGAAGCAACCCAAGTGTCCACTGATAGATGAATGGATAAAAAATACATATGGTGTATATACAATGGAATATTACCCCACCATAACAAATAATGAAATCTTGTCATTTGCAACAACAGCACAGAGCTAGAGGGTATAATGCTAAGTGAAATAAGTCAGTCAGAGAAAGACAAATACCATATGATTTCACTCATATGTGGAATTTAAGAAACAAAACAAACAAAGAAAAAAAGGAGACAAACCAAAAACCAGACTCTTAACTGTAGAGAACCAGCTAGTGATTACCAGAGGGGAGGAGGATGGGGAGCTGGGTGAAATATGTGAGGGGGATTAAGAGTATACATATCGCAATGAGCAACGAGTAATGCATAGAATTGTTGAATCATTGTACACCTGAAACTAATATAACACTGTATGTTAATTATACTTGAATTAAAAAAAATCCAGATTTAAGTATATGTATGAAATCATTGGAAGTTTTTGTTTGTAGTTGCACTATTTGGTAAATATTTTTGCCATTAACAGGCTTCTTCTGTTGATTGCTTTACTTTTGCAATTGCTTGACTATTTTTACAGTAATGTCTAATGTGTTTTTATTACTTCCTTCATTGTCTTGTGTCTGTTGAATACAGACACAAGAATGCTCCACAGAGGATGGGTGTGGGTGCAGGCCTGATAGGTTTCCTATCCAATCCAAAGCAACCTTGAAGACCAATGTTTCGAGCTCTGTTTGATCGATGGCCAATTTGTGCAATGGTTATTAAAGTTTGCCTTGGACTGCCTTAAACATCTTCATAAAGATGCTGTCAAGTCAATTGGAGATTGTTTAGTTCATATTCTGGTGTCAATAAGGATAAGGTAGTTACTGTCTGATCTCTTCCTAGGCCTCTTTCTTGTTAGTCTATGTCAAGTTTCATTCTTTTCGAGAAGAACTGGTTTCCTACGTGGAATTGCTCTGTAATCTTAACTTTTGAACTTACCTTGGTAAATGGCAAATGCATTTCTGATTTGGAATAACAATGCCCATTTGGGGAAACTTTTGACATGTCAATAGTAATGCATAAGAAAAATTAAGCAATAATAACATTAAAAGTTTTAATGGTTAGCTTCTTTAAAATTGATAAGCCAAGGAAACCACAAAACAAAATGCTGAGGTTGTTCTCTTTCAAAGAAGTCTAGTTCCCTCCTGTTCAAAGCAGGTGGAACCTGCTTTCCTTATGCCTCCTGACCTCTGTGTTATCTTTAGCACTGACCTTATACCTTTTCCCTTCCTTCTGTTTCTTCCTCTGGCTTCCTAAATGAGTTAAGTTATCCTTTCCTTTGGGTTTTCTCGAGAAAAGAACATTCATATTTTATCACATTATAAAATTGTGGAACAAAAGATTAATGTATAGAAGCTGAATTTAAACCATGGTCTAGAGCTGAGTTAAGCACTATAATTAAACAATTTTAAACCTCAGTGAAACAGACATTCACTGCAGAATTTGAGATTTTATTAGGTAATATTATTCTGGACTATCAAATTATTTGACTGTTAGTCCCCTCAGATGGGGAAAATGGTGAAAACACAGGCCAACAAAGACAAAGCGATAATTTAAATAACGTAGGGGTGCATAATTCAATAGTGGTCTTGAGAGGGCAAGAAAAGTAGGCAGGGTATTCTATTGGGCCCTGGCAGAGACCTTTCCCAAAAAGAAGATTGGACAAAGATTCAAAATTACAAACAAAATGAAGATGAATCAATAGGAGACCTAAGACATAGATTCCAGGACACCTTCAGGCAGGGTTCTGTCCGGACCCAGTGGCCCAAGTAGAGGGAGCCTTGTCTTCTCTCTTTGTAAATGGATTTAGACCGCAAATAGAGGATTTAGTTATAAATAAATTGGAATGGACAACTTTGAATTTTAAAGATCTCCTACATATGGATGAATACCTTAGAGAATAAATAAGCTAGAAGTGAAAACAAACTTCTGGATCTCCAGGTATAATAATTGAAATAAGGGCGAAAACAGGAATGAAAGTTAATGAATAAAGATACCTGTAGAGATTTGCAAGGAGAAGGGCCCTTAGAAGAACCAATGTTCCCCATGAGCAAAGAAACAAAAGCTCAAACATGGCACCACCCGACGAAACATTAGTACCCAAATTTCCTCTCCTTCCTCTAAACCTCCAAGGGGAATGATCCAAAGATTTCAAGATGAATATCAGCTTTCTTGTTAATATCTTTAACACTGACTGTATCTACCATTGATTCCACTGCCTTAGAACATCAAATGGCCCAGAGTGAAATGTTACAGTTGTCTGAAAAGCACACATGGTGCAAAAGAAGTGGTGGGTAAAGCTGCTGGTGTCTTAGCTGGAGCCAAGGCAGTGGCACCAAACTGTAGTAGCTGCCGTCGTATTCTTCACTGTCATGAAAACAGTTAGGAAAAGAGGTCGTTTTCCCTTGAGAATGTGCTCAAGCGGAAGTAAAAATTACAAATTTTATCAGCTCTCAGCCCTGAGTACACATCTTTTTAAGATCCAGTGTGACAAAATGAGAAGAGTATACTTCTGCTGCTATGCCAGAGTAGATGGTTGTTACAGGAAATGCCTGTGCATGACTGAGTTGTGGGCTAACCTAGCTTCTACTTTTCAGGGAACACAATTTGTAATGAAGAAAAATGACCGATGGAGAAACTATAGTATGTTTGCTCAGAAACAAACCAGAGGAGATTATTTCTTAAAGGAAAATGAACAGAATTTTCCAGCAATGATAAAATTTTGTTTTTCAAACATAAATTAGAACTTTGGTAAACATAGATCTAGCATCATGAGTTTGCCAGCTTCCCCAAACTTAAAGAATTTTGGGATGGGATCAGTGGAGATATTAATGAATGTGATTTTTTTTTTGGTATTGTATGATTAATGCTAATGTTTGTAATATCTATATTACTCAGTGGACTAATATTTTCCAAATTACTAATACATGAAATGACAAAATCAGGCATAAGTAAAATATTCATTCAACATTTGGGTAGATCAGTGAATTTTAATGTAGCAGGTATGAAAAATTTCTTGATATGGGGTCAGATTCCACTTTGCAATGAACCTTTAAGAAACCACCACTTGTTGGGGCACCTGGGTGGCTCAGTCGGTTAAGCGTCCAACTTCAACTCAGGTCACAATCTCGCAGTCCCTGAGTTCGAGCCCCACGTCGGGCTCTGGGCTGATGGCTCGGAGCCTGGAGCCTGCTTCCGATTCTGTGTCTCCCTCTCTCTCTGCCCCTCCCCCGTTCATGCTCTGTCTCTCTCTGTCTCAAAAATAAATAAACGTTAAAAAAAATTAAAAAAAAAAAAGAAACCACCACTTGTCAAGTTTGATATATCAGAAAAGAAAGCCCACAATTACATGAAAAGACTATTACAATGCTTGTCCTCTTTCTAATTATTTGTGTGAGACCAGATTTTCTTCATACTTTAACCAAAACAACATATTGCAACACATTGAATAAAGATGAAGATCTGAGAATCCAGTTGTCTTCTATCAAGCCAGTCATTAAAGAGGTTTGCAAAAAGGACAACCAATGCCACACTTCTTAAACCTCTTTGTCTTGTAATATATAGTTATCTTTCTTGAAAGCAAATTATTTAAATTAATATGTAATGGACTTATTACTGTTATTTTCAATTAATAAGAAAATGTTTATAAAATTTCTCAGTTTTAATTTATAATACAATAAATACTGATGGACAAAATTCACATAAGCAAAAGGTCTTTGGGGTCCTCAAGATTTTTTAAGAATTTAAAAGTTTTGAGAACCAAAGTTTGAGACAAATTCAAAGACAAAACCAAGATGAAGTGATATGGATCAAGGACTAAAAATCAGACCTCACAAACAAACTTAGTTTTAGGAGCCTCAGCAACAGTGTGGTGAGGGTCTGGACAACCACAGTAGTCTTTTGTGCAGCTTTGGCTCAAGAAGGACCCAAAGGGAGAATTACAAACTTTCTATACTGCCAGGAAAAGACTTATATAGTTTTATATTTGTGCTAACCAGAGGATACCACATCTAGTTTTAAATCTGTTTAATCAATTGGTTTAAGTCATAAAGCTATGACAAAGTAAGTACCAAAACAGAATTTAAACCTGTCTGGTCAATGACACCTTGCTCTGGTGGATACACCTCAAAGAGCCAATCAGTGACAGCCTTGCACTTTGAAAGTCAGCCAAATGGTGGTGGGATCACTTCAGTAGACATGACTCCAGGGCTGACATCAATCTTCTATGGCTGTAGCCAACACAAAACACATCTCTGTGGCTGACAGTGAACGACTTCTGCCTTGGTAAGCAACACCAAACACGCTGCCACAAACCAATATGGCACATGCTTCTAAGACTGATGCCATCTCACAGATTTTCAAAGTAGGCTGGGAAAGGATTGCTGTCCCCATTTTACAGATAAGACAAGAAAAAATGAAGCTAAAGAATATAACTACTTGTAAAGTATGGAAAGAGCCCAAATGTCCATCGACAGATGAATGGATAAAGAAGATGTGGTATATATATATATATATATATATATATATATATATATATATATACATAAACACAATGGAGTGTTACTTGGCAATCAAAAAGAATGAAATCTTGCCATTTGCAACTACGTGGATGGAACTGGAGGATATTATACTAAGTGAAATTAGTCAGTCAGAGAAAGACAAAAATCATATGACTTCACTCATATGAGGACTTTAAGATACACAACAGATGAACATAAGGGAAGGGAAACAAAAATAATATAAAAACAGGGAGGGGGACAAAACATAAGAGACTCTTAAATACAGAAAACAAACTGAGGCTTGCTGGAGGGGTTGTGGGTGGGGGGATGGGTTAAATGGGCAAGGAGCTTTAAGGAAGACCTTTGTTGGGACCCTCAATGGACATTTGGGCTCTTTCCATACTTTGGCTATTGTTGATAGTGCTGCTATAAACATGGGGGTGCATGTGTCCCTTCAAAACAGCACACCTGTATCCAATGGATAAATACCTAGTAGTGCAATTGCTGGGTCATAGGGTAGTTCTATTTTTAGTTTTTTGAGGAACCTCCATACTGTTTTCCAGAGTAGATGCACCAGCTTGCATTCCCATGGAAGCATATGATCTTGAACTTTTATTACAAAAAACTAGAAAGTGTGGGTCTCAGGCAGGACTATTCAGTGGTTTCCTTGTGTTATAACCCTACTCCTGGCTGAGAGCCCGAAGGTCATGTTATTGCTTGTGTTTGTGATTCATTCAAAGAGTGTCCATCCTTAGCTTCTTAGTTTAACACCTTCCAGATTCTTGGAAGAAGATTCTGATTTATTCTTCCGAGTAAAGAATATATAAAAAGCATAAATAAGTCCACATTCTCCAGTGGAAATCGACCCTTATCTCCTTCAATGTTGACTTATGCCAGGACAGTGGAGACATCTGGGCCATAATCTATTCTCAGGTATTCCCAATAGCTGCGTTTTTTCAGTGGCCATCAAGCATTTATGGTTATTTATTATACTGGTCTGCCTGCCCCACTCTATACTCCTGCTATATTTTCAATTGAGGATTTAAGTCAGGTTCTTTCCAAAATATGGGAACAATTTGGTTCCTATTCAGAAAGGCTCTGAATCCTGTATTTGGGAATACAGCATTAAGTCACTCTGGTCAGGGTCCAGGACTCTTTTTTTTTTTTTTAATTTTTTTTTCAACGTTTATTTATTTTTGGGACAGAGAGAGACAGAGCATGAATGGGGGAGGGGCAGAGAGAGAGGGAGACACAGAATCGGAAACAGGCTCCAGGCTCTGAGCCATCAGCCCAGAGCCTGACGCGGGGCTCGAACTCCCGGACCGCGAGATCGTGACCTGGCTGAAGTCGGACGCTCAACCGACTGCGCCACCCAGGCGCCCCAGGGTCCAGGACTCTTGTCTTTCACCATGTGATCCCTGCTGGTTCCTGTCTTGTCCCATGGGTCCCTGTCTCTGATTTTTATTTTCTTCCTGGTAGTTCTGTATAATGGTATTGTGTGAAGAAGGAAACAAAATGCTTTTGTATGCATTGCCCAATTGTGTTAACTTGTTATGTGTATAATTTTGAGTCTCAGATAGGGTATTAAGAAGGAAGGAGAAAAACATGAGTACAATAGTCTCTGCTCTTAAAGGGCTGAATTTGGGAGACAGACATCTAAACTACATCCCAATTCAAAAAGCACAAAGCTCTATCAGGAGGGAGAAAAACCAGTTCAGGAATATGTCTTGGTTATAATTATTATTATTATCAGCACTGCCAGTTTGTGGGTGAGAGAACTGAGGTTGTTCCTGATCGTCTCTGTCACGGGTGACAACTTTCAACTCCAGGTCCTGGCTGTGCCTGGATTTCTGCTTCCACACTGGTGCTAAGCGGGGCTCCCACTTACTGCCAGAGTCTTTTGCCGCTGGGCTCCGCCTTACTGGCAAGACACACCTAGCTGCTGCTGGCACCTGTCAGTGAATTGGCCTGCTTCTTTGTTTTCCTGAAACTACAGAGACAGTTGGTAGGTTTCCTATAGCAGCTGGGGATTCGAGTTGCTGTTCCCATAGTGGCCTTCCCTTTCTTAATGTAGACTACATAATGGTTTCTTCTTCAGCACCAGGACCAGGGGACAGCTCCAAGAAGCTTCCCACTGGGAACTCCTTAGCATCAGCTTGGTGTTGAGCAAAAACTTGGCAAAGGACAGATCTTCAAGGGCTTCCTGAATTGCACCTGGAAATACAGTGTTTCATCTGAAATAGTTCTCTCGGGGTCTGTTCCATGGTATAATGGTCAATTTTATATTTTGGGTTGTAAGTAAAGAACACCAAACCCAATTGCTTAAGCATACAAGACATACAGTAGCTCTCCTAACTTACAAATCTAGGAGTGCATCTGGCTTCAGGTCTGGTTGGATCCAGATGCTTAAATAATATTCCTCGGAATCATTCTCCCACCTCTTATACTAGTTCCACATGATGGGTGAGATGGCCAGCCACAGCCTGAGACTCACATCCTGTTGTCTTAGTGATTCCAAAGACACAATCTTCCCTTAAAGCACCAGCAACAAAGTCCCAGGGAAGACCGATTGCCCCAACTTGACTTTGTGACACGGTTGTGGTGAGGTGGGTGGGGAGGGGCTGCATCAGAGTGGGCTCCTTGCAGAAAGGAGAGGCTTTAGTACCAGAAGGAAGAGGCAGTGGTACTAGAGATACAAAAAATAACCAGGGGTTCCCTCTAAAATAAAATATAAAATAAAATTAAAAAATAACCAGAGTTCCACAGGGAAACTCGGAAACCCATGAATGTTCTGAGGGCTGCTGTGGAGTAGAATCATCATTCCCCTTGGGAGGGCCTGAATTCAGTTTTCTAAAAGACTCAGAAGAAGTCCCAGGAGTTCACCTGCTTTCTCACGTGTTCCTCTTACCCAATAAATAGGTCTCAGAGACACGTATGCACACGGGGTGCAGGGACCCCAGGCTGCCTGAAAATCTCTGGGGAATCATCTGCACATAAAATCCTAGCCCTGACTCCAGATTACATTTGTAACTTACCTCTACTCTGTCTCTACTGCAGCCTATTCCAGAATGACTTCACAGAATGAGAAGTAAATGAATACTTTTTGAAGAAATGACCTGAATGTGATAAAAACGGGCGCTTCCCTTATTTTGCAAAGAAATAAGATCCTGTCACTCACTTGATCTATCTGTGAGGAATCGCTTTGTATCTCATTGTGCAAGACACTAGTGTCACTTGGATTTTAAAATTTATGTGTTTTCCAACACTCATTTTGCAGTGGGTCGAGGACGCGGCTCACGGTTGCAAACTGCCAGCAATTTCTTCTTTCCATTGTTTGTTATTAACTTGCTGCTTTTATATAAAGAGGATTCTGCAGAAGTTGCGCCTCTGTGATTTAATTCAACACTGACGAATAATACTGGACATCTTTGAAAGGGTCTGATGGCTCTTACCTGGTCAAGACCCACATTGCAAACACAGGTGCCGGCAGGAGATGTTTCTCCAGATTAATTAACCTCATTGACTAGTAGCTCAGAGTGAGTTATGTCTTCCATTTAGTGCCAGGGGGATCTGGCATGTGCCTGTTTGAGGCCTGTGAAAGAGACAAAGGCAGCCTGGTTTTGTGATGGGAAAGTCTCTGTGGTCTCCTGTGTCCCCTCTGTGTTTCTACCCTCTTATATGGGGATGTCAGGATCTAATTGCATAATCCCACCTCCAACTCCCCAGTTAAGGGGTGGGAAGGTTTCTCAAGAATTATAGGAAGTGAGGAAAATGGGAAGTAAATGCTAACTTTCAGGGGACCGGCAGCGTAACTGGGAATGGCGTGTTCCCATGAAGAAAGTTCTTGGGTGGAGGCTCCCAGAGCAAATTTAAGATTTCAGGGTAAGAAAGAGCTCGCTGTGGTCTGAAGTCCTGCTTCCATAGGAGCCCTTCAGTGCCAGCACCAGCAGCAACAACCAAGACTCTGAGACCCTTGAGTTCCCTGTGCACTGGGCACTCTTCTAGACACGAAGAGGTAATTATTTTTCAACCTCATTTTGAGTGGCAATGCCCCGGTGCCTCTCTCCCCCTTCACCTGCCTCCAGATGTCTGCAGAAAGGGGAGAAGAGCAAGTTGACACAACAGAACTGCCAGTGATCCCACCTGGTAGAAAGGGAAGCAAGGTTTACTGACCCGCCACCTCTCCGGGTCCTCCAATCCACACGCGACTCTGAGAGCAGACGTCATTATCCCCATTTTGCAGGAGGGGAAACCGCAGCTCAGCCAGCTGATGTAACCTGCCCAAGGTCAAACAGCTTTCCCGCTCAACGTGCACACCCAAGTCTGTCCAGATGCACAGCCTTCTGCTTTCTGCTGTGGTGCATCCCCCAGGTTTCCACGGGGTAAGCCCTGCTGCATCTACTAGTTACAACATCGAGGTCAGAGCTGTTCTTGTTCAGCTGTGCAGACGCACATCCCTTTAGGACAGCAAATAAAGAGCAAGTGGCTTTTTAGCACAGTCACTCTAGCCATGATTCTGGGGGCAATGTTTTCTGGGCGCCAAGGAGCAGTGATGTGGGGCATCTTTGGACTTCCCTCCGCAGTGATCTCTCCCCCTTTTCTGACTCCCATTAACAGGACCTCAGACATGTTGAGGGCACTCTGGAGTTTCAGAACTGAGGGGTTAGGATTCAAGGGATTTGGGTCAGAGCATGGCCCTGTCAACTGATCATTAGTAGGGGGCAAAATGGCATCTGGAGTGACTGGCTGGGGGGAGGTGGCTTCTCCTTCAAAAGCTCTCCCTACCTCTGGACCTGGGCTGCACAGCTGGGTCAGTTTTTCCTTCCTTGATCTACATTTCCACCTCTGTGCGGAGACATCTCTGATTGCCCTTTGAACCCAGGGCTGTGGACTCCCTCTTCTGTCCTGAGGAAGAAGTGACTCTCCACTCTTCTCCCAGCCTCTCCCCAAGACCTCCCTACTCCCCTCGGCTCAGGCTTGAGATTACCTCACCTCCCCACTTACTAGATTTACCCCTCTTACCTATTTTCAAGTTTAAGGCACTTTGACACAGTCTTTCACAGAATCCCAAGTGAAGGAACTGGTGGCATCCTCTGCTTAGAAACTTCTCCTGGCTGCCCACTGAATTTAGCCTCAGCTCCTTACCATAGTCTGCACCTCCCCCCGTCCCCCCGACCCAGCTGCTATCCCTGCTCAGACCTCATTTTATGTTCCTTCCATGCTGTCCACCCTGGCTTTCTTACAAATCCTCCCATCTTGTTCCCACCTTAGAGCCTTGAACTTTTTCTTTCATCTTCTGGCTTCCACCTTCCACCTGTTCACTTCTCACATTTCACTTCTTAGCCCCAAGATAACCATCTCAGGGAGGCCTGCTTTTTTAAATTTTCTTTTAATATTTATTTATCTTTGAGAGAGAGAGAGAGAGAGAGAGCAAGCAGGGGAGGGGCAGAGAAAGAGGGAGACACAGAATCCAAAGCAGGCTCCAGGCTCTGAGCTGTCAGCACAGAGCCTGACACGAGGCTTGAACTCACGGACTGAGAGATCATGACCTGAGCTGAACTTAGATGTTTAACTGACTGAGCCACCCAGGCGCCCCTAATTTTTGTTAATGTTTATTTATTTTTGAGAGAGACAGAGACAGAGACAGAGACAGACAGACAGACACAGAATCTGCAGCAGGCTCCAGGCTCTGAGCTGTCAGCGCTGAGCCTGACTTGGGCCTTGAACTCTGAATGGCCAGATCATGACTTGAGCCAAAGTCAGACACTTAACTGACTGAGAGGGAGGCCTGCTGTTTAATCCAAAGGAGCCCCTTAGTCACCTGCTACCCTATCACCATCACCCTATTTTATTTATTTATGGTATTACCAATAACTTATCCTATTCATGTATCTGTCTCACAACCATGAGCAACACGCTATTGCCAGGGCCAAGTACAATGCCTGGCATGTAGTAAGCCTCCAACAAATATTTTGTTGAAGCAATAATAAAAAAGATGCCTGGAAGACAGTAGGTTTTTAGTATATGTTATTGGATAAATGACTACATCTCTTTCTAAAATCATAGCCCTGGTTTCCTAGAGGGCCAGATATTCCTAACAAGGTGGTCATAAGTCAAAATAATTTTGAGAGTCAACCATTTAGGACCCCTTTCCCCTTCATGTCAGAGAGGTACTGTGAGGCCAGCCTCTCCCAAGTTACTGGGCCCAGCTTCCCTCTGGGGTTTTGAATTATCCTGAAGGCAAGTTTGAGGAGCCTAAACGCTTCCAGCGAGGGGGAATTTTCCAGCTCCCATTGGGCTCCCTTAATCTTTAGGCAGCCTGACTGTCAGCTGATCTCACCTTTGAATCCATTTGGTTTCTTGATTAGAGGGGTTGTGCCAGCTAATTGCTGGGGCTGTGAAGGGGTAAATTTGTGTTTCCTCCTCCACACTTTGGTCATCAAAGTATTTCACTTGAGTTCCACTCTGTACCTCCTTTTACTTAATTTTGCCTCAAGTGTGATAGACATGAGCTAGTTCACTTTGGAGGCAAACAAGTCATCTGTTAAATGCAGAAGGCTCGGATTCATAAGTCTTTCTGATTGCTTGTGATTTCTTTTGAAAATTCTTTCCCCCCTTGAAGTCTTTTTCCTAAGTCAATGTGTTTTGAAACCACTGTTATGCTATTATGCTGCTTAGCTGTCTCTGATCAGTTGTCCACACGGGAATTATTTAGAACATATGTTCTTATTACTGGCATAAATGAAGGACGTTTTTAAAAAGAACCCAAGGGAATACAAATACAAAATCTTGCATTTGGTATAAAACTTTTATTCTTGTTAAATTCAAGGCAACAGGGAATAGCTTGCAAGTCGATCAATGCCAGACTGAAATCTTCCCTTTAGAGTTTTATGGTCTTGGTCTTTAAAAAATTGTTAAAATTTTTTTAATGTTTATTTTATTTTTGAGAGAGAGACAGAGCATGAGCAGGGGAGGGGCAGAGAAAGGGAGGGAGACACAGAATCCGAAGCAGGCTCCAGGCTCTGAGCTGTCAGCACAGAGCCCGATGCAGGGCTTGAACTCACAAACCATGAGATCATGACCTGAGCCAAAGTTGGATGCCCAAACGACTGAGCCACCCAGGCGGCCCATTACAAAATAATTTTACTGGAAGACCAGTGCATGGTCAAAAGCACCTGTTAGCGTCAGCACTCACATACAGTACCTGATTATTCATCAGCACTCAGATGCTCGGTCTACCTCACTGCCCCTCTGGAGCTGATTTGGAAATTCTGGCACAAGGGAAATAACAGATCACGAGGTGACATTGGAGAGTCACATAGGGACTCTTGGCCGCAGTTTATTTTCATTTGTGAAACAGGAATGGCCCTGTATCCACCTACCTTTGCAACACCAGGCCAGCCCAAGATGACATATTTAAATACACATTGATACAAGTGCAATATGCTAACACATCATTAACAAACAGAAATTCATAATCCATCCATAGGATCATCAGCTAATCATCTTATCTGTGCAGGGCAATCATTTTATAACACATACAAGGTAAGAGGACTGGGGTAGAAAAGGCTAGCCAACACTATGTGGTGCATATTTGGTTCTGGAATTGCACCAACCAGTTGGAAGGACTGGCCGTTGCTTCTGGGGCAAAGACTACTCAAGGGTCATGGTGGGACATAGAGAAAGGAACACTGGAGGGAGGAGCTTTTGACTGTACTCTCACAAGTCCGCATGGACTACCGGGGACTTTGGGTATGTGGCTTGGCCTTTCTGTAAAATGCTATCAGCATGTGAGTCAGTGGTCTCCACTCCTGAAATGATGCTGGTAAGAACCCACGGAATCTCTGTGCCTTAGCAGAGATCACAGGGAATGAGTGTTGAGCCATAAGTGGCATCCATTTCCATGGTTTCAAGCATCACTCCACGTGCAGACCTGTCTTTCCAATGCAGGGATGTCCCTTGAGCTCTATCTCTGTGTTTCCAGCCCTCTGCCAGGTATACCCACCTGGAGGTAATGCTAGCATCCCACACACAGCAAACCCAAAACCCAAATGACTATCTGTCATCTATTCTGCACAACCAGCTTTTTTCCCTGCGTCCTTGTTTCCACTCGTGGCATCTCCCTGTTCAGCCAGCCTCTGACTCAAAGCCCCCTGTCTGACCGTTGTTTTCCTTGCTTTTTCCTTTTCACTTGGCCATCCTAGGATTCTTCTGTAGCAGAGTGCCCTCCTACATCACCTGAGATCTCTTTTCCCGGACTTTGACAAACAAACTGCCGCTTGAACATCTTTTCTTTTCTCAGGGTAAACTCACGCTCCCTGGCTTGACATTCACGATCCTACCTAATTGGGCTCGCTCATCGATTCAGTCCGACCTCCAGTTGCTCCTTTACTTACGTTCTTAACTCTAACCAGCCAAACGGGCTTCTTCACCACCCGCCAAACAGGCTGATGTTTTTTTCACCCCCAAGACTTCTTGCCTTGCTGTCCGTTTCCCTGGAATACCCTGTTCTCCAGCGCTAACGCTCAGACTCCCATCCACTCTTCAAAGTCCAGCTCAAACAGAACGAGCCAGGCAGGCTTCCTGATGTCCTGCACTGGAAGTGTGGTATCCTTTGCATGATGCCAGGAGGGCAGACACTCTGGACAGTTTACAGTCATTTTACAGAAAGGCCAAGTCAGACTTCAGGCATACCAGGGCCTGAACTCTGCTCCTGCCATGACCAGCTGGAGGCCCGTGAGCCTCAGTTTCCACATCTCTAAAATGAGGATAATAACACCTAGGCAGCGTTCTTGTGAGATGGCGTTCCCAGAGTTTCTAAAACAGTGCCTGGTACATTGATGGAGCCTGATGGATGAGCACTTCATTCTCTACAAGCTCTGGACATTCTGCTTTCCTTGCAGTCTCTGTGCTGGCATGTATATAAGAGGCTTGAGTTTCTGGTTGTTTTGGAGAGGTGTTACTAAGAGGCAATCAAATCTGGCCCTGTTGCTTGTGAGCTGTGTGATTTGAGGTGAGTTACTTTCCCTCTCTGTGCTTTAGTCTTTTGATCTATAAAATGGGGATCATAGTAAGAGTACTGACCTCACAGGGTCATGTAATGAGCTAATGCCTAGGTTTAGCAGATATATACATTTTTTTTCTGTAAAGGGCCAGATAGTGAATATTTCAGGCTTGTGGGTCATATGGTTTCTGTCGCAACTACTCAATACTGAACACTGCCAACATGTCGAGAAAGCATCCAGAGAAAGCACATACATGAGTGGGCTTAGTTGTGTCCAATAAACTTTATTTACAAAAACGGGAGGCGGGCTGTAGTCTGCCACCCCTCAGTTAATGTTTACGCTGCTCACAGGGCTCCTGGGTGGCTCAGTTGTTAGGCGTCCGACTCTGGCTCGGGTCATGATCTCGTGGTTTGTGAGCTGGAGCCCCATATCAGGCTCTGTGCTGTTAGCGTGGAGCCTGCTTCAGATCCTCTGGCTCCCTCCCTCTCTCCCTCAAAAATAAACATTAAACACACACACACACACACACACACACACACACACACACACACACTGCTCAGAACAGAGCCTGGTGTTCAATAACTGTTCGTGACCATTATTATTGTGGAGTATGTTACATTTACTTGACAAAGTCATAAGAGTAAGGTTTATGGCTCATTCAACATAATCCCTGTGGTTGGCCGAATAACAGCCATGCCCCCACAAAGATGTCCCTAGTACCTGTGATTGTTAGGTTCTGTGGTGTCTTAGTGAGTTTGAACTGCGATAAACAAAAATATCATACACTGGGGGGCTTAAACAACAATTTACCTCTTACAGTTCTGGAGTCCGGAAGTCTAAGATCAGGGTGACAGTGTGGTCAGGTCCCGCTAAGGGTCCACTTCTGGCCTGCAGTCCATTGAGTTCACATGGTAGAAGGGGCCAGAGAGCTCCCCAGTTTCTTCTTACAAGTGCACTAATCCCATGTATCAGGGCTCCACTCTTAGGTCCCAATCAGCTCCCAAAGGCCTCACCTCCGAATACCATCACTTTGGGGGTTAAGACTTCAGCATATGAGTTTTGTGTGTGTGTGTGTGGGGGGGTGCAGGTTGCAGGGTGTAGGAGGGCACATTCAATCCATAAGACATGACAGAAGGGAATTAATGTTGCAGATGGAATTAGTTTGCTAATCAGCTGGATCTAAAATTGGAGGACTATCCTGGATTATCTGTGATCACATGGGTCCTTAAAAGGAGAAGAGGGAGAGGCGCCAGGGTGGCTCATTTGGTTAAGCATCCGACTCTTGATTTCAACTCAGGTCATGATCTCGTGGTTTGGTTCGTGAGTTCCAGCCCTGCGTGGTCAGGCTCTGTGCGGTCCGCAGTGCTCTGTCTCTGCCCCTCCCCTGTGCCGGAGTGCACCCCCCCTCATTCCACCCCCCCTCTCAAAAATAAATAAAGAAAAAAAAAGGGAGAAGAGGGAGGCAGAGGGGAGAATCAGAGCGATGGGGTGGCCTCTTGAGAAGGATTGGGTTTCCTGTTGCTGGCTTTGCAAAGGGAGGAGTGGGGCCATGAGCCAAAGCCACTTGGGAAGCCTCTGTAAGCTAGAGAAGGCAAGGCAGGGGACTCTCCCCAGAACCTCTAGCAGGCATGCACCCTGCTGCAATTTGACCTTAGCCACCGGAGACCTGTGTGGGGCTTCTCATCGAAAGCACCTTAAGATAATAAATCTGGGTTGTTCTGAGCGGCTGCAATCATGGTAATTTGTTACAGCAGTAGAAAATTGATACAGTGCAGGAAGCACACACTAGCCATGTTCCACGGATACACTTATTCCTGTCTCATGTCTGTGCTAGGAAATGATTTGACGACATGGATTCCTATTATAAACACTGATATGCTTATAAGGCATTTATCATCAGCTATCTATCATCATCATGTCATTGCTGAACAGTAAATAATTATTGACTTCTCAAAGCACTGCAGACAGGGTCTACTCTGGGGCGTTCATTTCCTTTTTCTCTCTTCTCAATTTCCATTTCATAAATTATTTTTACTAACCTCTTCCCAGGACACCATTTGAAATGTTACTGTGTAATACTTCATCTCTTCCCAGACGTAGTGATTTACAAGAAAATTGTTTTTCCCCTCTCCTCTCCAGGTCCTCGCAGTTTTAATTGTGCAAGATGGAATTTGTTGCTTTTTGAAGTTGCCTTTTACATTCTAAATCTTGTCTCTGGTCTTCCCTGTTCCCAAATGGGAGCCTTTTCCTACCCTTCTGGTTTTTCCTGACCTTTTTTTCCCCTGACACCCAGAAGAGAATCGCTAGTATCATCCCCTGTGTGTTTTTGGAGGGTAGCTGTAACAATGTTTCTTAATTTTGCTTTGGCTTAAGAACGCTAGAGTTCCCCAGGAGACAGAATCTGGTCTTAGGTGGAGCTGTCTGGATATTAATGGTTCCTCCTGTTCCCCACTAAACTGGCTCTTGTAACAGCAAAAGACGGGTGGGAACATACTCTGCTGTTTACTGGAATTCAGGACACCTATTCCTGGGATTTTTCCATCAGCTACACAGTGTATGTGCGCTTAGCTACACTGTCAGGCACCTGTGAGAAGTTATCAAGACGAAAGAGCTGCTCTCCCACTCTTCAAAATGTCCAGACCCTAGTGAGGAATAGACATATATTAAAAACCATAATACAGCTTAAGGCCTCTCATCCTCTCTTCCTGGATCATCGCTATACCACATTCTCCAGCCTCCGCGGGGAGGTAGGTGTAACCTTACACAGCTGAATTCTAGCCAAGGGATTTGAGTGGATGTGATGGGGGTCCCCTTCAGGCCTGGACACGAGAACCCCAGTATGCTCTCCCATGTCATTCTCCCTTGCAGGCTGGCTGGACTGGACGTGTCCCCTGGGGTGACCTTGGCAGCCAGGTGCTACAGAGGTCACCGCTGGGCTGTGTGGAGGAAGATGGTCCCTTTGTCCATTTCACCTGCTGAGCACTGCCATGGGAGCAAACGATAGACATCGACTGTGTTGATTTATGACAATAGTTGGCATTACCCTAATGAATATATTAGGCAAGACAGTTTGAGATAGTATAAGTGACATTTTAAATTTTTAACAGTTTTATGTTAGTTTCAATGTTTAACAAGAAAAAAGAACTGGAACACCAAGACCATGATTTCATGCATGTTGTTATTTAGGGCATGGCTAAAGAAGGTATTTATGTTCAAAAAGGGAGAGCTTGAAAAAAATAAAAGGTAAACCGTGGTATTAGTCGCACCATGGTGGACCATGGCTGGTCGAGCTGTGCCTGCGGGGCATGGGCTATCATGGCGCCCGTATCTGCAGTCTGGGGGACGCACCAGATTGCGTCTTCAGTTCTACGTTCTTAGGTTAGTTACCACATTTGGACACTTTCAAGGCCTCAGGTATTTATGGTTTTTTCTTCTTGATATTTAGTCCTTTTGCAGTGATTTTCACTTACAAATAAAAAATGAACATAAAAGAGCAAATACCTTCTTTTTATTTTCCTCCAAGGGAGTTGCAGAAGTGGAACTGTCCGAATTGCCAGGTTCCTCTCCCCCTCTTTTGGACCCCAAGTACAGCTTTGAGTTGTATCCATTTTTTTAATACTCTTGGGGTTTTTTAAAAATTAAATTCAAGTTAGTTAACATACAGTGTAGTCTTGGTTTCAGGAGTGATTCATCTTTTACATAACACACTCTGTGCTCATCTCTAAAAGGGCCCTCCTTAATGCCCATCACCCATTTAACCCATCTTCTTCTTCTTTTTTTAAAATATAATTTATTATCAAATTGGTTTCCATACAACACCCAGTGCTCGTCCCAACAAGTGCCCTCCTCCCTGCCTATCACCCACTTTCCTTTCTCCACCCCCCCATCTACCCTTAGTTTGTTCTCAGTCCTTAAGAGTCTCTTATGGTTTGCCTCCCTATCTATAACTTTTTTTCCCCCTTCCCCTCCCCCCATGGTCTTCTGTTAAGTTTCTCAAGATCCACATATGAGTGAAAACATATGGTATCTGTCTTTCTCTGCCTGACTTATTTCAGTTAGCGTAGTACCCTCCAGTTCCATCCACATTGCTGCAATTGGCATGACTTCATTCTTTCTCACCGCCATGGAGTATTCCATTGTATATATAAACCACATCTCCTTTATCCATTCATAAGTTGATGGACGTTTAGGCTCTTTCCATAATTTGGCTATTGTGTTTTTTTAATATGAAATTTATTGTTAAATTTGTTTCCATACAACACCCAGTGCTCATCCCAAAAGGTGCCCTCCTCAATACCCATCACCCACTTTCCCATCCCTCCCACCCCCCACCAACCCTCAGATTGTTCTCAGTTTTTAAGAGTCTCTTATGTTTTGGCTCCCCCACTCTCTAACCTTTTTTTTTTTCCTTCCCCTCCCTCATGGCCTTAGGTTAAATTTCTCAGGATCCACATAAAAGTGAAAACATATGGTATCTGTCTTTCTCTGTATGACTTATTTCACTTAGCATAACACTCTCCAGTTCCATCCATATTGCTACAAAAGGCCATATTTCATTCTTTCTCATTGCCACGTAGTACTCCATTGTGTATATAAACCACAATTTCTTTATCCATTCATCAGTTGATGGACATCTAGGCTCTTTCCATAATTTGGCTATTGTTGAGAGTGCTGCTATAAACATTGGGGTACAAGTGCCCTATGCATCAGCACTCCTGTATCCCTTGGGTAAATTCCTAGCAGTGCTATTGCTGGGTCATAGGGTAGATCTATTCTTAATTTTTTGAGGAACCTCCACACTGTTTTCCAGAATGGCTGCACCAGTTTGTATTCCCACCAACAGTGCAAGAGGGTTCCCATTTCTCCACATCCCCGCCAGCATCTATAGTCTCCTGATTTGTTCATTTTACCCACTCTGACCAGTGTGAGGTGGTATCTCAGCGTGGTTTTGATTTGTATTTCCCTGATGAGGAGTGACATTGAGCATCTTTTCATGTGTCTGTTAGCCATCTGGATGTCTTCTTTGGAAAAGTGTCTGTTCATGTCTTCTGCCCGTTTCTTCACTGGATTATTTGTTTTTTGGGTGTGGAGTTTGGTGAGTTCTTTATAGATTTTAGATGCCATTTATCCAATATGTCATTTGCAAATATCTTTTCCCATTCCATTGGTTGCCTTTTTAGTTTTGTTGATTGTTTCCTTTGCAGTGCAGAAGCTTTTTATCTTGATGAGGTCCCAATAGTTCATTTTTGCTTTTAATTCCTTTGCCTTTGGAGATGTGTTGAGTAAGAAATTGCTGTGGCTGAGGTCAATGAAGTTTTTTTCCTGCTTTCTCCTCGAAGATTTTGATGGTTTCCTGTCTCACATTCAGGTCCTTCATCCATTTTGAGTTTATTTTTATGTATGGTGTAAGAAAGTGGTCTAGTTTCATTCTTCTGCATGTTGCTGTCCAGTTCTCCCAGCACCATTTGTTAAAAAGACTTTTTTCCATTGGATACTCTTTCCTGCCTTGTCAAAGATTAGTTGGCCACAACTTGTGGGTCCAATTCTGGGGTCTCTATTCTATTCCATTGGTCTACGTGTCTGTTTTTGTTCCAATACCATGCTGTCTTGATGATTACAGCTTTGTAGTAGAGGCTAAAGTCTGGGATTGTGATGCCTCCCGCTTTAGTCTTCTTCAATATTACTTTGGCTATTCGGGGTCTTTTGTGGTTCCATACAAATTTTAGGATTATTTGTTCTAGATTTGAGAAGAATGTTGGTGCAAGTTTGATTGGGATTGCGTTGAATGTGTAGATTGCTTTGGGTAGTATTGTCATTTTAACGATATTTATTCTTCCAATCGATGAGCATGGAATGCTTTTCCATTTGTTTGTATCTTCTTCAATTTCCTTCATAAGCTTTCTATAGTTTATAGCATACAGATCTTTTACATCTTTGGTTAAGTTTATTCCTAGGTATTTTATGGTTTTTGGTGCAATTGTGAATGGGATCAGTTTCTTTATTTCTCTTTTTGTTGCTTCATTGTTGGTGTATAAAAATGCAACCGATTTCTGTACATTAATTTTGTATCCTGTGACTTTGCTGAATTCATGTATTAGTTCTAGCAGACTTTTGGTGGAGTCTGTTGGGTTTTCCATGTAGAGTATCATGTTGTCTGCGAAAAGTGAAAGTTTGACTTCATCTTTGCCAATTTTGGTACCTTTTATTTCATTTTGTTGTCTGATTGCTGATGCTAGAACTTCCAACACTATGTTAAATAACAGCAGTGAGAGTGGACAGCCCTGTCGTGTTCCTGATCTCAGGGAGAAAGCTCTCAGTTTTTCCCACTTGGGGATGATATTAGCTGTGGGCTTTTCATAAATGGCTTCTATGATGTTTAAGTATGTTCCTTCTATCCTGACTTTCTTGAGGGTTTTCATCAAGAAAGGATATTGTATTTTGTCAAATGCTTTTTCTGCATCTATTGACAGGACCATATGGTTCTTATCTTTTATTTTATTAATGTAATGTATCACATTGATTGACTTGTGAATATTGAGCCAGCCCTGCAGCCCAGGAATGAATCCCACTTGATCATGGTGAATAATTCTTTTTATATGCTGTTGAATTCGATTTGCTAGTATCTTGTTGAGAATTTTTACATCCGTATTCATCAGGGATATTGGCCTGTAGTTCTCTTTTTTTCCTGGGTCTCTGTCTGGTTTGGGAATCAAAGTAATGCTGGCTTCGTAGAATGAGTCTGGAAGTTTTCTTTCCATTTCTATTTTTTGGAACAGATTGAGAAGGATAGGTATTAACTCTGCTTTAAATGTCTGGTAGAATTCCTCAGGGAAGCCATCTGGTCCAGGACTCTTATTTGTTGGGAGATTTTTGATGACTGATTCAATTTCTTCACTAGTTATGGGTCTGTTCAAAATTTCTATTTCTTCCTGTTTGAGTTTTGGTAGTATGTGGGTGTTTAGGAGTTTTTCCATTTCTTCTAGGTTATCCGGTTTGTTGGCATATAATTTTTCATAGTATTTCCTGATAATTGCTTGTATTTCTGAGGGATTGGTTGTAATAATTCCATTTTAATTCATGATTTTATCTATTTGGGTCCTCTGTCTTTTCTTTTTGAAGCCTGGCTAGAGGTTTATCAATTTTGTTTATTTTTTTAAAAAAACAACTCTTGGTTTCATTGATCTACTGGTTTTTTTTTTTTTGGATTGTATATTGTTTATTTCTTCTCTGATCTTTATTATTTCTCTTCTTCTGCTGGGTTTGGGGTGTCTTTGCTGTTCTGCTTCTAATTCCTTTAGGTGTGCTGTTAGATTTTGTATTTGGGATTTTTCTTGTTTCTTGAGATAGGCCTGGATTGCAATATAATTTCCTCTTAGGACTGCCTTTGCTGCATCCCAAAGGGTTTGGATAGTTGTATTTTCATTTTCATTTGTTTCCATATATTTTTAAATTTCTTCTATAATTGCCTGTTTGTTCTTTAGTAGTTTGTTCTTCTATAATTGCCATTTGTTCTTTAGTAGGATGTTCTTTAAGCTCCACGCTTTTGGAGATTTTCTAGACTTTTTCCTGTGGTTGATTTCAAGTTTCATAGCATTGTGATCTGAAAGTGTGCATGGTATGATCTCAATTCTTTTATATTTACTAAGGGCTGTTTTGTGACCCAGTATGTGGTCTATCTTGGAGAATGTCCCATGTGCACTTGAGAAGAAAGTATATTCTGTTGCTTTGGGATGCAGAATTCTAAATATATCTGTCAAGTCTGTCTGGTCCAATGTATCATTCAGGGCCCTTGTTTCTTTACTGATTCTGTATCTAGATGATCTGTCCATTGTTGTAAGTGGAGTATTAAAGCCTCCTGCAATTACCACATTCTTATCAATAAGATTGCTTATGTTTGTGATTGTTTTAAATATTTGGGTGCTTCCGAATTCGGTGCATAGACATTTATAATTGCTAGCTCTTCCTGATGGATAGACCCCATAATTATTATATAATGCCCTTCTTCATCTCTTGTTACAGCCTTTAATTTAAAGTCTAGTTTGTCTGATATAAGTATGGCTACTCCAGCTTTCTTTTGACTTCCAGTAGCATGATGGGTAGTTCTCCATCCCCCCACTTTCAATCTGAAGGTGTCCTCAGGTCTAAAATGAGTCTCTTGTAGACAGCAAGTAGATGGGTCTTCTTTTTTTATCCATTCTGATACCCTATGTCTTTTGGTTGGAGCATTTAGTCCATTTACATTCAGTGTTATTATTGAAATATATGGGTTTAGAGTCATTGTGTGATCTGTGGGTTTCATGCCTATAGTGATATCTCTGGTACTTTGTTGTGCTTGTAACATTTCACTCACAGAATCCCCCTTAGGATCTCTTGTAGGGCTGGTTTAGTTTAACCCATCTTCTTTAGTGTCACTGTCATAGGACATAGTCACTGTCAGTGTGGGCAAGGCCTGAATGCTTTTTTTTTTTTTTTTTTTTGCATCCTTCCCCCATGCCCCCTGCCCCCATTCCTTCCCACATAGGCACTGGCTCATGGATTTATATATATCCTTAAATGTATCTGTAACCTTGGAAATATTTACCATTATTTTGTATGTATTTTCATTTACCTAAATGTTATGATGTCATAAATCCTGCTCTGTTTCTGACCTTTTTCTTCAGTTCTCTTTGTTTGCAACCTGTTCTGGGGCCACATGTGCATCTGGTTCGCTGCTTGCTTCTTCAGCATTGTGTTCCATACCATTTTGTTTCCCTCTTTTCCTTATCCATCTCCTCAAGTCATAGGTGTTGCAAGGTTGCATGTCCTTTAGCCATACGATCTAGGTCAAGAAAGACTCTGGTCTCCATCTTACAGAGAAGCCCAGCCTTTCCTGAAAAGCACAAGAGAGCCACACCATAGCGTGTGCAGCAGCAACAGTTTGTGGGGTTGGTGCATCCTAGAATTGTAGAATCACGGAACTAAAAAGGACTTAAAGATAATGGAGTACAGGGGTTTTCAAAGTTCCAAGGTGGGTCAAACAAATGTTTGATGTAGATCTAATTTTTGGAAGTATAATTTATCCATTTCTCGATGGCATGAATGAAATGATGTGCATACATATATGTGATATGCACCAACACTTAATATGCAGATTTCAAACGGAAATGTCTGCTGGAACCAGGCAAGGTAACAACCATCAGAGAAGTGGGCTGTGTGAGACAGTAGGGAGGGGTAGGGACTGAGGCAAACCAGGAGGCACATGACCTGTTTAGGGGAGGCAGCCACTGTTTGGCCAATGCTTGCCAGGTGGGAATGTGGGCACAGGGTGGTCAGATCTTATGGTTTTTCAAGAGAAACTGGAAATTCCTACATTCCTGGGAAATCTCCTTTTATAACCCTCTTGCCAGCAACAACAACAACAACAAAACAAAAAAAACCTCATATTCATGGCATGGATGAAGCCCAGGGACACTAGTTTCTGTCCCGAGCTGGGGAGGAAATTTCTACTTTGGACTAAGCTAGGATCCCTAAGAACTTCAGAACATGGTTTCCTTACCCAGTTAACTTGGGTGTGCTTAGGAGGACAAGGAATTCCTGTGTGAGGAGGTCTTGAGTGTTGGCACTTGATCTGGCTTCTCAGAGTGAAAGATGGCACCGGGGGCCCTGATGAGACTCTTGGTGAAGTGGCCACTGCTGTCTGCTCAGAAGGGGGATTCTTCATAGTCTGGCCACTTCTCTGCACTCAGGAGGTTTTGTTAGCCAGCTGGACGTGTAAACAGTGGGTGTAGATGAAGTCCCAGAGAATGAAGGGTCCGTGGGCTCTGAGGCATGCCCACCCTGACATGTCTATAGCACCTGGATCAAAGGACCAGGGGCCCCACGTTCTGCTGTGTGGTTCAGGTTAAGGTGTGCTGTGGTTTCCTCCAGAGCTCTGACTTGCATGAGAGGTGCTCCCAAAGCCACCTGGTGCTCCCTAAGTCTTTGCGGGAAATGCAAAGAGAAACAACACACTGTGAGCAAAACTCACTTCTTCCTGCCTCCACGTATTCACTACAGTAGAAATAACCACCCGCTGAATTTGGGTCCCCCCTGAAGCAGAGCCTGAGACAAGTATTTGAGCGCAGGGGGGTTACTGGGGAGTTAATATGAGGCAGCACAAGTGAGGAAGTGGGGCAAGGAGGCAAAGAAGGGAGATGAACCCACAGGGCATGTTAATGAGCCAGTAGCTCCGTGGGCACCAGATGCTCAATCCCTTGGGGGACCTTCTGCAGAACCTCTGAAGACCAGGTTGGCAGAGGACGTGGAGGCTGGGGCATGGGTCCTTGGACCCTTTCTCCCTTTGGTTGAGGGCCGTCCAGAGGAGGGGTGGTGGTGATGCGAAGTCCCTCACTTTTCTGAGTGGTACCTGCTCGCAGTGGAGCCAGCTCTCGTGGAGGCGGATTAGGAGAGGTTCTTGCCTCGGGGAGCTGTCCTCATGCTGGAAACTCTCTCCTGCAGCTGTAGGTGAGCTCAGGTGGGCCAAGAGCTATGAGGGGCGGGGCATCAGCAACACCTGTCTGCCCTACAGCTCCGGGAAACAGACTGCGTGAGGAATAGATAAAACATGATCATCCGGGACAAAGGGCAGCTGGGCATGTGCTTTGTTCCTTGTGATGAGATGCTGCCTTCTCTTCTAGGCTTTCATCTCTGCCTTTTGTTTTTCTCTGGTCTCCTCTGTATTCTCGTGGATGATCCTGGGTCCTCCAGAGTGTTCTCCCGGAGGTCACTTCAGTGGGCTTCTGGGGGCACAAGAACTACCCTGATTCTTTGGCCAAAACCAGTGAAGGGATCTGGAGCATTCTCTCAAGGCCCAACTGTAGAGGAGCATCAACACTGGCACATGCTTGGTACCTGCAGCTAAAACATCCACCATCTAGAATGCTAACTGGTGCAGCCACTCTAGAAAACAGTGTGGAGGGTCCTCAGAAGATTAAAAATAGAACTACCCTGCGACCCAACAATAGAACTGCTAGGAATTTACCCAAAGGATACAGGAGTGCTAATGCATAGGGGCACATGTACCCCAAAGTTTATAGCAGCGCTTTCAACAATAGCCAAGTTATGGAAAGAGCCTAAATGTCCATCGACTGATGAATGGATAAAGAAAATGTGGTTTTTATATACAATAGAATACTCCTTGGCAATGAGAAAGAATGAAATCTGGCCGTTTCCAGCAACGTGGATGGAACTGGAGGGTATTATGCTAACTGAAATAAGTCAGACAGAGAAGGACAGATACCATATGTTTTCACTCATAAGTGGATCCTGAGAAACTTAACAGAAGACCATGGGGGAGGGGAAGGGGAAAAAATAGTTACAAACAGAGAGGGAGGGAGGCAAACCACAAGAGACTCTTAAATACGGAGAACAAAATGAGGGTTGATGTGGGGTGGGGGAGAGGGGAAAATGGGTGATAGGTATTGAGGAGGGCACTTGTTGGGATGAGCACTGGGTGTTGTATGTAAGCCAATTTGACAATAAATTATATTAAAAAAAATAAACTGAAAAAAAAACCACCCACCATTTAGCCATTCAAGTATTCCCTTAAGCTTCCCTGATAGGCAGCAGTTTCTAATTTTACTGAAGCAATAGAGGTTGAATTAGTTGGGCTGAAAGAGTTGCTTGCATGAACACAGCTTTGAAGGAGAAATGTCCTGGCCAACCGCATCCTTAGATAGTTACCACCTGATTCCATTTAATCTGGCAACAACACTGTGGGCAGGTGTTACCTCCTTCTTACCTCTCAGGTAAAAAAAATGAGAGTAGTAAAAAAATGTGAGTGTGTGAGTGTGGGCATTTCAGAAGAGTTCAGGATGTGTCTCCTGGGATCGACAGACTGTGTTGCTTAAGACAAATGGATTGAATCTTAGAATGTGGTTTCTGATCGATTGGTGGTAGTTGCATTGAGAGCTGTGTTGAATGGATTCTGAAGGGGTTTGGAAATTGAGCTGAGTTGGGTCTGGAGCACTTGCCACTGGCAGGTGAGACAGAGAAATGTCTGTGCCCTATTTTTGCTCTGCAGTTGTAAGTTTTAGTTATAATCGCGGCCATAGAAGTCAGGGCTTCAAGTCCTAGACAGTGGTTAGCATGATTTAAAAATGAAAACATTTCTCAAGAAATTGAAAGCTAGAAAAATTCTCTGAGCCCTAACGTCTCTGATTTGAAATGAAACGATTCATATCAACTTTCCTTAATTTAAAAATTTGGGGGTTGCCTGGGTGGCTCAGTTGGTTAAGCGTCCGACTTCGGCTCAGGTCATGATCTCACGGTTCGTGGGTTCGAGCCCCGCGTCGGGCTCTGTGCTGACAGCTCAGAGCCTGGAGCCTGCTTCGGGTTCTGTGTCTCCCTCTCTCTCTGCCCCTTCCCTGCTCATGCTCTGTCTCTCTCCCTCAAAATAAATAAACATCAAAAAAAATTTTTTTTTTTGGATTTGTGCAATCTGCTTCTCTGAGCTCAGAAATGGAAAGGGCTTTATTTTGGTGAGCTGGTAATTGTAGGCTCTGGGTTTAAGCCCTCCGTAAATTCAGAATTTGTGAACGGTATTTCACTTAGCAGTGCCCTGGATCTGACAACAGACACTCCTCAGCAAAATGGCAAAAATGGGGTTTTGTGGAAATGAACATGAGGGGAATAGGAAAGAATTGCAGGCATTAAAATAGCAGAAGCAGTTAGAAAAGTAGAAAACATAAGTTAGAACATTTTATTTATAATTTTATTAATTGTTTGTTCATATATAAATGTCATATTTATAAAGATAGCATGCATATAAAACATTTATAAATTTATAAATATACAATATTATTTATGTTCATAAATATAAAACATAAACAGTAGAAATGGAAAAGCAGAAAAGCAGAAACAGCAGAACTTTTGGCTTATGTTTGTGATCCTTTCCCAGGAAATTCTTATTTTCTAGATCTCGTAGAATGAGCCTCTTGGTTCAATAGCAGGCTTAAGTCAATGAGAGGTTGAAAGCTGAGGTCAATTGTTCAGAAAACCCAAGAGTACTGATTTTATATCACAGGCTGGAGAAGTCAGCCCTGTGCTCTGGCTGGAGAACATGGTAAATGTCTGGATGTAAGATGTCACACTGAGGCAATCATTTCGGGAGCAGAAGTGCCCAGGACTGGGGACTGTGGTCCTTTGGGTGATGTCTCTGGGTTGATGGATGGGGCTGAGTAGTGGGGCAATGCCCCATTTCCACGGGCTTTGAGTGACACACAGGGCTCCTGCCAAGAGTGAACACATTTATAGGGACACATTTATTTATGTAAATTGAGTGGTTCATTTATGTATCATTCACCAGTGAGTTACTGAGTCCTTATGGAATGTCAGGCACGTGCTAATTGTTGGGAATTCATTAGAGAGTAAACTAGAGGCATTCCTGCCCTTCTGGAGGTTACCTTTTAATAAGGAAAAAACAAAGCAAGGAAGAAATGACTGGGCCATTTTCAGTTGTGGTGGAAATGACAGCAGGGGTGGAGTGTGTGGGAAGCAGAACCAAGGGGAAAGAAACCCTCTTGCGGGAGACCACGCTGGAGCAGAGAGATGGTTTGAGGAAGCTGGCGGTGGGAGGAGTGGGGAGCCAGATGAAAACACATGGAACATTTGCAAATCAATTATGAGAAAAAAGCACGTGTTTGGACAACTCTAGAGAATATTATGGAGGTAACAGTCTTTGGAGACAGCAGACGGAGCTTCTAACACAGCGTGGCCACTTATTCTTTGTGTGGGCTTGGAAAAATGACAATCTCTCAGAGCCTCATTTTGTAATCTTGTAGGGGAGTCAAGAGATTAGAGGTGATGATGTAAGGTTCTTAACCTAGTCCCTGGAGGTGTGGCTCAGCTTTGGATGTTCGTTAGAACACCCAGGAAACCTTTCAACATCCTGATGCCAAGGCTGCTGCCAGGACTTTTATACCAGGATGTTTATAGGCAGGGCCCAGGCACGGGGGATTGTGAGAGTCCCCCAGGGGATTCCAACATGTAGCCTGGGGCTGAGAAGTCTGCTTGCAAACGTGGTGTTCATTCTCCAACACAGAAGCATCTATAGCTAGTTTTGAAACTCTGGAAATGATAGAATCCCCCTAAATCCTATACTCTGCTTCATCTATCAGTCCCTCCTGGCTTCTGGGCAGTTGATTCCCTGTGGCTGTAATTTGAAGTACAGTGTTTGCAGTGGGAATTTCTGAAAAAGCGTTTTTGTTTTTGGTTTTTGTTTTTTTTTTTTTTTACATTTTGAGAGAGAGAGAGGGAAAGGGAGAGAGAGAAAGAATATCCCACGAGAGGTAGAGAGAGGGAAGGAGAGAGAGAAAAGCAGGGCTCACCCACAGCAGGGCTTGAGCTCACCGGAAGCTGGGCTGGTGCTTACCAACGTGGGGCTCAAACTCATGAACTGTGACATCATGACCTGAACTGAAGTTGGATGCTTAACCGACTGAGCCACCCAGGGCCCCCCAAAAAAACTTTTTATTAAAGTATAATATACACACATATCCTAAGTGTGCAGCCTGAAAAATTGTCACAGAGTGAATACACCTGTGTAACTGGCACCCAGGCCAAGAATCAGGGCATTATCATCCCCCGAGGAGGCCTTGGCAGTTACTACCTCCATCCCACCCTGTCCTCAAGGTTTCTTCATGTTGTAGCATGTGTCAGAATTGTCTTCCCTCTTAGGGCTGAATAATATTCCATTGTATGTACATTCCACGTCTTGTTCATTCATCTGTTGAGAGACATTTGGGTGGCTTCCACTTCTTGGCCATTATGAGTAATGCTGCTATGAATATGGGTGTGCAAGTATCTCTTTGAGACATGGGTTTCGATTCTTCTGGATATATACCCAAAAGTGGGATTACTGGCTTGTATGGTAGTTCTGTTTTTAGTTTTTTGAGGAACTTCCATACTGTTTTCCACAGGGGCTGCGCCATTTTACATCCCCCCCAATAGTGCACAAGGGCTTCCAATTTCTCCATATCCTCGCCAACACTTGTTTTTTTCTGGTTGTTGATAGTGGCCATTGTAATAGGTGTAATGGATTGATTTCTTTGGAAAAGCATGAGTTTGCTGCCTGGCTCCAAAGCCCCCAGGCTTCACTTAGATGCCACCTGTGTGGGACGGAAGGGGAGGGCAGCTGATGACCACTGCTGAGATGTCCAGAGTGGCCACTGGAATGGATTATGGCAGATCTGAAATGCAGCCTGGTAGGGGGAGGGGAGTTTAAAAGTTGACAGAATGCACAGAAAACTATGTGAGTGGTTTGGAATTGATTTGATTAAATGTTTGAGCTCAAGTTTTACAAAATCTGCCACAGGAGAACATTGGCAAGCAGAAACAAAAATTATTGAACCGAGAGGCTGTTAAGTTCTGTACTGACATTACTCTTCAAGGGTTAATGATATTTTTCAAATATTTATTGGGATCACCTTTTTGAAAATGGGTGTGTGTTTATTTATTGAATGTTTCTTTTCCCTGTTTACAAAAATGTATTAGCTCAGGCTGTCATAACAAAATAACCGTCAACTGCGTGGCTGAAACAAAAGACATTTATTTTCTCATCGTTTTGGAGACCGGCAAGGCCAACATCAAGGTGCTGGCTGCTTTGGTTCCTGGTGAGAGCACTCTTCTTGGCTTGTGGATGGCTGTCTTCTGACTGTGTGCTCACATGGCAGAGAGAGGGAGTTCTGTTGTCTCCTACTCCTCTTATGAGGACACCAGCCCTGTTGGATTAAGGTCCCACCCTATCACCTCAGTTACCCTTTGTTCCCTCTTCCTAGGCCCTTTCTCCAAATGTAGTCACTTTAGAGCTTAGGGCTTCACCATGTGAATATTTTTTGAGGGGGAACATAATTCAGTTCATGGCAAAAGGTGATAAAATCTTTTCATAAAGAACCTAAACACTGCAGAAATAAGTAATGTGGAAAGTGAGAGCCCCTTGTACTTCAGTCCTCCGTATAAAACCACTATTGAGAGTTGGCGTATGTTCTTTCAAATATTATTTATGGATGTGTATTAACAGTTTTTGGAAACATGCCCTTAAACGCTGAACATCAGTGTGGTTTCTCACAACTATGTTTTTTACTGTGACTCTTGCCAGGGAGAGGGCTTCACTGTCTGCTTTTCCTGCAAGAATCAAAGACTAGTGTCACAGCGGGGGTCACATGAGACTCAGCCAAAAGAAAACTCTGAGAGAATCCAAACATGGCAGCATTTGTGGGAGGGAGTCTGAGGCAGAGAGACCAATGTGTACATTCGCTGAGATTCTGCTCTTTTGAGATTTCTAGGCTTGTTTCTCTCTTTGCTTTCAGAAACCATTGTTGATCTGAGGATAAATTTTCTGACTCTGGCCTCTCTCCTGCTCAGGAAGAGGCATGTGATAGACTTACACGATGCCCACTCGAAGGACCTGGTTCTGCCCAATAAGCACTCACAAACCAAGACCCCCTGACAAAGGTGAGTTCCCATAAAGACTCTGCCTCATCTTGTAGATGCACCGGCCTGTGACCTGGATGTTATCTTCCTAGCTGTCGCACCTGGTTTTAATATTTTTGTTTTGCAGTTTCCCGTCCATGTTGATAGCCTATTCAGATATACAGGTGATTCTCGTTATTCATGGCAGTTATGGCTTATAAAGTTGCTGTGAATTAGCAAATACTGGGCTATCGCTCCTAGAAGAAATATAGGGTTAGGTTCCTGTGAGCCTCTGGTCATGAGGATTTTGTCAACCAGTTAATACATACCTTTGTTTTATGTGCGTTTCTGTTTAGAGACACCTTATACAATATATACTGTTGATTAAGTAACACTGAACTAAATCATTTCACCTTGTGCCTAAAGGAAACTTTTATATGCCATATCTATTTTCTCTGTAAGGCACATCACAACCTTCTTGCCCTTAGGGATGCTAGACAGTACTTCAGCATCATGACATTTAACATTTTTTAAAATGTTTATTTATTTTTGAGAGAGAGAGAGAGAGAGAGAGCACAAGTTGGGGAGGGGCAGAGAGAGAGGGAGGCACAGAATCCAAAACAGGCTTAAGGCTTTGAGCTGTCAGCACAGAGCCTGATGTGGGGCTTGAACCCATGAACTGTGAGATCATGACCTGAGCTGAAGTCGGATGCTTAACTGACTGAGCCACCCAGGAGCCCCAACACCATGACATTTTAAACAGTGAAATTGCCAACAAAACCCACAAACATCTAAAAGAGCAGCATTAAATAGGCCACTAAAATGGCCACAGTGAGAACTGCAACAAGGGGGCAGAGGGTAGATTTGTATGAACGAGATGGGAACAGTGCTGTCAGGTGACTCACATTTTTTTGCCACTTTGTACACGTCTGGAATAATCATGAAAGCTTTGCCATGGTTTGGGAGTTACAAATACATTTTGGCAAGTATGTGAATTCACTAGTATGGAAGCTATAAATGAGTCTTGCAATGTATCCCCAGCTTGGGGTTGGGGGCACCTTTGGGGGGTAGCACGGGGGCACAAAGAGCCTTGGCGTCAGAGCTGGTGGAGACCTGGGAACCAGGCTGGCTTTGCCCCTAGTTAGCTGTGTGATGATGGGCAAACCCACGTCTACTATGAGCCTTTCTCTCATTTATAAGCAAGGGGTTTGACTCAAGTTACATCCAAGATCCTTTTGGCCTCTAAAGTTTGGTACTTCTTAGTCCTACTCTCAGGTGGAAGCCACATGGGTCTACTGTGAAGCACGATGTTTACCCGCTGCTTTTTGTGTTAAAGAAATAATCACCTTTCTCTCCATGCCAGCCCCGTGGCACTGTGTTTTCTCACATCAAGATCTTCGACTTCAAAATAAAGTGCAGAAAAAGCTTTTCATATCTTGACTTGTAAAGAAATATCCCAGATTGCAATTGCATCAAAAGCAAGGTGACAAAAAGAAAGCAAGACTTTCTCATATAGGAAGAGCATGCAATTCTAGAGCCCAGGGTGCCTTTTCCAAGAAAAGGAGCAATTGAAGGTGTTTTTGGCTTCAGGTTAACATATCAATAGAAGTGAGTAGTATGGTTAACTCTGCATAGTGATATCGATGTAATTTTGCTCAGCAGGGTGAAATGGTAATAATAACCTGGTAATGTTTTCGGAGGGAAGCTATCCAAGAGTAGAACTACAACTCTGTGTTTATTGCGAAATGACTTGTTAGAGGAATTAATGAACGAACACCCAACCTGTGGATATTCAGCCAATAAGTTTTAATTAGAGGGGGACGTATTGTCATAACACAGGTTTATTAGATCATCAGTTGATTAAAATTTTATGCAGTAGAAATTTCCATTTTTCCTTCTCATAAGTATGAGGAAAGGTACCAAGGATGGGCTGGAGGGGCAAGTGACCCTTCCAGGTAGGCAGGTGAGAGAGCCACCAGGGAACATGTTGAAACTCATGCTTTCTACCATATTTTTAATTAGCTTGGCCCGGTTCCCATCGAAAGGTGAAGCAAATCCATAGTGTGTTAGAGGGCTTTATTTTTCTTCTTAAATCGGAACCCAATTTGTCACTGCCAGATAAGAAGTAAAAAGGTCATCTTCTCACTTTGAAATTTCTGAATCATTTAATAGCTAATTTGTACTGCTAATTACTACCTTTCACTTCTGTAATTATTTTGAATTATTGTTCTCCTGCTATTATTAATGGGTAGAGTGGGGAACAATAAAACACGGCTCCAAGTTCCAATTGGTTAGCCTGGCAACTAAGCCACTTCAAAGTGACTGGCAGAGAAGAACTTGCAATTTCACTCAGCTTTGCTGGGTTGGTGACAAAAAAAAAAAATCAATAGCTGAAATATTATTTGTATTTCCTCAATCTGGAACGACTTTTCATTAATATTTGGTATGGCGACTCAGTGTTTTGGCCGAGCACCAGCAATAATGAAGTTAAGCACACTTCCCCTGTTATTCTAATTGCTTTTGTGGTCCCCAGATATATCTGGAACACCTGTAGGCTTAATCAACTATCCACAGACCTTCTGGAATCAGCTCACCAGCCACGTGGCCAGAGAGCTTAGATGCCTTGGTCAAAAACTGAGAACTAATTAAACGACATCATGGGAAGAATTTCAATGTTATATTTCCGGAATGAAATTTCTGTGAATGCAGGCATGTTGGCTTGGCTTTTAAGGCATCTTGGAGAAACTTTCCGGAGTGACCTCAGACAATCACGTTGATAGGATGTAAAGGGTACCATAAAGGTTTCCCTGTCCCAAATTTCTCCCAAGCAATAGCTAGTGAGAGTCTAGATTCATTCTTAAAAATTCAAGGGCTCCTTTGGTTCTTAAAATGCCCTGTTTATGAGCAGATATCACCGTGAAGCCCAGCATCTTAAACATTTATCAACTCCCACGTCACCAGGGCCTCTAGCTTGGGTAGGGCTCTGGTGAGGGTCAGGTGGCCCCTGAAAGCAGGAAAAGTTGAGGACAGACTTACCTTGCTTTGTAATTTTGCCCAGGGTAAACCCTTCTCATCACAACTGATAGGGTTACTGTAATTTTTTCCTCCGATGCACTTTCTACGTTATACAAATGCATTGCTTCTATTTGAATAGAGCGAGGTGGCTACTACTAGGTAAATATGGACAGAAAAAGTCGGTGTACATATGGCAGGTGGAGGTGTGAAAGTGTAGAATTCGAGAAGTGCAGCTTGGGGTGCCTTAGAAGTGATGGCTGAAGGGTTAACATGGTATTGGGTTCATTTGCTATGGGATAGAAGTGACAGCAACAGACAACATAATATCTTCATTTTCCAGCATTAATCATTACCATCTGTCAGCTGCAGAGAGACCTCATGGCATTGTGGAATAAGTATAGGGTTTGAGATAATAAATATAATAGCTACCACTTATTATGCTATTGCTTCTAAGCTGTTGCTGTGCTCAGTTCTTTACATGAATTATCTCATTCCCCCCTCTGATAGAGGTACTGTGAGTATTCCATCCTATAGATGAGGTGCTTCAGTAAAGTCTACCTGGTCACATGGCTAGGGAATGGCAGACTTACTGGACTCAAGCTTCTTTGTCTCCCATTCCTGAATATCATGCTCTATTTGAGGGACCCAGAAAGGCCTTTCTCTGGGTAATAGGAAAAGGGATAGTTATATTGTAAGTAATAAAAAGAAATCTTGTGTGGATTAGAAAGGCCCAAAAATGTTGAGGAATAAAGGGCTTGAATATGTTGCCGCTATGATTACAGGTCTTTGACGTATTGTACCTCAGTCTTCTGAGTGCTTTCCAGTCCCACTGTCAGTGAGTGTTCTCCATCCCGTTCTCCATCCAGCTAACCCATGGAGTTCAGTCCCACCTGATGCCTGAGAGACCCCCTCCTAACAGAAGGGCTTAGTTATTGAAGAGAGGGACTCCCTAGCATGAGCCCCTCCCACTGGTCTTGTAGGGCGTTACTCCCACAACATGGTCTAGTCCTGGGTGTGTGTGTGTGTGGTATACTGGGGAGAGTCTAGCTCCATGGGTGAAGGCCTTCAAAAGTAGAACTTCTGTGTTTTAAAACATTAACTAGTAGGCTTTATTTTTTATTTTTCATTTTTTGATTTATTTTATTTGATTTATTTTTTTAATGTTTATTTATTTTTGAGAGAGAGAGAGAGAGAGAGAGAGAGAGAGAGACAGAACATGAGTGGGGGAGGGGCAGAGAAAGAGAGAGACAGAATCCGAAGCAGGCTCCAGGCTCCGAGCTGTCAGCACAGAGCCCGACGCGGGGCTTGAACTCACGGACTGCAAGATCATGATCTGAGCCGAAGTCAGACGCTCAGCCGACTGAGCCAGCCGGGTGCCCTGGTAGGCTTTATTTTTTAGAGAAGTTTTAGATGTGCAGGAAAATTGAGCTGACAGTGCTGAGTTTCCATGTTACCTTCCCCAACTCTGCCTCAGTCTCCCCTATTATGAACATCTTGTGTTAGCCTGGCTTTTTGTAATAACGTTTGTTACAACTGGTGAACCAATATTGATCTATTATTAGCTAAAGTCCATCGTTTACATTAAGGCTCACCCTTTTTTGTTGTTCTGTGGGTTTTGACGAATATAAAATGACACATATCAAAATGGTTATTACAGTATCTTACAGAATAGTCCTGCTGCCTTAAAAATCCCTTGTGCTTCCTGATTCATCACTGCTTTCTCCACCCAACCCCCCGGTAACCACTGATCTTTTTACTGTCTGTAGTATTGCCTTTTCCAGAATGTCATACAGTTGGAGTCATAGAGTATGTAGACTTTTCAGACTGGCTTCTTTGACTTAGCAATACACATTTTAAAGTTCTTTCATGTCTTTTTCTGGCTTGACAGCTCTTTTCTTTCTGTCACAAAATAAGATTCCATTGCATGAATATATCAGCTTGTGTATCCATTCATCTACCAAAGGACATCTTTGTTGCTTGGCAATTATGAATTAGGCTGCTGAAAACATGCAGGTTTTTGTATGGAGCTAAGTTTCCAACTCAGGTGGGTAAATCCCAGTGAGCAAGACAGTAAGAGTATCTATAGCTTTGTGAAAACTGCCACACTGTTTTCCAACCCGTCTGTGCCATTTTGCACCCCCACCAACAATCAACAAGAATTCCTATTGTTCCACATGCTCACCAGCATTCAGTGTGGTCAGTGTGTTGGACTTCGGCCATTCTAATTAGCATGTAGCTCTGTCTAATTACAGTTTTATTTTGTAATTCCCTGATGGCGTAGGACACAGAGCATCTTTCCATACCTCTATTTACCATCTGTATATCTTTTTTTGGTGGGATGTCCAGATCTTTTACACATTTATTTATTTAATTTTAAATGTATTTTATTATTTTGAGAGAGAGAGAGAACATGAGTGGAAGGGGGACAGAGAGAGAGAGGGAGAGAGAGAATCCCAAGCAGACTCCATGCTCAGCCTATGATGGTGAGATCATGTCCTGAGCCAAAATCAAGAGGTGGACACTTCACTGACTGAGCCACCCAGGCACCCCTTGCCCATTTTTAACTGTTTATTTTCATTTTCTTATTTTTGAATTTTAAGAGCTCTTTGTATGTTTGGATGTCAGTCCTTTACCAGGTACATGTTTTGCAGATATCTTCCCCCTGTCTCTACTTTGTTCATTTTTTTAATGGCTCTACTTACAACAATTTTTTAAGTTTATTTTTTATTTTGAGAGAGACAGAGACAGTGTGAGCAGGGGAGGGGCAGAGAGAGAGAGAGAGAGAATTCCAAGCAGATTCTACACTGTGAGCGCAGAGCCCGATGTGGGCCTCAAACTCATGAAACCGTGAGGTCATGACCTGACCCAAAAGTGCGAGATCATGACCTGAGCTGAAACCGTGGGGGGGGGGGTGGTGGTCATGACCTGAGCCAAAACCACGAGGTCATGACCTGAGCCGAAACTGAGAGTCAGATGCTTAACCTACTGAGCCACCCAGGTGCCCCTAATGGTTCTACTTTTTAAAGGTACTTAGGTTTCTCTGGGTGAAATATCTAGTAATTGCTTTCAAAAAGCACTGACTTCGGGGCGCCTGGGTGGCGCAGTCGGTTAAGCGTCCGACTTCAGCCAGGTCACGATCTCGCGGTCCGTGAGTTCGAGCCCCGCGTCGGGCTCTGGGCTGATGGCTCAGAGCCTGGAGCCTGTTTCCGATTCTGTGTCTCCCTCTCTCTCTGCCCCTCCCCCGTTCATGCTCTGTCTCTCTCTGTCCCAAAAATAAAAATAAAACGTTGAAAAAAAAAATTTAAAAAAAAACACTGACTTTAACATTGTCTCTACACTCTCCTTGGCAGAGCTGTGTCTGATCTGAGATTTCTAGTAGGCTTATTGTGTTGTATTTCATAAGCAATATTGGGATCAGTTTCTTGTATGCAGAAGGAGAGTTTAGGAGTCCAAATTAACTGATCCAACAAGGACTGACTATACTTCTTCTATGGGTGCTGCTCCCAGGAGGGCGCTGGGGTGACGATGGTGAGCAAGGAAGGCAGAGTCCTTGTCTTAGGGAACTTATAGTCAAGTGGGAGACATAATGAACCAATTGCAGCCTGGTGTGGAGAGGAAAACGGAAGGGGAAAGGGCTTGGGGGATGCACAGAGCACGGACCCCTGACCAAGCCCAGAGGTTCAGAAAAGAGGTGAGGGGTTGCCTGAGATCTGTGGGACAAGCCAGAATTTTGGCAAGGTAGGGGCTGGGGGTTGGGTGTTCAATCAAGAAACTCTGCCAAGCCCAGTGAGTTGCAGGTGCTTCCAGATTGTTTTAGATGTTTCAGGCTACAGAGGTCACTGGGTTTTTGGAAACTAGGGAAGATGTTGGACTCCACCTTAAATTTCCCTTAAGTTTCTTTAACAATTCTAATTTAGCATTCTTTAGAGATCATCCTAAATCAGTGCTTCTCAACCCAGCCTCCATTTTGGAATTCCCTGGGAAGCTCTTAAGGGTCCCATGCCACCCTGCCTGAATCAGTCTCCGTGGGTGGAGCCTGCGCCCTGGCATTTGTCCAAAGCTCCCAGGGGAGTCTGATGCCTAGTCAGGGTTGGAAATCATTGTCCTGAAGGGAGGGGATCTTTACAGGATAGCCCACTTCTATTTTTGTGATAATGTCACGCTTTTAAATCCAGGCAGGCTCTGTATATGTGTGTCTGTGCACACATGCACGTAGACATATGTTTCTGGGTATGCAAACCAACTGCAGCAAACAGAGTCTATTTGCATGCTAGATGAGAATGCATCCTGCTGATGAGAATGTAACCTCGCTTCCTTGTTTTCTTTGCTAGAGCTCACCGCCAAATCTGCATTGAGAACTAGGTTCCCTGCAGGGCTCATGGCTTTAGCACACCTGTGTTTTGATTCATTGCCTACTCTGGCCCGGGTCTTCTGTTCTAATTTATATTTTCTCTGGTTCTGGCTTTTGTTTTTGTTCTGCTGTATTTTACAGATTTTACCAACAATTATATTCGATATCATATTGTGTTATAAGTCTGTTTCAAATCCTTTATGGAATGAGGTTGGATGTGAGTAAATAGAGTTTGATAGCATCATGCCAGGCTCCTGGTAATGAGTTAATAAGTGTTTCTGATTGAATCAATGTGAAAAATGTTTTGAGGTGTTTCAGAAGTTAGGAAGGCATGAGACAGCTTGAGGCCCAGCCATCTGTCATCATACCCTTTTGTATGTGTATTAAGGAAGCCCTGGCCCTGCCTTGACCTAGAATGACCAAAACCT
The DNA here is from genome assembly GCF_022079265.1 of Lynx rufus. Classification (NCBI taxonomy): domain Eukaryota; kingdom Metazoa; phylum Chordata; class Mammalia; order Carnivora; family Felidae; genus Lynx; species Lynx rufus. The sequence continues at coordinate 57,732,639 of NW_025814825.1, forward strand.
ATAGGTGCTGGGAAAAGAGGGCTAATGAGAAATCTCTTTTAGTTGAACCTTGATGCCTACCATCCCCAGCTAGACAGTGAAATTCATCTGATAGGGGGCAAAAGCTCGACTCGGGCCTTTGCAAGAATTTCTAACGGGAAGCTTTCTGCTGATGCCAGCTTCCAATGGTTGTGTCCCCCAGCCTGGGGCTCTGAGGCTCTCGCAGCAGCTGACGCTTTCAAATTGATTAGTGACTTGGAATTTTGGCTGTTCAAAGATCAGTGTGCACTTCTTCGTCTGGAGTCCAGGCCTGGACAGGGTCCCACATAGCAACACCTGGGTTGTGGGCCAGGTAACCAGAATCTGTGCCCAGAACAGGTGGCTTGACCAAACAAGCTATTGTTCACATGGGGTTACTTTTTAACAAAAAATGTCTTTAAGTTTATTTATGTTGAGAGAGAGCAAGCATGAGCAGGGAGGGGCAGAGGGAGAGGGAGAGAAGAATCGGAAGCAGGCTCCGCGCACTGTCAGTGTGGAGCCTGAGGTGGGGCTCCATCCCACAAACCGCGAGATCGTGACCTGGACTGAAATCAAGAGTCTGCCCCTTAACCGACTGAGCCATTCAGGTGCCCCCATGTGGGGTTACTTTTGAACATAAGAGAGGTGGTATTAGCGGTGATGCCTGGAAAACAGGCCCAATCCTATGACCGTTCTGGGGAAGCCATGAATGCCCCCGGAAGATGCTTCTGGCTTGATGAACCATTGTCTATGCAAACCCACCACTTTTTGACAGGCCCACGCCCACACTGCACGTGTGTTTAAGGACTTATGCTTAGATGCCTGGTCTCTGAGGGGGATCTGGGTGTGTCTAAGTGAGCCAGACGTGTTCCTGCTCTTGAGGAGACAAGTGTGTGTACTCAGGGCCAGGCAGCGGGACGTGTCTCAGGGTCGCACAATGACAGAGTCAAGGTGTACGTAGAGGGGAGGGTCAGCTTTTTTTTTGTTTGTTTTAGTGCAATGGCAAAAAAACCACCTGTTTCAAAACTGTAATATTTTAAAATTACACAAGTCACAAACAAATATGCTTTTCTTGCAAAAACTTAGAGCATAGTATTGAGAGTGCAAACTGAAAGTCTTGACTTCATATCCCTCTCTCTCTCCAATCTCAGACCCCCCCCCCCCCCCCCCCCCCCCCCACTGAGAGGATTGGTGTGAGGATGGCCAATCCTTTTCTCTGGGTTTAGATGTGGGAGACAGTGAAAGGAACAATCCAAATGACAGCCCTGCCTTAGTTTAAAGCTAGGTTCTCTTTTCTGCTTATTATGGATCTTTGATAAGAAATACAATTGCTGAGAAGTCTGTTTTGCTTGCGGTTTGCTACGAGCATTGTGAGGCCTTTCCTGAATGTAACCCGCTGTGTAGTAGAATGGGTTGTAAACCTTCCTAAATGTAGTCTGATATGTAATGGAATGAGTGATTGTACATAAACTAACTGGCATTTCTCGCTTCTGTAAACCTGCTTGCTTAGCGCATTCCTCACCTACCCTACTCCCTTCCCCCTTCCCCCTTCCCCCTTTTTTCCTCCCGCCACAAGTAATGGACAAAGCCTTCCCGCCAAAGGACAGACAAAGGACGCCCAATCAGAGAACAACAAATGTCCTTACTTTAAAATCAACTAATCAGGCCCCTCATAATTTGAAACCTCTCCTGTGCTATTTGTCTCTGTCTATAAAAACGCTGTACCAACCCTGATCGAGGCCTCTTGTGTCACCGGCGACGAGTGCGCGGAGGACCAGGTTCGAACCTAACAATAAACGACCCTTGCCGCTTGGCTTTGACTCTGGTGGACTTTTGTGGGAGGTTTCGGAACTTCGGGCATTACAACAGTGTCAGGCCAACCGGGTTCAAAAGCTGCCTCTGCCACTTGCCAGGGATGGGATCTCAACTTACCAATGTCTCAGTTTTCTCATCTGTAAAATGGGGAAATAATATACTTTCTTCATAAAATTGTTGCAATTGTGAAATGAGAGAGAACAAGTAAAATACTTATGAAGAGCTGAATACAATGGTGGCTATGGTTATTATTATGGAAAATTTCCAGGTGAGTCTGTGGGACCCTGAGTTGTGGGAATGGGAGAGGAGATGAGGGCAGGATTTGAGACATGCCAAATCTGTGAAATTGAGTGATGTAGCTACCATTCGAGGGTGTGGGTGTAGTTTGGTGGCCATGCTGTTGTCTTTTTTGAGACAGGGAACACAGTAACAGGTTGGGAATAAGCAGGAGGGAAAGGGATGGAGTCAGGGAATTTGGCTTCAGACATTGTGAGTTGGACATACCTGAGGTGGTCAGGTGGAAAGTCCTAGAAGGCAGTTAAATATTGGGATCTGAAGGCCAAGGGAGGGTTAGGACTGGAAATGGGATTTTTAGTGCTTGTGTAGGTAATTTAAATGTAAGTAGAGAATGGATGGAAGAGTGAGATATTTCAATTTGTGTGTCAAAGTCATGGGTTCAACAGTGTTATTATGGAAACTCAAGCCTTTAGGTAAGGAGTAAGGGGATATACAGATGGCTTTATATGCAGCTAATCTGGGCAAACTCTGGAACAATAGATGAGCAGCTAGGAACTGTGGCTCCACATTTAAGATAATTATCAAGGTGCTCCTGACTCTCCTGGATCCCAGGATGTGAATACTGATAAGTCACGTGGCTCACAGTTTTCAAGTAAGTCTATATGTTTGTGTGCTATCTTATATTGATATTTGACTAGTAAACGGGAAGCCAGTAAACTGATCCGTCAGTAAGAATAACCATAAACTATGTGCTGTTGGTTCTTATGTCGAAAGTATTTATATTTGAGGTTTGAGTCTCTGGGTGGGGTTGGTTCACACATTACTGTATCTCAAATGAGTAAATGATGACATTTGTTGCCTTACGTGTTGGTGGTGGGGGTAATACCAGCCAATACCATGGTTTTAATGTTACCATCAAATAGGGGACTGTGATTTGAGCAAGACTGTATCTATATCTACAGGTCTATGTATCCCTATCCCTATTATAATGGAATACATAGGAATATATTATGTATAATCTTATATCATATATTATAATGTAATTATAGAATTATCAGTTATGATAAATTATATAATTAAGCATATAATTATATATAATTATTATAATATATCCTCTATAATAATTATGTGATATATAATACATAATATCTGCATTATATTAGACTATATAAAATATCTATCTGTCAGTTACAGCTTCCTCTCCTTTGACCTTCAGGTTTAGTGGTAATAGCTCTGCTGCTCTCACACTACCCCTTTTGGTTGCCTGAGCCACAACTTTGTTAAGTAGTACCTTTGTATGTAAGCCTTCCTCAAATTCTCCTGTTTTAAGAACCTGTTTCCTTGTGGGACATTTTCCTCGAGGGTGATATGTGAGCCGATGTCCTTCTTACTCTCTGATGAGTTTTGCAAGGAAACAGAAGAGGTTGGTGTCTTCAGATGGACTCAGTATCCCCATGTGCTGCTCTCTCTTCCAGACCTTGTGACAAGTTAGATACTGATGAGGTTTTGGAGGGTGATAGAGGGGTTCGTGGGGTCTGGAGCTGATGGCCAAGAAAGAATTCTTGAAGACGTCTTTGGTGCAAAAAGGTGATTTTATTGAAGCACGGGGATGGGACTGTGGGCAGGAAGAGCTGCCCCTGGACCCTGAGGACCGACTGGTTATTTACTATGGTGTTGGGGGGAGGAAAAGTCCAGGGGAAGTTTCCAGTGAGATTTTCATGTGCTTAAAGAAGGCTCCCAGGATAGTGGAGGCCTAGCTATGGTCAAGCTAAGGTTGTTTTCCCTCAAGCAAAGATTAGCATTAAGATTTTAGGGAGTTCCTGGAGAAAAGTTTTACTCTGCAGGCCTCAAGTATTTGTCAGTGGGCTGCAGGTGATAAGGAAATTCATTTCTATCTGCTATTTCCTTCGGCCTTTGTTCCTCACATCACTATGAAGGGGTGATGTGGGGCTCCAGAAAACAGTCTATAGGTTTCCGGAGATTAGACTATTGATAAGAGTGCCTTTTTCTTGTGATTTACTAAGATATTTGTAAATAGATGGAGACTCCGGGTCCTGGAGGACTGTGATCTCTATCAGTTAACCATTTGTTTTTCCCCTTTCCTTTGTTCTTGGGCATCTAGCAGTGCCTGAGGGATATAACACTTGTCCCACCTGGGGAGTTGGGGGGGGTGGGTGTTTGCAGCCTGTCAGCTTGCCTTATGCTCCCTCATTAATACCAGGGCTGTTTTTCAAGGATTTAACATTAGGGTTCTGTCTCTAGAGGGTAAGACTTGTGGGGGACCAAGGGCACAGCAGTGCCCTTTCAGAAGGGCCGAGCCTGGGAGAAACCCTGATCACTGGCTGCAGGTTGGAGCCACTCCAGGCAAAGGAAGAGCTGCAGGGTCTGCATCAGGGGTGGGTCAGGGCAGCCAGGGGTCGGTCAGGGCAGCCCGCAGGCATTTACAGAAGTGTTTTCCCTGTAGTGCCCTGGAGTCCACCTCGGGAGACCAATTCCCAGAGCCTCTGTTTTGTGATGTGGGTACGGACACCTTTGCTCTGCATTTGATGCCGGGTGGAAGGTCTTTCTTTGTTCTCATCTTCTCTCGAGAGGATTGCCTTTAATCTGGGTCTTAGTGACAACGTTTTTCCCCCAGGTCTTTTTGGGCAGTCACTTCAAAACCAAGAGTAAGTTGAGCTTTTGCTGCCAGAGCCAGGAGGGGCCACGGTGATTCTCTCATGGCAGTGGTTCCTGATCTTGGCCAACTGGCAGAATCGCTGAGGTGCTTTTAGAAACTCCCATCTGGATTGGTCTGGTGAAGAAGTTCCAAGGCAGAGGTAACCCCAAGAATGTGACCCCCCCCCAATTCCCACCACTCTGGAAATTTGCAGAAATCTTTGGCATAAGTAGAAAACCCCCAGCTTGCGTCTGGGTCCAACCCCCTCATTCTAAGGATGGAGAAACTGAGAGTCAAAGAACAAGATCACATCTTTGGATGCCTGTCACAGTTTGGGCCAGGAACCAGAACTTCCAGCTCCCAATATGCCCTCCTGGAGGTGTCTCCGAATTACTGACGCTTGAGGCAAGAGCCGGCGAGGAGGGCATCAGGCCCCTTCGGAGCTCAGCTTAGTTCCCCTTGGTCCATCTGACAGAATCTGCTCTCTGGGTTGCACGAGGGAAGAGGGGGACCGACTCCTTCCGCTTCTAGGGCAGGTGCAGATGAAGCCACCTCGGTAGCCACAAACACCATGGAATGCAGCGAGAGACCATAAAATGTTTGGAAATGGTTCCGAAACCATCCCTGTCGCATTCCTCCCACCTTTGAAAATTTATGTCATTGCTGTCTTAGAATTCTCCTTTCTAGCAACCTCTGGGGCATGTTACCAACCAAAGCAGCACCTTTGGGGAAATAGAAGAACAACCTTTGAATTAAACCCATTGACTATATATACTTTTCAAAAAGAACAGTGGTTCACTGGCTAGCGGTGTGCATTTGATGAGTGAATTTTGCACTGTTAATGAGGTGAGTCAGAAGAGCTATTTTTAAAAAGGGATTAGTTATGAATATGATATGCGTATTTTTGGAGATAAAAGGGCTTTAGTTTGATAAAAAATTGAAACGGGAAGAGACCAGGAAGAAACACTGATAACCCCCAGGACTCCCGATGTGGAATAAATGTTACTGCTGGTGACAGAAAAGTTAATGAGTTTGAAATAAAAATAATTCCGTTGCTTCCTGGGCAGAGAGACCCGAGAGCACAGAAACTCCATAGGCCACTGTGAGATTTATAATTTAGTTGTAACCATTGCCATAAATGGGATTTAGAACTGGATTTTGTATATTAAAAATTGAGGGCCACGGATAAAGAACAGTTCTAATTTCAATTACTTGGGCCTTTGTGGTCTGTGTGGTGGATATTTACTGGCTGGGAATAGAGTGTTGTTTTCATAGGTCCTGTATGTTCACTTGCTTCCTAGGCTGGGCCCCTTGGGTACCCTTGGGTACCTTTTTCTTTCAGCTGGAAACTGTGTTTAGGGCACCTGGGTGGCTCAGTCAGTTAGGCGTTGGACTCTTGATCTCAGCTCAGGTTTGTGGGTTCGAGCCCCGCGTACGACTCTGCTGATGGCATGGAGCCTTCTTGGGATTCTTTCTCTCTCCCTCTATCAAAATAAATCTATAAACTTGGAAAAAAAAAAAAAAAGAAAAAAGAAAACCTTGTTTAGAGCACAATTCTCCTGTCCTTCCCAGAGTCTGTTTCTTTTTGGTCACTGGGGCTGGCATTTTCTGTGAATTGGTTGTGGCAAAGGTATCTCTTGCCTGCCTGAAAAGGGAGAGAGATGTGGTCCTTCTGGCTGCTTCCCATTAAATAGTCTATTTTTCCAGGAATGTGTATGCGATGGGCCACTGTTCATCTTTTTTGGACGAGCTCAAAAAAAAATTCTCATGCAAATAGTTTTAGCATTTTTCTGACTATAAATATAATAATGCTAATTGCAAACATTTTAGAACCTATAGAAATGCATATTTAAAGAAACACCCGTAGACTCTCCAACCAAAGATATTTGCTGTTAGTAGAATATTCTGATGGAGATTCTTTCTTATGCTGAAAGGTACCTAAATCTTCACATATATATTTAAACATAAACATGGTGCCAGGTAACACATGGACTTGAAAAACTTGCTCTTTCTAGTTAACTCTGTGTTGTGGACATACTTTGTTCATGCTATGATGATTTGAATGCCTCTGTTGTACCTCATTGTATAGATGTTCTGTACTTTATTGAATCAGCATCTTATCATGGGTATTTAGATTATTTTCAGTTTGTCATTGTTACAAGGCTGCAACGTTGATATTTGTACCAGCGTCCTACATCCTCAGGACAAATTCCTAAAAGAGGAATTTCTGGAAAGTAGGAAGCAGTCTTTCAAGCTTCTAGATCCTACTGCCCTACGGCCAGACACAATCATTTAAATCTTTGCCTAAGGAGGTGGGAACTTACTGTTTTCATTTGTATTCCTTAATCGATAAGGTTTTTGTTTTTGTTCCCTCCTCTTGTATTTATTCTTTATTTACTAGACGGATCAGCTCTTGCAAGTTGAGATTTTCATCTGTTGGCCCATTTTCTACCTCCTGTTCCTAGAGAGTGCTTGACACACAAAAGCAGCTCAAATATTTGTTGAATGTCGAATGAATTAACTTTCTTGTCCTTTGCTCATTTCCCCCCCCACTGAAAGGTGCCTGCCTTTTTATTATTGTTTTTGAAGAGCTTCTTATATAGCTATTAGATCTTTGTCATATAAAGTGCAAATATTTTTCCCCGTTTGCTTTTTATGTTTCAACACTGAGAATTTTTATGTTTACACAGGGAAATATTTACTTAGTTATTTTTTTTACAGGGTCATTGTATCAATATTCTCTTTAGCTTTACCTTTACCTTTACTATTCAGCTTGAGAAAGGGCTTTCACCTTCTAGAATGGCAAAAAGGTAACCTTGTTTTTTTTTCTAGTACCTTTTAATCATTTCAATTTCAACCTTTAAGTAATTAATTCATCTGAATGTATTTTGATGAACAGTGGGGTTATACCTTGAACTGTTTTTCCCCCAAGTGATTTGCCAATATCATAGGAATCTCTCCTTTGGCCCCATGGTTGTAAGACCTTTGCAGACAGAGAACTGCAGGGAGGGAACTAACATTTATTGGGGGGCTGCTATTTTCCAGTTGTGTGCTACCTGTTCTGCTTAATGTTCCTGAAGGAACCCTGTGAGGCAGACGTTACCTCCAGCTTGTGGATTAGCAGGTGGAGGCTTAGAGAGGCAAGAAGTTTGAGGAGAGTCCATGAACTTGGGCCCGAGGGCCCCCAATCCCTTGCTGTTTCCATGGCATTCTGTTGCCTCCTCTGTCCAGCCTCTGTGTGTCTCAGTGCTCAAGGGTGTTCTGTCCGGGGAGCAGGGCTGCAGGCATTTAATGTGCTAACAGTTGACCTTGCTAAGCCTTGAAAAAAAAATGAAATTCTTGAGTTAAGAAATTTAGAGAAAAGGAGTGTTTTGGTGGAGAAAGAGAAGATGTATTTATAGCCTCCCTTTCTATTCCTAATATCCGAACATATTTTTCTGAGCTCCTGGACTTGAGGTTGCCGAAGAGAAGTGCAGCAGCTAGAAGCAGAGAGTATGCATTTTTAGCACTTACACGGAGCGAAGGTTAACGTGTAGGAAATAAGGATAATGATGGTTATTTAAGATGTGTAAGATGCATTCAAAGTCATAAGTGCTTGACAATTTTAGAATGGCAGGTGTTATTATTTTATTGTTAAAACCCAATTTGCTCTGTCGAGCTGAGGCCCGACACTCCAAGTGATAAGTTATTAAAGAGTGATGTTTTGTTCACTGGCTGGGCTCTGTTGTAGTTTTTATGCAACAGCAGTATTTTGCCATCGTGTCGTTTCCAAGTCGTGAACTCAATGTGAATAATCATTTGAGCACACTTCTCATGATGCTAAGAACTTAAATTCTCCACCAGTGTTAATCACTGACAAGGCAGTGCACTAACACGTAACACAATGGAAAACACTGTGTGCATTTTTAGAAGCTCGTACTTACGCACACTGGCACATGAGTCTGCATTTTTAGGTTCATTCATTTGAATTATTAGGACGCCGTGAATTTGAAACTTGGACAAAATAACAACAATTTTGTATTTTAAAAAGGTAAAATACAATATATGGCATATTTTGTTTTCATCATTATAAATATATAACAAATGATATAAAAATAAGAATAAACATTACGTAATAGATAATATAAAACACATATTATGGAAATATCTACATTCTATATTACCTCTATAATGTCACCAAAATTAAAAAAAAATTTTTTTGAGAGAGAGCTCGCGTGAGTGGGGGAGGGGCAGAGATAGGTGAAGACAGAGTATCTAAAGGGGGCTCTGCACTGACAGCAGAGTCGATGCGGGGCTTGAACTCATGACCTGTGAGATCATGACCTGAGTTGAAGTCAGATGCTTCACTGACCGAGCCCCCCAGGCGCCCCCGTAATGTCATTTTTTGTACATATTCTCTCCTGGTGTGGCTAGCTTCTTGCCCATTTTATTCCCAGTGGCTTAGTGAGAGCATAGACCTTCATTTTGAAGAAGTTCGGTTTATACAAAAGTAAATGCTTTTTGTGTTCCTACAATGGCTTGGCTCTACCAAGATGGTGAAGCTTTTCTCCTGTATTTTCTTCTAAAAGTTTTATGACTTAGCTTTTACCTTTAAGTCTCTGATCCATTTCAGATGAATTACTGTGTATTGTGGAGGGTGTATGTTAAAGTCCTTTTTTTTTTTTTTTTACCCGTAGTTTGTATCGAATTGTTTTCGTGCTGTTTGTTCAAAGATTCTGTTTTCCCATTAAATTACTTTGGTGCCTTTCCCAAAAATCAGTTATATGTATGTATAGGCCCATTTCTAGACACTGTATTTTGTTCTATGCTGGTACTACAACATTTTAATTACTGTAGCTTTATAATAAGTTTTGAAATCAGATAGTGCAAGACCTCCGACTTTATCTTTCTTTCAAAAATTGTTTTGGTTATTTTTGGTATCTCCATATAAATTATATTTTAAATAAATATTTATTCATTTTTGAGATAGAGAAAGAATGAGAGAGAGAGAGGCATCCCTCCATATAAATTTTTGAAGCAGCTTGTTAATTTGTATAAAATTGCAGTGTAGTATTTCTATTTTATTGTGTTGATTCTATAGACCAGTTTGAGAGAACTGACATCTTAATAGCATTGAGACTTTAAATCCATGAACACAGTGTATTTCTCCATTTATTTAAGACTTAATTTTTCTCAGCAATATTTTTGAAATTTCGGTACATGGGTCTTGTATATCTTTGATTATGTTTATTCCTAAGTATCTTATGTATTTGATTAGGTATACAAATGGTATTTTTAAAAATTTCATTTTCAGTTGTGTTTTGCTTATATCTAAAAATAGAAATGATTTGTGTACATCAATCTTATATTCTGGGACATTGTTATATTCATTCATTCTAATGGTTTCTTTAACGTTTATTTATTTTTGAGAGAGAGAGAGAGAGAGAGAGATAACAAGTCGGGGAGGGGCAGAGAGAGAGGAGACAGAGAATACCAAGCAGGCTCTGTGCTGATAGCCTCATGCGAGGCTTGAACCCACGAACCCTGAGATCATGACCTGCGCTGAAATCAAGCGTCGTACGCTTAACTGACAGCCATCCAGGTGCCCCTCTAATGGTTTTTATCTTATTTTATTTTTATTTTTATTTTTTTTCAATATATGAAGTTTATTGTCAAATTGGTTTCCATACAACACCCAGTGCTCATCCCAAAAGGTGCCCTCCTCAATACCCATCACCCACCCTCCCCTCCCTCCCACCCCCCATCAACCCTCAGTTTGTTCTCAGTTTTTAAGAGTCTCTTATGCTTTGGTTCTCTTCCACTCTAACCTCTTTTTTTTTTTTTTTCTTACCCTCCCCCATGGGTTTCTGTTAAGTTTCTCAGGATCCACATAAGAGTGAAACCATATGGTATCTGTCTTTCTCTGTATGGCTTATTTCACTTAGCATCACACTCTACAGTTCCATCCACGTTGCTACAAAGGGCCACATTTCATTCTTTCTCATTGCCACGTAGTACTCCATTGTGTATATAAACCATAATTTCTTTATCCATTCATCAGTTGATGGACATTTAGGCTCTTTCCATAATTTGGCTATTGTTGAGAGTGCTGCTATAAACATTGGGGTACAAGTGCCCCTCTGCATCAGTACTCCTGTATCCCTTGGGTAAATTCCTAGAAGTGCTATTGCTGGGTCATAGGGTAGGTCTATTTTTAATTTTTTGAGGAACCTCCACACCGTTTTCCAGAGTGGCTGCACCAATTTGCATTCCCACCAACAGTGCAAGAGGGTTCCCGTTTCTCCACATCCTCTCCAGCATCTATAGTCTCCTGATTTGTTCATTTTGGCCACTCTGACTGGCATGAGGTGATATCTGAGTGTGGTTTTGATTTGTATTTCCCTGATGAGGAGTGACGTTGAGCATCTTTTCATGTGCCTGTTGGCCATCTGGATGTCCTCTTTAGAGAAGTGTCTATTCATGTTTTCTGCCCATTTCTTCACTGGATTATTTGTTTTTCGGGTGTGGAGTTTGGTGAGCTCTTTACAGATTTTGGATACTAGCCCTTTGTCCGATATGTCATTTGCAAATATCTTTTCCCATTCCGTTGGTTGCCTTTTGGTTTGTTGGTTGTTTCCTTTGCTGTGCAGAAGCTTTTTATCTTCATAAGGTCCCAGTAGTTCATTTTTGCTTTTAATTCCCTTGCCTTTGGGGATGTGTCAAGTAAGAAATTGCTACGGCTGAGGTCAGAGAGGTCTTTTCCTGCTTTCTCCTCTAGGGTTTTGATGGTTTCCTGTGTCACATTCAGGTCCTTTATCCATTTTGAGTTTATTTTTGTGAATGGTGTGAGAAAGTGGTCTAGTTTCAATCTTCTGCATGTTGCTGTCCAGTTCTCCCAGCACCATTTGTTAAAGAGACTGTCTTTTTTCCATTGGATGTTCTTTCCTGCTTTGTCAAAGATTAGCTGGCCATACGTTTGTGGGTCTAGTTCTGGGGTTTCTATTCTATTCCATTGGTCTATGTGTCTGTTTTTGTGCCAATACCATGCTGTCTTGATGATTCCAGCTTTGTAGTAGAGGCTAAAGTCTGGGATTGTGATGCCTCCTGCTTTGGTCTTCTTCTTCAAAATTACTTTGGCTATTCGGGGCCTTTTGTGGTTCCATATGAATTTTAGGATTGCTTGTTCTAGTTTCGAGAAGAATGCTGGTGCAATTTTGATTGGGATTGCATTGAATGTGTAGATTGCTTTGGGTAGTATTGACATTTTGACAATATTTATTCTTCCAATCCATGAGCATGGAATGTTTTTCCATTTCTTTATATCTTCTTCAATTTCCTTCATAAGCTTTCTATAGTTTTCAGCATACAGATCTTTTACATCTTTGGTTAGATTTATTCCTAGGTATTATATGCTTCTTGGTGCAATTGTGAATGGGATCAGTTTCTTTATTTGTCTTTCTGTTACTTCACTATTAGTGTATAAGAATGCAACTGATTTCTGTACATTGATTTTGTATCCTGCAACTTTGCTAAATTCACGTATCAGTTCTAGCAGACTTCTGGTGGAGTCTGTTGGATTTTCCATGTATAATATCATGTCATCTGCAAAAAGTGACAGCTTAACTTCATCTTTGCCAATTTTGATGCCTTTGATTTCCTTTTGTTGTCTGACTGCTGATGCTAGAACTTCCAACACTGTGTTAAACAACAGCGGTGAGAGTGGACATCCCTGTCGTGTTCCTGATCTCAGAGAAAAAGCTCTCAGTTTTTCCCCTCTAATGGTTTTTAAATAAATTTCTTAGGAGTTTTCTGTGTAGATAATTATGTTGTGTACAAATAAGGACAGTTTTATTTTTCCCTTTCTAACCCTTTCCCTTTTATTCTTTTACTTTTGGTCTTATTGCATGGCTAGCACGTTCAGCACAAAACTGAATGGAAGTGGTAAGAGCAGACACCCCTGCCTTGTTCCTAATCTTAGGAGGCAAGCACTTGCTTTATCCGTGGGCATGGTGTCGGCTGTAGGTTTCTGTAATACCCTTTATCCCACCGAAGAATTTCTATTTGTAGTCTGCTGAGAATTTTTTATCATGAATTGCTGTTCAATTTTGTCCAATTTCTTTTCTGCATGCATTGAAATGATCGTGTGAATTTTCTTCTTTATTGTGTACTTACAGTGAATCATATACTGGTTGATTTTCAAATAATGAGTTAATATTACATTCCTGGGATAAACTCTACCCTGTCATGATACATTGTCCCTTTCACGAACTGCTGATTTTTTTTTCCCCTCTAACATTCTGTTCCCCTCCAACATTTTGTTCACCAGAGATATAGTGTCTTGTTACTTTTTCTTGAAATGTGTCAGTCCGGTTCTGGTATCAGGTTTATATGGGCTTCATAAAATGAGTTGGGAAGCATTTTCTCCACTTCTGTTTTTGGAGAGAATTTGTGTTAAGACGGACGTTATGTTTTTCTTAAAGTTTGCTCCTGTTTGGGAAGAACGTGAACAGTCCTAGCTCACAACAAGGAGTAAACTTGCACAAACTCCACTGGAATTGAAAGTAGACGAGACTGGTTGGATCAGAGGTGAATTATTACGGCACAGCAAATAGCAGGATTATTCCCTCCTGCAGGTCCCCCAGGGTGGCGTGGTGGGATCGAACGGTGGCTGTGCATGCACTGGGTTGTGCTGTAGCTGACAGCCAAGGTCTCAGCACCTTCTTAAAGCAAGCGAACAAGCCAGTGTCCCTTTCCTGGGGAGTGAGTAGTCCCATGGTAGTGATTCTGTGGTTGCTTTGGCCTATTTGACTGCTCATGGAAGTGGCCACAGACACTGCTCAGTGCTAGGGGATGGTTATGTCTTGCAGGTTGGCATATTCACCAGGGTCATGCAGGGACACTCAGGGCCATTGCAGACTACCTCTCCAGTGAAATCATCCGGGCATGAGGTTTTCTTCATGAGAAGGTTTTTGATTATAGGTACAATGTCTTTATTAGATATTGAGCTATTCTGATTTTCTGTTTTCTCTCCAATCAGCTTTGGTAATTTGTGTCATTGGAGGAATTTATCTATTTCATGTAAGTTGCTAAATTCTATTGGCAAAGGATTCATAACGTTCCTTTATTATTCTTTTAATATCTATAGGATCTATTGTCATTTTTGAGATTGATAATTTGTGCTTAATTTTTAATTTATTAGTCTTGCTAAGGGTTCATGAAGTTTGTTGATTTTTTTCCCCCGAGATCAAACTTTTGACTTTATTACATTTCTCTATTTTTTTAGACTATTTTTTATTTCATTGCTTTCTGTTTTTAACCTCTATTGTTAGCTGGTGTTTAATGAGTACTTTTTCTAGCTTCTTAAGGTAGAAACTTCAGTCACTGATTTTAAATCTTTTTTCTTTTTTCTAGGATAGACACTTAAAGCAATAGCTTTCCCTATGAGCCAGTAGAGCTGTGTCCCACAAATTTTGATATTTTGTCTTTTCATTATTATTAAGTTGAAATATTTTCCAATTCCCTGTGCCTTCTTTGATCCATGGACCATACAGCAGTGTATTATTTAATTTCCCAATATTTGGCATTTTTCATTTCTATTAATTTTATTGATTTATTTTTTGATAGTTTCTAATTTAATTTCATTATGGGTAGAAAACTAAGATGTCAACCTGTCCAAATTTATTGAAACTCATTGTATCCTGGTGTACATTCTCTGTGTACCTGCAAAGAATGTATATTTTGATGTTGGTTTTAGTGTTCTGTATATATCAATAAGTCAAGTTGGTTTAGGGGCGCCTGGGTGGCCCAGTTGGTTAAGTGTCCGACTTCGGCTCAGGTCACGATCTCACTGTTTGTGGGTTTGAGACCCACGTTGGGCTCTGTGCTGACAGCTCAGAGCCTGAAGCCTGCTTCGGATTCTGGGTCACCCTCTCTCTCTGCCCCTCCCCTGCTCACCCACTGTCTCTCTCTCTCTCTCAAATAAATAAATAAATAAATACAGATTAAAAAGTTACAAAAAAAAAATCAAGTTGGTTTATAGTATGGTTCAGATCTTGTCCCTCTTTCAGGAATTTTTATCTACTCGTTCTCTCAATTACTGAGAAACAGATATCAAAACTTCCAACTATGGTTGTGGGTTTGGCTTTTTCTCTCTTGGTTCTGTCAGTTTTTGCTTCATGTATAGCCAAGCTCTGCTATTTGGTGCCTACTCTTTAGGACTGTGGGTCTTCCTCTTGCAGGGATTCTCTTATTGTTATGAGATGTCTCCCTTGATGTCTGGTGCTACATCATTTCTTGGAATTTGTACTTTGTTTTAAGATTTTAAAGTACTCTCGGTGGCCAATGTGGGGCTCAGACTCATAACCCTGAGATCAAGAGTCACATGCTCCACTGACCGAACCAGCTCTTTTCCATCCTTATACGGTCATCTTGTGTCTTTATTTTTATGTTCACAATAATTGATAGTATCGCTCTTCATATACTCTTTGTTACTTCTAGTTTTTGTTCCTCAGTTACTCTTTTCCTGCCTTTTGGGGGGGGTTAATAAAACTATTGTTTAGCATTCTATTTTATTTCCTGTAGTGATTTCTTGGCTACATTAAAAAAAAATTTTTTTTTTAACGTTTATTTATTTTTGAGACAGAGAGAGACAGAGCATGAACGGGGGAGGGTCAGAGAGGAGACACAGAATCTGAAACAGGCTCCAGGCTCTGAGCTGTCAGCACAGAGCCTGACGCGGGGCTTGAACTCACGAACTACGAGATCATGACCTGAGCTGAAGTCGGATGCTTAACCGACTGAGCCACCCAGGTGGCCCTCTTGGCTACATTTTTAATTGTTGTTTCTTTAGTGGTTGCTCTGGGGTCACCACTCTACACCCTTAACTTTATCTAAGCCTTATTGTTATGTTATTTATTAATATTGTTCCACTTTCTACTTCAGTTTTTACATCCTGTACCTGACACTCTTCATTGCCTACTTCAGCTTTTCCAACTAACAAACAGAACTTTAAAACAGTTTAATTCCATTTACTCACACTCTTTCTTTTGCGCTGTAGTCATTGTATATTTTACTCTTTCGTAATTACGATCCACAACTTACAATGTTCTCATTTATGTTAAACCATCCTTTTTGGACTTTTAAGGACGTTAAGAGAAGAAAAACACAGTCTTATATCTCTCCACAGATTTACCTTTGCTGGTGTGCTCTATTCTTTTGGGTACCTCAACGTTCCTTTCTCTTCAGCCTGAAGAACCCTCTTTACCCTTTCTTGTAATGCAGTCTGCTGGTGACAAAGTCCCTCAATTGTAAAAAAATAAAATAAAATAAAATAAAAAATAAAACGTGTTCATGTACTCTAATTTTTGAAGGCTATTTTCAGTGTATATAAAATGCTCAGTTGGTGCTTTTTTTCTCTCAGACTTTACAGGTTGTCCTGTGTTTGAGTTCATGCAGAACGGTTTGTCTACACGCTTCTGTCTTCCAGGCCACTTCTCCCACTCACAAATGTTCTTCGTCTGCTTTCCTCACATTCTCCCCATTCAAAGTGCGACTCTTCACCCTCCTGACTTTCTGTTCTGTGCTGACTTCTTTCTTGTTTCCACTCGTCTATACATGAACATCTCTTTCTTTGCTATATCTCTGCTGAAGGGTAGTTGGGCCTGGTGGTGGCAGTGACCCGGGAGTCAACTTCAGAAGTTACTTTAGGACTGTTCTCTTACATAGACACCACATTCCGCCGGGTTTTCTGAACTGGGGACGTGTTTGTCTTCTATTTTTGGCATTGAGGGAGTAGTGTACTCGTGGGGTAGCACCTCAGTCACAAGCCTGCTGGGTCGTGAAGTGGATGAACATTCCTGCCTTCTCTCTCTCCTTCCTCAGCCCTCTGGGAGAAGTACTATTGGCCATGAGGCTGGGTCACAGACAGTCAAGTAGTGTATCACATCCTTGTTCGACCCCCTTGTCTCTGCTGTTATGCACTGCCCTTTTGAGCATCTACAGGAATATCATTCCTTGCTTCACACAAAGCTCGCCAGGCCCTTCCCATCTTGGCATCCAATAGGGTGAATATTTTGGTAACATTTTCCAGGAGGTCTGTCACCTGCTCTGGCTGGATCTTGGGTGTTATGTATTAACTTTCAGAGGCCTGTTTAATTTTGGCCCATAATCTGCAGTATGTGGTAGCTTTTTGTCAAATTTTGTGTTTTGGGGTTATCGCCATTACCTTATCCCATTCACAATGAGTTTTTTGCTCTCTCTCTCTTTTTTTTTTTTTTTGTTATCTTTCTCTATATTTTGTAGGTTTCAAGGTAAGTTATGAAGTACGAAAAGCTTTCCTTTGTCATATCCAACTGAGAGTCCACACACTGTGTTTCAAATGGCTTTGGTCTAATTAGTTGATGCAGGTAACTTTGATGAATAAAATGCCAGGAGAAAGGGCGAATCTGTAGAAGCTTCTGAAACGAAATATTTAACTGTATGTAATCTTGTTATTTGGCCAGAATTCTCTATTCCTCACTCTAAAATTTGCATTGTGGGGATTCTAACTATAATCAGGTTTCAATAAAATGTG
Organism: Lynx rufus; assembly: GCF_022079265.1. Classification (NCBI taxonomy): domain Eukaryota; kingdom Metazoa; phylum Chordata; class Mammalia; order Carnivora; family Felidae; genus Lynx; species Lynx rufus. The sequence goes on from NW_025814825.1 coordinate 57,749,894, forward strand.
TGTCACTCATGGCCCATCTTACTTAGTCGGAAGATATTTATTTAGCGCTAACTACATGCCACGCATTGTGCTAGGCGCTGCTTCAAAAGAACGGCATCAAGATGGGGAACGTCTGGATAATCTTTACAAATGAAAGTAGTGACTCCAGGTGACTGTCTAGTACCTTGTGTAGGGTTGACAGTCGGCACACATATGACTGGTTAATGTATGTATTTCAGTGATCGATTTTGGGGCATGGAGCCTGCATGGGATTCTCTCTCTCTCTCTCTCTCTCTCTCTCTCTCTTTCTCAATCTCTCCCTCCACCTCTCCCCCACTTACTCTCTCTCAAAATAAACATTAAAAAAAAGAATTGTATCCAAAAAAAAAAAAGATTGATGACAAGGGTACAGAAAACTCTGAATAAGCTCTTGACAGTTTTGCATAGTGAGATGGGTGGCATAGGGAATGCTTCTTGGCCATTTTGTCTCGGCTGATTTATTCTTCTGTCAGTCTTGGTTTCACATCCTCTTATTTCTTTTCATTATTTTCTCCTGGATGCTTTTCACGTGTCTCTTAAACATTCTGCCCGAAACTTTGTTGATAACCCCCTGAGAACAATCTGAATTCAATCAAAACCCGAGTGAAACATTTACTCCACACTCAAAGGAAAAAAGAAATCGGTTTCTTGGGATGCAGTTGGTGCCTATGTGAAATACTGAATCATTTCCCCAAAAGGGTGAAGGTAAACAAGTCACTTAAAACCTTTGGATGGATGGCACAGCTTGCCACGAGGCCAACTGTACATGTGAAGTGCGAGATAAGAGCACCTGGAGTGGTATATCTTGAGAGGCGTGGCTGATTTGAGTTAAATGCAGGGGAGAGATACTGTTCACCCTCCCAGTGAAGCAGGCAGCAGCGTGAATGTTTAGGGCACCCGGATGGATTATGAGTTTTTCCACACCAGGAGATGAGGCAGGTTTTTAAAATGGCTGAAGTATAGCCGAACCAATTACAGAGCCTGACAGTGAGAAGCTCTGATCAGTTGCATTTACAAGAAGAGATGACAATTAAACTGTCAGGCCAGGCAAATGACATGCTGAAATTTAGAGCTGCATCAGTAAAAAATGTAATATTTATAGCCAACCAAATTAAAAAAAATTTTAATGTTTATTTTTGAGAGAGAGAGAGACAGAGTGTGCAAGTGGGGGAGGGACAGAGAGAGAGAGGGAGACCTGGAATCCAAAGCAGGCTCCAGGCTCTGAGCGGTCAGCACAGAGCCCTATGCGGGGCTCGAACTCGCAGACCGCGAGACCATGACCTGAGCCGAAGTTGGACGCTCAACCAACTGAGCCACCCAGGCGCCCCATAACTGACCAAATTTTAAAGAATGTTGTTACACCTAAAATATCTGAATTTGCAATATCTCTCTCAGCACAGAGAACAGACTTGATAGGGTCTCATTAGACATCTAACAAGTACTTTGTAAAACATAATAGGAACATGGAGTGTGGTCAGGAGGGATTTGAGCCTAAGCTGCAATATGGGAAGGAGAAATTTTGGATGCTCCCATGGGCTCGATGTTCTAGAGAAGCAGTGGATGCATTATATGAAGAGGATCAGTGATGTTTTCCTGAAGTGTATCAAGTCACAAGGAGTCGTCTCCAAGCTACATACAAGACTTCACCCAGCATTTGGAGGAGTCCTTTCTACTGGGATTTAAAATTCCATGAGGAACATGGTGACCAGCCTTCTCTAAATGCATGCTCAGTTTTTTTCCTTTTGGTCTTCTTGAGCTGCCAGACTTGATTTCCTTGTTTCTGATTTGCACATTTTGTATGACTACATCAAGAACCTCCTTGAATTATGATGGCAGAGGCATTCAAATCCTGAACAAATGTCATTTAGGTGTGCAGGGAAGATCTTCCACGGATTATTTATAATAACTTAAATTTCGAAATGAGTGCTGCTGGCTTAAGGGCACTTATGCTGCACTTGACCTCTGAAGAGCTCTCATTTTATGAGGTCTCCAGGTTCCTCAGATGCCTGAAGATAGTACAATTTTCATAGTTGCAGGAAAAGAGGTTTATACCTAAGCATGGGGGTGAGTTTAAGTGTTGGATCTCAGGGCTAAATTTTATAAAGAACTCTCTCCAGCCTTCTTTTCTCCACTTTCAGGAAGGACCCTTGGAACTTCATTCTGCAGGTGGCACTTGCAACACCAGGAAATTAGCAGTGAGTTTTGCTGGCTCTGGTCCCATGCTTTCCTCGTGATTACCCATGATGCTGGGGGTGGGGCGGGGGGGGGGGCAGATGGCCAGGAAGTCAGATATTAGGACTGAGAGGGGGTTTGGAGACAAACACATTCTGAAAAAGTGCACGGGATACAAGAGTCGTTTTGCTTCATTGTGTTTAAGATTTCATTGCCGTGTTAAGCTTGGAATCACCTCTGTGGCTTTACATTAGCTGAGAGAATTACTGTCACCTTGCAATTGAATAGTTTTTTTAATAGATTCCCCTAACGAATCTCTTCGCAGTTACTCTAGCAATGGAAATCTTATTTGAAAAATCATCTCAATGCAATCTGGAGCTTAATGTGTATTGGAATTATCTATTGATTTCACTATACACCGGTCATATTTCCCCTACTTTCCATAATAAAGCTAGATGCAATTGTTTAGTTAAAGTTCTCTCCCTCCACATTAGGTTTAAATTTTTAAAAACAGCTTTCTATAAAAAAACAGCTTTCTATAAAATCAGTGATTTTCATCATTTCTTTAGTTTACCTGGCTGCTGACAATCCATGTCTGTGTGTATTGCTTGAAGGCCTTCAGGCCTCGTGTCTGATTTGGGATTGACAAGGGACCTTGACCTTGGCAGCTCAGAGTGAGCTTATGGAAAATTCTGGACACTATAATAGGCAGGATCTATTTCGTTTTTATTCCTATTCCCATTCCAGTGACTGCACTTACTTATCTTTCTTAAAAATGAAGACATTCCCATACAAATCCTAGAATATGATAATATATAGACATAGCCTTGGCAATAAATTAAGTGAAAAATGTGAAGACTCAGGCAAAACATTGGTTTCTGCATTAGTCAGGGTTTTCCAGAGAAACAAAACCAATAGGATATCTATCTATCTATCTACCTACCTACCTACCTACCTACCTATCATCTATCTATCATGAAGACTTGGCCCATCAGATTACAGAGATGGAGGAACCCCACAATCTCTCATCTGCAAACTGGAGGTCTAGGAAACGTGGTGGTGTGAATCTTAGTCTGAGGGCAGGAGAAGATGAGCTGAGATGTCTTGGCTCAATAGTGAGGCATAAAAACAAAAAAAAGTGAGGCAAAAAACAAAAAAAAAGGGGGGGGAAATGCTTCCTTTCTCTACCTTTTTGTTCTATTCCGGCCTTCAATGAACTTGATGGCCACCCATGCTGGGGAGGGCCAATCTACTTTACTGAGTCTAGCCATTTAAATGATAATCTCATCTGAAAATGCCCTTACAGGCCCCCCAGAAATAATGTTTACTGTGGGCACCCCATGGCCGGTCAAGTTGACAAATAAAATTAGCCATCACAACATTTTTTGATACTCTCACATAGTGCTTTGATTTCATTCATTCATTTATTTAAAAGAAGTTAGTTTTTCTTTTACAACCTGCAGTCAGCCTCCGTTAGTGTTGAATTTCTATTCCATGGTAACTGCCAAACCCTTGCTAGTTATTTCAGGTGGATCAGAAGGAAAATATGATCTCAGGTTGAAAATTGGTTCCAGGCTGTGTGCACCAGGCATCTAGAGAAGTAAAGCACCGAATAGTTACCCAGTTAATTAGGTCATTGTAGACAGCCAATGTGGATAATCTAATATGGTGCTGGGGAAGAGAGGGGAAGGAGTTTAAGGGTCCCCGGGTTCAAAAAAAAATGTAGCAACTGCAGGCACCTCAGTGTAAGGCCATATTTTAAGTCTCCCAAATGCCTCATTCCAGCAGGTTTATTTGCCCGCAGATCTAGGTCAGCCAAGTCCTGGAAATGAAAGAAGGTTTTTGGACCAGGATGGATTCCCTTAAAGGAGCCAGGTCTCCTCGGTGCTGATAACTCCCATTTGTTCTCTGAACATCTTGTCTTGGTTCTATAGCCTGTGAGGAATTTAACTACATCCTTCCTGCCCTTGCTGATCTCATGTCCCTTTTCCTTTCTTGTTTTTTAATTAATTAATTTATTTTTTGAGAGAGAGAGAGAGAGAAAGGATGAGAAGGGGAGGGGCAGAGAGAGAGAGGGAGAGAATCCCAAGCAGGCTCCACATTGTCATTTCAGAGACCGATGTGGCACTCTATGTCACAAACTGTGAGATTATGATGTGAGCTGAACCAAGGGTCGGATGCTCAACCGTCATGTCCCTATTCCATTTCAGACCCACTGACCTGGGCAGGTGCTCGACTTCATTTTGCCCACTTGGATTCTGACTCACTCCTCCAGGAAGATCTTTGATTAATGTGTGTGTGTGTGTGTGTGTGTGCACGTGCACATGCACATGTCCCCCATAAGGACCACCTACCATATGTCTATTTGCTGACCTACCAATTTAGCCCAAACAACCAATTTTTCTTGTTTCCTGTTTCCCTGTTTTTGTGCCTCCCAAGCATCCTAAGATTCCAGTGTAGATAATGGGAATGGTGAGCAGCTGTGTGAGGTTATGATAGCCCTCCCCACGCTGGTGTCCTTTCAAAGTACTTCCTCTCTTGGCAAGGCAAGTGTCTGAAACATCTCTTTCTCTTTCCTAATTGGACCTAGTTCCTTCTCTTGCTCCAGGACTTATGTCTTAACTCATAACCACCGGACCTCTGAGAAGTGAGACACTCCAAGCCAAGTGTGAGTTTTAACAAAGCAAACATCATCCCTCCATCTCTGGATACAAGCCAGTGAGTCCCTGTCCTGTCTGATGAGGAGCAGGTGCAGAAAAAGCTGCTCTAATCAAAGCTAAATGCACACATCTTTCTAAAACCTGAGTGTGCTGTGCTTTACAATACCTGAGTTCGATGGTAAATGCAAATGATAAAGAGACCATCATACGCACTTCATTAAAAAGTGGTTGTAGCTCAGTCGTAACGAATGATAATGGGGTGCCAGCTGAACACTAAATGCTAGTACACGCTTGAACTGGAGAGTCTCCAGCTGTCTCTAGGATATTCTGGATACAATGAAAAACAGATTTGATTCTCCCCAGACCATGCTGGGACTCCTTACTAAGAGCCCTCTGTTAAGATGTAGGTTAATATCCCTGGAATGGTATGGAGAATGTCTTAGTTTGATGATGTGTTAATGCTGAAAATGTGCACGGATGTTAGTTTTGATAATGTTTTCTGAGGCACGAATGCTGTAGGGGATTTGCCATTTTCCCACAAACTATTCCTTGGTATGGTTAATTTTTGTCGGAGATTTTAGTGATTAGAAGTTTAGAAGATTTGATTAGATTAGATGATCATCAAAGAAGATTATGCTGTAGAGCAGAAGTTAAGGTATGGGGGATGGGGGGCGCCTGGCTGGCTCAGTCGGCCGAGCATCTGACTTCACAGAGCCTGCCTCAGATCCTCGGCCCCCCTCTCCCTGCCCCTCCCCCACTCACACTCTCTCAAAAATAAGTAAACATTTAAAAAAAAGATATGGAGGATAGGAATCAGAATTATTTGAGTTTGAAATGCAGCCCTACCACTTTCTGGTTATGTGACATTAAGCCTTATATTCCTCTTCTGTAACATTGGGATAATAGCAGGACCTTTGTCCTCCATTGTCACAAAGATGAAATTAGACAAGGACCCATTCCTATAATGATTGAAACAGCAAGATGAACTGTACCTCCAGAACTAGATTATTCTGGTCTCTCTAAGTATGAGGAAAATGAACGAGAGGCCTTGGTCATTTATATCTGGGGTGCCTTTGCAAATGGTCTTATTGTCCCAAACGATGTCCAGTGCAATTGGAGGTGATCACAACACTTCAGATTCAGTGAGTTTTTAGACTGTAGACTCCACTGTGTTTGCTTATGTTTGCATTGCCAGGACCTAGCACTGTGCTTGGAATATAGTAGCCATGGAAAAATACTTTTCTCTTTGCTCTCAGTTTTGCCTTCTTCCTATTCTTCCTTTCCTTTCTTCTGCAAGTTTTCTTTCCAAATGTGGACCTAAGTCTGTCTCATACCTGCATACAGCAATCAAGAGAGAGGCTCTGTCTTTTTCCTGGAAGCACCAGCTATTTGGGTGATGTCAGTCTAGACCTGCCAGGGCCCCACCCAATGATAGAGCAGGAAGCGAAAGATCAAGGACAGCAGCTAGGCTCATTCAACAGGGGGCTTTGAGAAGAACTTAACCAGTGGATTACATGGGAACATATAGGAAAGGATTTAGGGAAACCAGCAAGGGATAATGGAGGACTCCAGACTGCTGTCACCACCCCTGTGCCTGAATGGACTGGAACCTGGGAGAAGCTGGAACAAGCGTCTGTTGACATTGAGCCCTGTGTTCTTTTCCCACTGTTTCCTGAGGTTTCGAATTTACTGTCCTGTGACCACTGATATCATATTTTATCAGAAACCCTTCAAAACTCACACTCGAAACTTTATATGTGCCTGGCTTTTGAGTGTCTATAAATAACTCAGCTTCTTTAATTTGGACATTTCTTACAAATCTGGGAATATTTTTAGTTATTTTTCACATCTTCTACCTCCTATAGGTAATTTATACCATGTAGTATTTAAAAATTACCTATCGAACAGCTTGGTTCTTAGATTCATTCAGATAAACTTCTGGTGTTAGAGTTATACTTTTCCCTTTAGGTCCTTGCATGTTCTCTTCTATACAGTTTTCAGGTCACAATTGATGGGCTTTTATAGATATCCAATTCACTCAATCAATTTCACCTTGTGTAGAGAGAATTAATCTGCTGAGTTTTCTAGACATTAGCAATACATAAAAATCCTGTAACAAAGTATGCTATCATCGCTTTGAAAATGAGTAATGAGGCATGACAATTTCTTTCTAAAGCAATAATCAAGAAAGAGAGCCCTGCATTTAATTCATTATGTGAACCCATAGAAAGAGCAAAGGAAAAATAAATATTTTCACCCATTTGAGTCAACTTCAAGCCTCAAATTATAGGTTCTTGCTACTTGGACTTAATTGCTATCACAACGAAGCACAAGTCGCTGCGATCAGATATCTCACGGAATACAAAAGCATGAATCCTTGACATTTTGGAGAGTAATATAATCATCTTTGCCCTACCTGAACTGATTTTCTTTCCTAGTGATTATTCTTTAACATTAGAAATGAAGACAAACCCAAACCTTGCGAAATTTAAATGAAAGTCCTATTACTGAAAGACAGTTTATAATAGGTGGTAAGAACTTAAGTCATGCCCTTTGGCAGTATTCACATTTAAAATAAATAATGAATATCCTTATGAATGTCAAGACTTGGTTAATTTTAAAGTTATGCACTTTCTTAACACCCCAAATTTAAACATCAGTCTTTGTGATCAGAGTCTCTAGGGTCGGACCTTGTGCCGGGTGGGTCTCAGAACCTGCCTCAGGCTGGAGAGGAGAAGGGCTCCCTGACTGGTCAAGATCATGAATACCCCCAGGAAAGGAAGCAAGGTGTGTGGCCATTAGCGTGGGGAGTCCAGTCTGTCCTCATCTGCCTCCAGGTCTCTGTCCCAAGGGAGGAGCTTTTGCGTCTTGGGGGGCCTCTTCTGACTCTATCCTTGTTTTTAATGATATGTCACAGTTGCATTCCTTTTTTGTCATTTATAAGCTTTACAAACATTGTGAAATATTTCAAGCATGCAGAAAATTTCAGAAAATAATATGCATGCCCACAACACAACTTTCTTAAATACTGTAATTTACCATGGTTGCTTCAGATGTTTTTCTTTTACTGAGAGAAAAAAACAAAACAAAACAAAACCCCTCATTGTATGCCTGGGGCCGGGGCGGGGAGGGGGGTACTCTGGAGGGAGAAGGCAGGTCTTCCCTCCCCAACCCCCAAGGTTACTCAGAACCACGTGAGGGGGCTTTCTCTTGCTCCGTCTGTTATGATTACTACTTCTGTTATTATTACTACTTTACTATTTCACCACCCCATACCTCCTGGATGCCATCTGCCAACCCCTCATTAGTGGAGCTGAGTGTCATTTCATCTATTTTTGGCAATTCAGGCTTCTTTGGGGTTGTCTTTTCTTCTTATTGATCTGTAAGGATAAAGAATCCTTTATCCTTACGTGTGATAGGTGATGGATATTGATCCTTCATCAGTAAAATAAGCTGCAAATATCGTCAGCTGTGGTTTGCCTTCTAGCTTTATAGCTTCCTTTTTACAATGACCTTTAAAGTTGCAGAGTACTTAATTCTACCAATCTTTCCTTTTATGGCTTATTGTGTCCGTGTTCCTTTACTTATAGGCTGGTGAGGGAAATGAGGCAAAGGTGCTGAGACTGAGACCAGGGCTGGGCCTTTCCGAGCTGGTGGCTGGCGTTGGCCGGCTCACCCCGTGGCAGGCGCCAAGGGCTGAGCCCTGTGCTGCCCCTGGAGCCCTGGGAGGGGTGAGGCAGTGGGTCCCCAGCTCTCTGGCTACAGCGCTGAGCCCCCTGTGCTGCACTCCAGTCTGCTGGGCACGTGGGTGCAGACATGGCCTGGGGCCCAAGCTTGCCATTTGGGGGTTCCTGTGGTCTGCCACCAATAAACTAACAGCTGGACTGAACTTTTTAGAAGAAATAAGAAAGCTAGATTCAAATGTCCTTGGGAAGAGTCTTTCTAAAAAGCAGCCGAAGAATCTATACTGACAGTATGACTTTGCAAGACAATCCTAAGAAATCCATTTATGTAATCAGAGGATGATTTCTCCCCTTTTCCTGAGCAGCTCTGGGCTCGATTCAGTCAGCACACTGAATAGAGGACCCGATAGCCTCAAATCACCTCTTCCAGCTGGGGGCCCGAGGCCACCTTTCTGTCTTCAGAAGCATTCATGTAGCCTTAGTATTGCAGGGGCGAGGGGCTTTCTCTGTTCCCCCTGCCTGGTGGTGGATTTGTGCCAAGACAGATTTCCAGTTCTTATCAGCTGTGTGTCTCAACAGGCCATCACAGGCCGGGGACGGGGAGGTCACAGCTGGCAGTCCTGTCTCTGGTAAAGCTCCCCCATTGCATTTGAGAGGACAAGCGACTCGTCCTTGCTTGTAGATAACGTATGGCCTTGGGAATTGGTGGGACCCGCTGTTGGGCGTGTGAATGCTGCTGTGCAGTGTGGCCGGATGAGACTCTGAGATAATTTGAGCACAGTTGTAAGGCATGATGTATACAGTCACACCCTGTAATTTGATTTTTGCTTTCAACAGGTAAGAGGACCTTAATATTGCTTTATTAATTCTTTAAAAAAATTATTATTAGCTCATATTATGGGCCACTCAACGGAAAATAAGTGGGTGCTGATATCTAAGACTGGTTGAGTGATGGGACAATATGGGGACAAGCAAGCATGAATTGAGGGAGGCTAAAGTAGGGAGCTGAGGAAGCATCCATTAAACCACATTTGTTTTTGGAACTTTCAGGTAAGTCATCTCATTGGCTTTTTGCGGGGGGAGGGAGGGGGTAATGGGAGGGAGAGGGCAAATCTTAAGCACACTCCATGCCCAACACAGAGCCCAGTGTGGGCTCAATCCCACAACCCTGGGATCATGAGCTGAGCTGAAATCAAGAGCCACTGAGGGAGCCACCCAGGTGCCCCTCTCACTGACTTCTTAAAGGAACTGATTTTTATTGAGAGCCCTGTACATGCCACCTGCTCCCCACATATCTCCTCGAGCCCTCCAACAGCCCTGTGAAGGAGGAGGTGTGCTTCCATTTTTAAGATGAACTTTTAGGGCAGCTGTAGATTGATGGAAAAATCGCAGATAGCACAGAGCATTCCTATACATCCCAGAGCCTGTTTCTGCTATCGCTAACATCTTACATTAGTGTGGTGCATTTGTCCCAAAGAACGAATCAATACTGATATATTATTATCAACCAAATTCCATACTTCATTCAGATTTCCTTAGTTTTTTACTTAGCGCCCTTTTTCTGTTCCGGGATCACATCCAAGATACCACATTACATTTAACCATCAGGTTCCTTAGGCTCTCCTTAGCTGTGATAGTTTCTCAGACTCTTCTTGTTTTCAACAACATTAATGGATTTGAGGAGTTTTGGCCATTATACATGGGGCTCAAACTCATGAACTGTGAGATCATGACCTGAGCCAAAGTCAGACACTTAACCAACTGAGCTACCCATGTGCCCTGGTCATTTTTAATTTTTTAAATTTTTTAACTAGTTAATTTTATTTTTTAAATTTAATTAATTAATTAATTAATTAAATATAATTTCTTGTCAAATTGGCTAACATACAGTGTGTAAAGTGTGCTTTTGGTTTTTGGGGTAGATTCCCATGGTTCATCACTTACATACAACACCCAGTGTTCATCCCAACCAGTGCCCTCCTCATACCCATCATGCATTTTCCCCTCTCCCCAACGCCCCCTATCCACCCTCAGTCTGTTCTCTGTATTTAAGAGTCTCTTATGATTTGCCTCCCTCCCTCTCTGTTTGTAACTATTTTCCCCCTTCCCTTCCCCCATGGTCTTCTGTTAAGTTTCTCAAGATCCACATATGAGTGAAGACATACGATTATCTGTCCTTCTCTGACTGACTTATTTCACTTAGTGTAATACCTTCTAGTTCCATCCACATTACTACAAATGGCCAGATTTCATTCTTTCTCATTGCCAAGTAGTATTGCATTGTATGTATAAACCACATCTTTATGCATTTGTCGGTTGATGGACATTTAGGCTCTTTCCATAATTTGGCTATTGTTGAAAGTGCTGCTATAAACATTGGGGTACAAGTGCCCCTATGCATCAGCACTCCTGTATCCCTCAGGTAAATTCCTAGCAGTGCTATTTCTGGGTCATAGGGTAGATCTATTTTTAATTTTATGAGGAACTCCCACACTGTTTTCCAGAGTGGCTGCACCAGTTTGCATTCCCACCAGCAGTGCAAGAGGGTTCCCGTTTCTCCACATGCTCGCCAGCACCTATAGTTTCCCGATTTGTTCATTTTAGCCACTCTGACCAGTCATCTATTTTTAGAATGCCCCTTAAGTGCAGACAGTAGCTGTCTGATCTTTTTCTCCTGATTCTAGGTTTTGGGGTGGAAGACCACAGAGGTAAGCTGCCATTCTCATTATGTCATATCCAGGGCACTCCTTTTTGCTGGTGAGGAAACTGATGCAGAGAGGGGGCAGTGGCCTGCCCAGGCCTCCAGGAGGGTCCAGCACCCATTTGAATCTGGCTTTGTCTAGTCCTTTTACTCCATGATATTATTCTGTCACAGGCTGGAGGGTGCAACCAGGTCCCAGAAGGGTGGTCCCCTCCATCAAATAGCCACCTCTTCCTATGTCAAGCCCCTTGCCTCCTTATCTTTCTGGTACAGGCGTTTGGAGCTTTTGGGGGAGATGGGAAGGTGGGGAGGTGTGTTCTAAGTGGGGATGGGGTGTCCAAGCCAACTGGAGAAGATAGACATCCCCTCTGCCCTCAGTTAAGTGTCCACCATACCTTCCATGGTGTTTGACATTAAAATGCGTATTTCCTTCAAGTTTCCACTTAATGTGTCGCACTTAAAATAAGAGTTCTGACAGGGTCATTAGCCAAGGCAATGTTTTCCTAGCCTCTAGTCTTTCGGCAGCAGGAGTTCTGGAGCAGCTTTCTAGGCTGCTATGACTCAGCCGTGACTTTGAGAGTCAGCTCTGATGACTTCTAGTCTGTCTCTCTTCTAAATTTCCGGTTCTTGGGAAAAACAATTAAACTGGCTCAACTCTGATAAGCTCTGAACAAGTGGCAGAGTCAAATGGCACAACATGGCCCCTGGGGGCCCACGCAGTACACTGGGGCCGGAGGAGGGTAGGGTCTGGGGAATAGACCCTCACTCCTAACTGGAATCTTCCACCTCTATCTTTGTATTTCTAATGCACAAATAACGTTTTTCAGAGTGTAATCCTCGGACCCGTTGCATCAGCGTCTCCTGGGAACTTGATAGAAACACAAATTTATCTGCCTCATCTCAGGCCTGCTATCTCTCAAACTCTGAGGATGAGATCTGTATCCAGAGGTGACAGCACTTAGCATATATTTGACTTTTTCATTTTGTGTCCCTCGATATTGAAAACAGAGTCTCCTTCAAGGCACGCTCAGAGCCTTTGCACTAATAGATGTGCTGTTAGGATGTGCCCAGTTGGCAGGAAGCCAGCTCTGCTGTCTGCTCTGATCTTTCCCATTCCCTCCTGGCGGGTCGCTGACAATTTTTACTTGATAAGCACAAAACCAAAACCAGAGCCCCGTGGTCCACTTAAATCCTACTTGGAAAGGTATGTAGGTCAGAACTTTTCCAGCTACAAAGGACAGAAACAAAGGGACTTCAAATGTGTCAAGCCCCAAAGGAATTTTTCCACTCGTGTCTGAAAACTCCAGGAACTGGTTCTTGCTTCAGCAACTCCAGGTTTACATGTTATCTCCAGCTTGCAGTCTCAAAGAGAGAAAGATCCTTGCTCTGCCGGTATCCACATTGGTCTTCTCTCCAAGCATCTCTGGCTGGGTCTGTTTGGGTTACGTGACCTTTCTTGGGCCCATCACCACCTCTAAGGACCTACATTTCCTATGTGGAGGACAACCTGACAACCATAGAGTCTTGCCCCCTGGAGGTGAGTTAGAACCAGTGGTGTCCTAAATGTCTACCTGCCCACTCTGCTGAAGGGACCTGGGAGGCCCTAATTTGTGTCATTTGCTGATTTCCATGGCGTAGTTGTTCCCACCACGGCTGATTTCAAGCCGCCAACGTGGTATCGCCAAAGGCGGAGTTGGGAAGAAATGTGCGGTAGCACACCATGAGAGAGCATTTTCTCCATGCAGATACGACAGGTGTAAGTCACCTCAAAACGATTGGTAATTAATTATAAGCTGTAGTGAAGTAATTAGGAACTGATGAGTTTTGAGTAATCATTGCCTTTGTTTTTTCGTTATTTGTTTAATTGCAAATCTATGTAAGTTTTTCTTTTTTTCTTTTTTAAAAATATTTATTTTTGAGACAGAGTGTGAGCAGGGGATGGGCGGAGAGAGAAAGGGAGATACAAAATCTGAAGCAGGCTCCAGTTTCTGAGCTATCAGCACAGAGCCCAATGTGGGGCTCGAACCCACGAACTGTGAGATCATGATTTGAGCCTAAGTTAGACGCTCAACTGACTATGCCACCCAGGCGCCCTTAAGTTAGTTTTTCAATAACCCCTGTTCAACAAGTAGCTCACAAAACTCCTGAAAATTTAGCGGTCACCTCTCTCAAGCTGGTACAAGCCAGGTCCAGCACCCCACTGGTCAGAACCCAAGAGGACAGAAAAAGAATGGCGTGGCCACTCTACCTGCCATTTTTTCTCCCACTCCCAGGTGGAGACGATATCAGATTTACTCCTGAGCGTGACTGCAGCGGGCTCATCAAAGTCGATGGGTATTAATAGTTTAGCACCCAGGTCCTTACAGACACCTGGCCCGTAGCCACTTGCTGTTGAACAGTTCACTGCCAAGTAGAGCTCAGATGGGAGCACAGAGCATTAGTAGCCTTTGGGCATAAGGCACAGTTCAACATAAATGTCTCAGCAGAGCGAGACAGCATTACACTACTTCAGTCTTAAATGTGTTTCGCAAAGTTTGAACTAAGCAGAAACCGAATCTCTTGCTCGTGCTTGGCTCATCGGAATGAAAGTTTGCTTGTTGCCAAGTGCTTTCACTTACAAAAAGTCACACGCAGAGGAAGGAGTATTGAACATGTGCCTACTCATCTTTTCTTCATTTTCATCTTGCTTTTCTTGAATTTACTGGGAAGGAGCAACACTTTATACCTGCTGTTTGCCCTACCCCTGAAGCTTCCTCTCGCTTAGAGGGGCTGAGGCTAGAGGCAGGGAAACCAGTAGCAAGCTACTGCACTAGTCCAGGCAAGAGACGACTGAGCCTGAATTTGAGCATGCAAATGGGGTTGGAGAGAGGTGCCCAAGGGCACCTCTAAGTTAGACCCAGTGATCTAACTTTTCGCTAGAAGACCACAGGGCACAGACCTGCATGCTCAAAGAAGGTAGATCATGTGAGTACAAATGTACTCTGTATGCCAATAAGTTTAACACATTTCTTTTTTTTTCAATATATGAAATTTATTGTCAAATTGGTTTCCATACAACACCCAGTGCTCATCCCAAAAGGTGCCCTCCTCAATACCCATCACCCACCCTCCCCTTCCTCCCACCCACCCCCATCAACCCTTAGTTTATTCTCAGTTTTTAAGAATCTCTTATGCTTTGGCTCTCTCCCACTAGTTTAATGCATTTCTTGGGAAAAGCTACTTATCAAGAAGAACTGAACAAATTATTTCATGACAAAAGTCAGATGCACTCCAGCCTCAAATATGCAGTGTAAAAATTTCACTTGTACACTGTAGGATTTGGAGTTGCAAAGAAAGAATGGAGCACTATTTTACTGGGGATGTTTTCAGTAGGTAAAATTAAGAGAGTTAAAGAATTAATGCATACACAGTGTGTGATATATCTCAGTAAATATGGGGCCACTTGGAGATGATTTATTATCTACAAGAAACCTAGTGAAGGTCAACACGAGACATTAAATCCATTTTAGAGGCTGTGATCAAAGGAAACTCCTAGGGCAGCTTGCTTAAAAAAGAGTATTAATGTAACAAAGTTGTGTTGCTTTCCTCTTGAATTGGCTGAAAGCATCAAACCATTTCTTCTATGGAAATTGAGTCACCTTTTCATCTAGAGAACAAAGTGGTCAGACAGGGACCAGACTAAGGTATAAACTCAAAAAGGGCACTTCATGCGCCCACCAGAAGCAACATGGCTCCAGTTAAATAATGTTCGCATAAGCTCTATTAAAGGACGAAAGAATAATCCCTTAGTGCCTCTGAGAAACTGTTGAAAGTCTTTCTAATGTCAATCAAAAGCCTTACAATGCACATCACTGTACATCATCAGTAAATATCCTTCCAATGCACCCTAAGAACCATCTTTATAAAGTGAAACCTTCTTGGGAATATGGAAATGTACCAGCAATATCTAACAGATGAATGACTGAATTTTTTTAAAGGGGCAGATATGTTGTTCCTTAGATTGTGTTTGTTTCCAACAAGTTAATGAATTAGCGTCAATTTTTTATGTTCAGATTTGGCTTTGGGTCCAGGAAATTCGGCTTCTGCTGTGACCTGGTAGGATTTTAGAACTGCTTCTTTGTTTAGGTCACAACTATCACTAGGTACCACTGGCTGGGTACCAGTCTTTTTTTTTAATATTAAAAAAATTTTTAATGTTTATTTTTGAGAGAGGGAGAGAGAGGGAGGGAGGGAGAGAGAGAGAGAGAGAGAGAGAGAGAGAGAGAGAGAAACCAAAGCAGGCTCCAGGCTTTGAGCTGTCAGCACAGAGCCCGATGTGAGGCTTAAACTCAGGAACTGTGAGATCATGACCGTAGCTGAAGTCGGACGCTTAACTGACTGAGCCACCCAGGCACCCTTGGGTACCAGTCTTTATAAGCATTTTCTCTGAGAGATACAGATGAGGTAACTGAGTCTCAGAGAAGTTAGGTAACCCCCAAAGCCAAGAAGTGATGGCTTTGGGTTTTGAAGTCACACACCTCACCCTAGAATTTGTCCTCTTAATTACTATCTTATATTGGTTGCCCTGCTGAGTAATAACTATACCTAATATATAGGGTGTACTTTACAGTTTGCAAAGTGTTTTGCCAAACCTTATCTAATTTGAACATAATATTAGGAATATGATGACTTAGAATTATTCTTCATCTCTGCGTTACTCATTTTAATTATTGACTTCCTTCATTCATAGGGAGAAAGTGAAATGATTGGGCGAGTGAAGGGTGTATATACACTTACCCTGGGATGTGGGGTTTCAGCTGGGCTCTCTTTGTGTCTCTCCCCATCTCTGTGTAAGGCATCCTCACTTGGTATCACACTCAGCTCTTAGGCTCCACTAATCACTGGCTGACTGATTGCTCTATTGTTTTCAACACTGCCCTGGGGCATTGGTTGCCCCACATCTGTTCCAAGTTTGCTAGGGTAGGGGTAGTTTTGGAGGCCAGGCTTTGAGGTTTGTTCTGATCCCAGTAAGGCTCTGCTTAGCTGTCTCTTTCCTTATTCTCTCTGATGAACTGGCTGGCCTGTGGTTTAGCTTGTTTCTCTTAATTAAGAAGAGCTACCATCCCTCTCTCATTTTTGTAGGACCCAGATCTCCTTGTTTCCAGGATAACTCTTAGGCTCAAACTTTCCCATGCTGTTTCAAATAAGGTTGATTCCTTTGGGGACTGCTACTTCCCCCCAGGAAAATTCTCTGAACCACTATTCCAGTCACTGGGTGGGCAGTAGCTTCTGGTCTTCTGGGCTTGCCTCTGTCAGTGTGGAGCCTCTGTCCTATGAGTGAGCTGGGGAGGGACAATGGGGGCCCCAGTATTCCTGTTCTGATGAGCCCTGAATCGAGTGTCCATCCTTCTGACTGGGGGAATGGGTGCAGGAAAGGAAGCCCCTGATGTCTTGACTGAGCTCACCAGGAATGTAGCCTCTTCAACAGAAGTTGGAAGGGATGAGGAATGCTGGCCACCTGCACCCTTCAGTGAGCCGTATCCTTATTTAGAAGCTGAGGGGAGAGGGAGCCCTCTTTTTTGGCCACAGCTACCCAGAGTGGATGGTTGGGGGTAGGAGCTGAGCTGGGTGGGGAAAGAGAGGGAATAGTGGTTCAGGGGCCACAAACTTCTACAGTTCTTAGCAAGTTCCGGTAGATTTTCTTCCCCCCTCCCTCTCCCTCTCTCCCTCCCTCCCTCCCTTCCTTCCTTCCTTCCTTCCTTCCTTCCTTCCTTCCTTCCTTCCTTCCTTCTTCTTTCCTTATTTAAATTTATTCTCAAGTTAGCTAACATACTATGTAGTCTTGCCTTCAGGAGTAGATCCCAGTGATTCATCTCTTACATTTGACACCCAGTGCTCATCCCAAGTGCCCTCCTCAATGCCCACCACCCACTTCCCCCACCCACGTCAACCCTCAGGTTGTTCTCTGTATTTAAGAGTCTCTTATGGTTTGCCTCCCTCTCTGTTTTTGTCTTATTTTTTCTACCCTTCCCCTCTGGTCATCTGTTAAGTTTCTCAAATTCCACATATGAGTGAAATCATAGGATATTTGCCTGTCTCTCACTTATTTCACTTAGCATAATGAAGTGAATGGTTCCATCCACGTTGTTGCTCATGGCTTCCGTAGATTTTCTTGAATAACTGTTTCTTCGTTTGCTATGGGCCCTTGAAACAATTTCCAGAGGAAATCGGTTGTTTTTAAATAGTTTTCACCAGGTATGCTGGTTTCTCCAGGTAGCCGGTCTGCAGAGCTCCTCACAAATGCTCCTTCTTGCCATGAGCAGTTTGTAGATGAGAAACCTTAGGCACAGAGAGGTGAAGTGACTTGCCTCAAGTTACACAATAAATGGCAAAGCTGAGCTGCAGAACCATGTAGTCTGACTCCTAAAGTTTGCGCTGGGCTGAAAGGAAGGAAATTTCTGGGGGAGGTGGCACCCCCATATCCTCAGGTGGGGGAGAGGCTCAAGAGCGAGGCATACTGGGAACTGAACTGAAAACCTTGCCCTCCCTGACACAGCTGCGTGTTGAGGCCTGTGCCACGTCACGCTGACTTTCTCTGGTCAGCTTGAGACATCCTCAGGGAGGCTGTGCATGTACCTTTCCGTCAGGCAGTGGAAATGGATTCTGCCTAAGCCAGTATGGCTGTCCCTCTGCAGGAGAAACGCCGCCTGACAGAAATCTCCGCTGCTTGTCTTAAATTGACATCTTTGTCTCTGCAGTCGGCGATTTGGGCTGAATACAAGGGGGTTTGGTTCAGGTCTGTCATGCAGGCCCTAATTGACAGTCTCCTCCTGAGACGCCTTCCACTCTGGCCACCTCCCAGGGCCTGCCCCGGGCTTGTCTCTCATCATCAAAAATGTCCCATCCTGTGCCCTCCTCCCTACCTCCTTCCCTCCCTCCAGGCTCACAGCCTCCTAAGGAGAGGGCTTTCAGATCCCATCACCTGAACTATGGTCGTGTGTGAGTCCATAGTATGCTGTAGGCCATTTGTTAGCACCCCCCCTGGAGACCCAAAGCCTTTCTCCAATGAAATGAAGCCAGTAATGGGCATTTCAAACCACTGTGACTGTTGGAAAAGTGTCTTGGGGTGGGTAGAACTCTGTGGTATCTGCTTGCCTTTCAAATCATACGTTGCCTACTTTATAGAGCTGCTTAGATGCCTAAGCGCCACATTGGCAATGCAGGTTCAAGGCCGAACTCTTGATATTCAACCCCAAACCTGTTCTAGTGTCTTTCCTTCTTACCCTTAACAGCTCACTTGCCAATCCATCGATAATCTCCTCGAAAACATGTTTCGTGTCTCCTCCTTCCCTCCACCTCCATTGCTAACACTGTCCCAGTCTCCCCCCCACCCCCGCCATCATGCGTCCAGAACACCACAGTCACCACCTGTCTCCCCACTTCACGCTCTTGCCCCTCCCCCATCCATTCTCTACCCAGTAGCTGATCATTAAAAAAAAAAAAAAGTGAACCTGACATATTTCCCCCATTTATAAGCCTTTCATAGCTCCTCATAGCACGTAGAACAAAATCTTGACTTCTTAATGGCTTGCAAAGCTCGTGGCATCCAGGCCCTGGCCACCCTCCAGCCTGGGCCAGTCAAGTTCCTTCCTCGCTGTCCCATCTTCTGGCCACACTGGTCTTCTTTCAGCTCCTATGCCAAGGCCTTTGCATGCGTTGTTCCCTCTACCTGTGGGGGTAGGCAGAGGGGACTCCAGAGATAAGCACTGCCTCCTCCCTAAACCACTGCTAGGTTTTGTTGGACAGCAACAGGTGCCATTAATGCCATAGACCTTAAAGTAGGGAGTGGCCTTTGTAATCCAGGTGGGTGCGATTTCATCACGTGAGCCCTTAATAGCAGAGAACTTCCTCGAGTCGGAGGCAGGAGGGATGCAGTATGAGGCAGGGATGACCAACATGTGTGGGCTCTGTGCTCTGTTGCTGGTTTAGAGATGGAGGTGGCCACAGGATGAGCTGAGAGGAGTCCCTGGCTGACTGCTAGTGAGAAGGCAGGAACTCGGCCCCCTGAGCACAAGCAAGTAAAGTTAAGTTCTGCCAGCAACCTGAGCTTAGAAGCCCGTTCTCCCATGGAGGCTTTCGATAGAACTCAGCCAGCTGATGCCTGCATTTTGGCCTCGAGCGGAGACATCAGTAGACACCCTCCATTCTGACCTGCAGAACTGTGAGGTGGCAAATTGTTGTTGTTTGGAGGGGCTAAGTGCGTGGTCATTTGAACAGCAGCCATAGAAAACGAATGCAGCCCAAAATGTTCTCTCCTCCCTGCTATGTTCCTGGGTGACCATTTCTCATGCTTTAAGGTACAACCATTCTCCAACAAGCTTACCTAGCGTAGGCCCAACTGTTTCATGCCACCCTATTCCTTTTCTTCCTAATGTTCAAACCACACGTGGGCTTTTGAGGGGCTGATTTGGTACGGGAGAGCTGGTGTGGTGCTAGGCAGTGTTCTTGTATCTAAGGTCTGGAGCTGCAGGGCTCCAAGCCTCATTCATTCCATTTGCTACTTGTGTGACTTTGAGTTATTCACATTTCTATGCCTTAGTTTTCTCATCTGTAAAACGGGCATAATACTAGCTCAGAGGGTTGTGAGGATTACAGGAGGAAAAATCTATAAATTATGTCCCACGGCACTTAATATGCAGCAGTCTCCAGTCATTGTAGCGATTAACTGTGTTTAATGGCCTTCTGGATCTGAGGTTGGCAGACTACTGCCTGTGGGTCCTATCCAGCCACCGCTTTTGTAAACAAAGTTTTATTGGAGCATAGCCATGCCTATTCATTGACATACGATCTTCGTTTATATATAGCGCCGTCAGGCTGTGAAGGCAGACCTGAGTAGTTGTGACCCCAGGGCCTAGAAAGCCTCAATTATTTGTTCTCTGGCCTTGGATAGAAAAACGTCGCTCCGGATTAGGCCAGGAGAGTTGGGGCCCCGTGTGTCTTGTTCATCTCCGTGTACTCCGTTCTCCGCACACTCCCGGCACACAGTAGGTGCACAGTGCGCCGGCTTGAGCTGAGAGATGAGGAGCTGTGTGTGAGGCGGGTATTCCCCGCCCAGGTGTGGATAAAAGCGTGTGGGATCCACGCGGCTTTAGAAGCAGCGCTCTGCTGGATCCTTTCTCCACCCCCACTCCTCACCGGCCTCACTATGGCTCTCCTGGCGGGGGCCTTGGGCTCTGCCATCCTGTGCCGTTTTCACTTTCTCAATTAAAGCTGCTTTGAGGCTGTAGTTAAGAGGCTCCGTGTCCTTCTGTTCATCTCCAGGATCGGGACCTGAGTTTCTGGGATGTTTCCTAGTGTCCAACTGGCCAAGTCGTAAACCGGTAGGAGTCCTGAAACACACAGCTTTAATGAAACCCTGATGAGAGCTTTCAGTTGTCCCATAAGGAGCTTTAAATCGCCTCTTTAGAGGCCGAAAGATAGCGCCCGCCTTTGACCTGTGCTGCTGGAAAGTTGTACAGCATCTGAAGTTTCCATCAGTTACATCCTTGCCTTCTTGCAGCTGTGTTTTCTGGGGCTGGTCGATTGCCACCCAACATGATCTTTTCATGTTTCTGTTCTCCTACTGTTTCATTATTCCATGGAGCTTTCAGAGTCTTTAATGATCAAATATATTACACTTGCAGGGAAATCAGGTTCCCTTTCCATGAGGCGAAGAGATGGCTGTTACTAATTGAGCTGCTTGCCACTGGGATCCGTTGCCTCTGCCAGAGCCTCCTTGGTTTGAGGGGACAGAGGCTGGCAAGGTCCCCTCTGCTGATGTCAGAAAGTCTACCACCGGCTGATAATCACCTTGCATTAGTCACTATGTATGTATTTGTCAATGCTGATCTATAACAAAGTTTCACGTATTTTGCTTTTAAAAATGTCTGTTCACACAGATAAGTACTGCCTAACACTGGCATCTGCCCGTGAGCCCAGGCTTTTCACTGAGCACGGCGATTGCTTGAAAGGCAGATCACTTAGGAGCACCCGGGTGGCTCAAGTCTGTGAAGCGTCCGACTCTTGATTTTGGCTTGGGTCACGATCCCCTGGTTTGTGGGTTCGAGCCCCACATCGGGCTCTGTGCTGGCTGATGTGGGAAACCTGCTTGGGATTCTCTCTCTCTCTCTCTCTCTCTCTCTCTCTCTCTCTCTCAATCTCTCTCTCTCTCTCCCCCCCCACCCCTCCCCCACTTGCACTATCTCAAAATTAAAAAAAAAATTAAAACAAAACAAAGCAGATCATTTAGATAAATTAGGCATCACTTCCTCTAAGAAGCTGTTTCTTGTTCTCAACCTACCCCCCAACCCCTGTGCATCCTGCTTTTGCTTCCATCTTTATTATTGTCTAGGGAGATTGCTTTTTAATGATTATTGGCATAACTTCACAATAACTTGCTGTATGAATTTAGGCAGGTTACTTTACCTCTCTGTGCTTCAGTTTCCATAGATTTATAGCCTGTAGGGCTGTAAGGAGAAGTGAAATCATTTTTGTATACTTTTCTCATAGACGTGATGTTCTGCCTTGTAATTTTATTTTATTTATATAATTTTTTAATGTTTTATTTATTATTTGAGGGTGTGGGGGGGGCCCATAATCTGAAGCAGGCTCTAGGCTCTGTGCTGTTAGCACAGAGCTGGATGTGGGGCTTGAACTCCTAAACTGTGAGTTCATGACCTGAGCCGAAGTTGGTCACTTAACCAACTGAGCCACCCAGGTGCACCCTGCCTTGTAATTTTAGGTTGAATTAAGAGAGCTTATCAAGCCTGTGGGAAAAGCTGATTTCCAACCATTAAAAAAGATAAAAACCATTTTTTAGCCGTGGACCATATGAAAACAATAAAAGGCCAGATTGGGTGCATAGGCTATAAGTTTGCTGACTCCTAGTCACAGAGATGTTGGGATCATGATTTTACTGCAGCATATGTCTATAAACAAGATTTATACACACACAAAATCTGTGTACATGCTTGTTGGAATTTGGTATTAGAGCTAGCTTTGAAGAAATAACTGGGAATTTTGGAGGTCTGTTTCTATACTCTGCAAACTTAAAACACAGATTTTGTTTACAAGGTTTATTAGAACTTCCCTATTAAGAGACATCCAAGGCTAGAATATGTTTTTGGAGTGTGTCTTTGGCTACTCTTTCAATTATAGTTGCTACTAGCCATTTGTGATAACTTAAATTTAAATTAATGAAAATTAAATAAAAATTCACTTCCTCAGATGCACTAACAATATATCAATTGCTCAATAGTTGCATGTGGTTAGTGGCTAACATTTGACCTTGCAGGTACTAAATATTTCCATCTTTACAGAATGTTCTATTGGATGGTATTAGAAAATTACCATTTTAATTGGGTTTTCCAGTTTTTGGCATAAAATTATATAAAGTCTTAAAAAAATAACTTAAGTCTATGTGGAATTATTTCTTTTTGTATACCTAATATTTATTTACATCTTCTCTCTCTCTGCCAGTTAGAAATTGGAAATGCCAAATTTCTTTTTCATTCACCTTCTCAAAGAATGTTTGATTTTTATTGACTATTTAAAACATTTAATTAATATTAAAATTTTTATTACAGCTCCTTTTTAATTTTTAGAGTATACTTTTGGCTCTTTCAATCGAGTTTCTTTTTTTTTTTTAATTTTTTTTTTCAACGTTTACTTATTTTTGGGACAGAGAGAGACAGCGCATGAACGGGGGAGGGGCAGAGAGAGAGGGAGACACAGAATCGGAAACAGGCTCCAGGCTCCGAGCCATCAGCCCAGAGCCTGATGCCGGGCTCGAACTCCCGGACCGCGAGATCGTGACCTGGCTGAAGTCGGACGCTCAACCGACTACGCCACCCAGGCACCCCTCAATCGAGTTTCTTGAGTTAAGTGCTTTGTTTTCTTCCATTCTTTCCTGGTTTCTAATAAATACTAGATTTTAAGCTGGAAATATTCCTTAATTTGGCTGCATCCTGTGGGCTTTGATATGTAGTGTTTTCACTTTTATTCATTTCTAAGTAGTTTGTAATTTCAGTTTGGTCTCTTTAACCAAGAATCATTTAAAAGGGTTTCAAAATTCCAAGAATAAATTATTTTTGTCATTAACATTTAATTGTATTTGTGGTCAGGCCAAGTATAAATTTCAGTTTGGAGAAAAAATTTTTTCTTTTAGTGGCTTGTATTAGTTACCTATTGTTGTGTAACAAGTTACCCCCCCCCCAACTTCGTAGTTGGAAGTATTTGTTATCTTGGTTTCTGAGGGTCAGGAATCTAGAAAGAGCTTAGATGAGATCCTATCTAAGGATCTCTCATGAGGTTTCAATGAGCTGTGGTTGAGACTCTAGGCATCCGAAGATTTGGCTGGGGCTGGGGTAGCACCTTCTTTGGGTCAGTCACCTGGCTGTTGGCAGGAGGCCACGTGGAGGGGTGGTGGCCTACAGCACGTGGAACCACATGCAACTATTCTATTCATTACATCACATTCACCCTATTCTATTCATTAAAAGGAACTCTTCCTTGTATTCATTAGGAGAGAATCACTAAATCCGACCATACTCAGTGGAAGGGGACCACACAAAGGCAGGGTTCTGGGGAGATGAGGGTCACTGGGGCTCATCTTGGAGGCTGCCCACCACAGCCAGATCCATGTTCAATTTTCGATACTGACTCCTAAGGTTTGAAAAGATTTTTTTTGGGGGGGGGTCCCTGTTGTGATATGTTCCATGTAGATCTGTTGGCTCCAACTTGTGTTAAATCCTCAAAATTATTTCCCATTTTGCTCGCTATAGCAGTTGATTTTTGGTCTGGGATAAGTGTCTATCTTGATGAGTATTTCATGTGCCTTAGAGGAGATAGTGCATTCTACAGTTGTTGGGTAGAGTGTTCTAGAAAGGTCAGTGAGGTGAGTTGTTAGCTAGTGTTAGCTAGTGTTTTAGGTCCTTACTTTCTGTCCCCTCCCCCCAGCCCCACTCCCAATGATTACTGAGCAAAGAATGGCAAATTCTCCAACTATGATTGTAGATTGTTTATTTCTCTTTTTGAGTTCTGTCAACTTTTACTGCATGTGTTTTGAAGCTCTATTGGGTATGTCACATTTAGAATTAGGTCTTGATGAACTGACCGTCTTATCCTATGAAATGATTCTCATTTTCCCTGTAATATTCCTTGTCTACTTCGGCTGATTTTTATGATTAGTGTTTCCATGCCTTATCTTTTTCCATCTTGTTATTTTCTACTTGCCTGTATTTTTAAAATTTAAATTTGTCTCTAACAGCACATAATTGAGACTTGCTTTTCTATCCAAACTGATCATTTTTGCTTTTTAATTGTAAAGTTTAAGATCAGTTGATTTTTGGAAGCCGATATATTAAAATCTCCTACCGATGATTTGTCAGTTTTCTTTAGCAAATTTTGATGTGCGTATTTAAAAGCTAAATAGTTACGTACCTTTTGAGTTAGAAACTACATCTAGCTCCAGGTTACATGGTAAGGGTTTGTTGTTCTTTTGCTTAGAAGTCTGGATGTCCAGGCCTGGCACGGTGGTTCTGTAATGTCAGCAGGGACCTGGGCTCCATCTAGCTTTCTACTCCATCAGCTCAGGACATGACCCACCTCCTCATGAACATGGAGTGGTTGCCATAGTTCCGCCCATTACATCCAGTTCTAAATGCAGAAGAAGGGAAAGGGCAAGGGATTAAAAATAGAGCCTAAAGCATATTAACCTCACCTAGTGACTTCCACTTAAATGTCATTGGCTAGAACATGACCACTTTAGCCACATGGAGGTCAGGAAATGGATTTTCAGGGTGTATGGTAAGTCATTCCTTTTCTTCAAGGCTGTTCTCTGCTTTTAGCCTGAGGCCTAACATTTCTGCCCTCGTAGATCAATCTCTTCAGGTGACCCAAACTCATTTCTCAGGTTTCGCTGGCGATGGCCAGGCCCTCTTCCTCCCCTGAACCTGTGCTCTGGGTGGCTAGCCTATTCCTATACCTGCTCCTGCCCTGTGAGACCAGTATACCTGTGTTCTCTCTCAATAGCTCTTCCTTTCTCTGCTCGTTTCTTGGTCTGTTTGGTTCTCTCTGCTTTCTGTCTCCCTATAATTCATCCTACTTCCTGGTTCTCTGATGGAGCCCTTCCCATGCTGTCTCCCTGCTATGCTTTTATGGACCCATCTTTAAAAAAATATAACTTCTGATATTTAAGGAATCTTGGAAGTACATTTTTTGCTTGGATGGTTTACTTCTGCTGGTTTGATTGACCTAATCATGTCACACATTTTTGTGTGGTCTTTCACAATTTTTTTCCTTGCTGTAGTGAGAGAGAAGTTTATGCAATGTATATTTAATAGTCTCATATAGGAGTTATTAAATTTTATATAACTTGCATCCAGCTATTTACATAATTTTGGTCTTATAATTTTCCAGGTGGCTTCTTGGGTTTTCTAAAGAGACCACTGCAATTTCTGCAAGTTTTTCTTTTTCAATATCTATACCTCTTATGTATGTTTAATATTTTAACTGGTTTTTAAAGTGGAAGAGCCTCAACTAGAAGAGGTTAATATTCTTTTAAGTTAGAACAAAGTCAACAGGGGACCCAGAGTATGAACTGCCTTAGTTTTACTCAAGATGTATTTTCTAAACTCTGCTCCCCCCCCTCCGCTAAGACTGACTTCTGTTTTTCCTTCTTTATTAATGAGCACAAGCTCTGTGTGGGAATGCTATCGACCACCTTGTTGGAAATGGATGGGCGAAGTGAATGCTGGTGGCACCTAAGGTTCCTTTCAAGCCACATGGTCCAATTTGAAGGATTCTGCGCCCCACCTGGTGCTAAGTTCTTAGTTCTCGGTTAGAACATGGCAGTCTGGTTATACTCTGCTTTTAGATTTATCAGTGTTTATTTATTTTTGGGACAGAGAGAGACAGAGCATGAACGGGGGAGGGGCAGAGAGAGAGGGAGACACAGAATCGGAAACAGGCTCCAGGCTCCGAGCCATCAGCCCAGAGCCTGACGCGGGGCTCGAACTCACGGACCGCAAGATCGTGACCTGGCTGAAGTTGGACGCTTAACCGACTGCGCCACCCAGGCGCCCCTCGGCTTTTAGATTTAGAATGGAATGAGAAAGTTCTGGTTTTTTAAAATCGAACTCTCTCTTAATACCACCAGCAACAACCTCCTCCTCCCCCAACAACAATAACGCCACCCACAAACGAAGTTGAATGGCTTTTAAAAGGTCATCAGAGGAGATGGACCTACTTTACCAGGAAATTGTGCGAGCTACGGGCTCTCAGCTCCAAATTCAGATGTTTTGGCTGCTCTGTAAAGATGGATCCGGATCCTTTGAAATATTTTTCCTGAGCCAGCCGACGCTGCCATTTTGTCAACAGAGGCTGCTGGAGAGACTCTGCAGGAGGAGAAGGGTTTTGCCTCCTGGGTCTGGTGTGCTTGCCTGGCAGGCTCCTGTCGCATGCCTAGCTTTCTCCAGCGTGCACCAGGCTCATGCAGTGTCGGCAGCTTCTCCAGCTCAGCTCTGTAGCACACGGTGGCCGGGGGCTTCTCCGGCACTGCTGTAGGAGGCTTTGTAGCAGAGGCTCTTGGGCCCCGGCACTGCTCACTGCCTGTAGCATGCTGCAGCCAGCAGCTTCCCCAGAACCTTGTCCTCATACTACAGTGCCTTTGGCGAGACCCCTCCCACAAACAGGTTTTCACAGCCCTCTAGAAGGTGCCCACCAGTGTCTCCTCTGCCATCCATGGGACCACAGCTATGCCCTTTCTAACAAGGTCCGATCTCAGCCCTGGGGCAAGCTGGGGGTGCTGTCTCCTCTCTACAGGTAGTGGCTCTTCCTTACGAGTGCTTTTCCTGAATTCTTTAAACCTCCTTTCACTGCTTTTTAACTGGTCCCTTGGAAATCTAATCGCTTTTATCATTAATACTTTTTTTACATTAACTTTTTACTGTTCAAATTACTGTATGATTTCTCTCTCCTGATTATACTCGGATTGATCTGGAAGTCCTCCCAGTTAGACAGTTAATCCCCGATCATTGTGAAACAGACTGCTGGGAATTTGAAAAGGGGAGATCAAAATGGCAAGAGTGTGGGACGGAAGAAAAACAAAGGATCAGCCTCTTTATTTCTCAAAGTCATGGTTTCTGAATTCAGGTCATTTATCACAGGCTATTGTTAGTCACTTTTATTGAATTCAGATCTGCAGTTGAAATCAAAGCAAGAAGCCAAAGATCTGGATTCCATTCTCCACTCTCTGCTTAGCTCTTCCTGGGCTGCCATTACTTCTCCCAGATTTCTGTCTCTTGTTCTGCTTATTTTCCTAGGTCTCTGCCCCACATCGGCAGCCTCCTGTTGACAGTTTGAAAATAGAATACAAAATCATGGTCTCTGTTCAAGTCTCTACTCCCTACATGACCTTGGCCTCTGTTCTCCCACTGTAAAAGGGGGATACTGTGCCCGTCTCCTGGAGCTTCCTTGATGAGTACATGAGCTAATATGCATAAAGGGCTGAGAATGTAGTTGGCCCATGGTGAGCTTTGAATAAATGACTGTTTTATTGCTAGACATTTTTCCATGTAAAATCTGCAATCATCATATTTACTCTGCTTGAGTCTGTATTGTGTTGATTAATGACCCCAGTCATCTGGGTCTAAAAATACAGGGTCTGCTTGCTGCCTCTGTCTTCCCTATCCAATTTGTCTCCAAACCAGAACATTCCATCTTCTCAGCATCCCTTACCCACCTCCTTCCTCCCATTCCCTCTGTCACGACCTTGGCTTAGGTGTGATCTACTTCAGGGGACTCGCACTGATCCCCCACATCCTGTAATTCATGCCCCCACTCCTGCATTTTGTATGGTGTAGGAACATGACTCTAAATCCTGTCCTTCCTTTGCTCAGCCATCTGTTTTTTCCCCAGTTGTCTCCAGGAAACCACCCAGACTCTACAGCGTGGTGTGCAGTGTTATTCACTCTCTTGTGTTACTTGTATCTCTAGTTCCTTCTCTACCTGAGTCCTCACTCTAGGTAAAGCTCTTGGTTTGGCTTCTCCACACCATTGTATTTGTTTTTTGTTTTTGTTTTTGTTTTCTCTTTTCTGTAAGCTATTCCCTTTCTTTCCAACCTGGCTGGAAAGTCCTCTCTCCAGCGCCTGCCCTTTCTGCTACGTTCAACACACACTGCCCCCCATCCCCACCCCCTCCTGACCACCTTGGAGGAAGAGGAGTGTTCATCCAATATGCTGCTTTCCATGGATATCTTTTCCCACAGCTGCCCTATTTCCAAGTTTCACTGAGCATTCCACAAAGATTTTTACAGACATCTGGCAACAGAGACCACTTTTGAATGTTTTGTTGTCGCTCTGTAGTGCCTCACCCATTTTAGGTATGCTGTGCATGTTAGGGTGGATTAACATTTCCTCTGTGTCCCATTGGTTTATAACCAACCATCGGAAATCTGTTCCCCTCAGTATTTGTTTATTAGTTCGGTAATTTTATCTGCCATCCTTCAAGCAGTAGCCATTACTACAAGTTTTGGAAGAAAATAAAGAAAATGTGAAACTGGGAAAATGGTGCCTGTTTTTGTGTTCCCTTTGCAAATTGGGAAAGGTTAGCCAACATTAGATGCGTTTTAGTTTGAATCACAGAACACCTTGGCACTAAAAGGCAGAATTTGAAAGTCCCAGGTGTAGGTACAGATTTTTCAAAAGTCATAAAAAGGAGGGCTTCATAACTGCAAAGAAACTATTTAAAGTTATGAGGTAGAATGCAATGGTGGCCAAGACTTTTGGAATTGTGACAGGAGAATCCTTTAAATTCCTCAAGAGACCATAGGAAAATTGTATCTAGAGGGCTTTGCGTTTGCATCCAATAAACCACTTACTTAGGGGAGTTTTA
Source organism: Lynx rufus (assembly GCF_022079265.1). NCBI lineage: Eukaryota > Metazoa > Chordata > Mammalia > Carnivora > Felidae > Lynx > Lynx rufus. The sequence goes on from NW_025814825.1 coordinate 57,779,039, forward strand.
CCTCTAGAAAGTTCCCATTTGTAAATATGGAAATTATCACTTCTAAATTAGAAGCAATTCCAAGGGCAAACATCTTGAGCAATATTACCAGAGACAAGAAGATAGGACCCTGGGATCCTGCTGGCTGCACAGTGAAAAATCTTCTTGGTCATTATTTCAGAACAGCTAAAGCCTGGGGTAAGTCCCATCTCCATTAGGCCATTGAATCTACTGTTAGTCTGGGCTGGTCATGTTGGATCTTCAACTTCCTAAGGGCATAGGAAGGTACCTGTGGTGACTTTGATTAATAAAAGAACACTAGATAATTTCCAAATTAAGTTCCATTAGAGGTTTAAAATTTTCATAGAGAAGTGTAGACTTGGGTGATTTATTGTGTAAATCTAAGTTAGATTCCTTAATTTTTGTTATAAGTTGTTTCTGTGCTCAGTACCAACCATGATGCTGACAACTGACTTTACAAATTGTAAAGTTACATGGAAATTTGGTACAAAGTGGGGCACTCCAGTTAAAATCCCGGCAGGTAGTATTTGTTTACTGGATGAGGGCTGGTCTCCTTGGTCCTGGGGAGCAGCTGCAGCATTTACCACCATGATGAACTCTCACCAGAGGAAGAGACCCAAGTTCTCTCATGTACAGCTTTTTTGTGTATTACCACTGAACTTTATACTGGTCAGTATTGGAATTATGAATGGAAATGGCAAGGTTTTTAGTGAAGTCTTTCTAAAGCCTTGAGGATTCATTTTCAGAAATGCCAAATAAAAGCTGTGTTGTCTAATTAACAATAGGTTTATAACCTATTGGAAATATGTGTGACCCCCACTTCCTCCCACAGTGGAGTCCCAAACCCTTAGACACTCTGATTCATGGTTTTTCTTCCCCTCTCCATTTTTTGTGGGCTTATTTTCATGGGCTTTGCAATGAGCATTCGCCAAAGAGTAAAGGGAGGAGGGACTGAAAATCTCTGCGTCACCTCAGGGAAGTTCCAATCAGACTACTTTTTGCCTTACGTGGGCATAGGGGATGTCTGGGTAAGGCTGTAACTTCTGTAGGACTCAGCCAATGAGGAACCAGGGGAGGGACTTATCTCTGTAGTGCTCAGCCAGTGAGGAACCAGGGGAGGGACTTGCCTGTTAGGAGATAAATTGTCTGCTGTAACCGCCCAGAGTGTACCTGTTTGTCAGACAGCTGCTCTTGCAAGAATGTTGATTAAAGCCTCCCTTCACTGTGCTCTGTGTCCCTCCTTTGGTTGGGTCGATGGGCTTATTTCTAACAATGACCAAGGAGAAGGCATCTCTAAGCAGGCATGTGAATTTTTCAAATATGGGTATATTGATTACAATTATGAAATTGTAGCATACAAGTTGTCAAAGATGGCTTTTGGAAGAGGACAAGCTCATTGAATAGATAAAACAAGTCAAATACACATTGAAAACACATAAAGCACTCATAAAATACAGTCTGGTTGCCAGGGCTGTAGAAGATGTTTGGTTCCAGGACTCTGGTGTTCAACTCTGTCCTGTGACTTTTTCCTCAGCTAACTATGTAGGGTGAAGTTCTTACTTTGCAGAAACTCATTAATTTCTTTATCTGCCCATTTGTTACAGAGCTGTGTGCTGGAGATAGATGAGTGAAATAAGTTCTTCCAGGCACTCCTCTCTAGTGGGGAAAATGGATATGGAGACCAATCACTACAGTACAGTGAAATAAACACTAAAATGAAGACATTTTCCAAGAGCCATAGAGTAAGGGGAAGGGAGGTAAATCAGAGAGGGCTTCCCAGTGGTGGTGACACTTGGGCAGGTGATGTTAAGTCAGTGATGGCCTGGGGGCTTCTAGCAAATCAGCTGGAAAGTAAAAGATCTGGAGATTTATACAATTACCTGGAAAGATGTTAGAGGCTATTTCTATTGTTTTCTTTTTACTATTTTTTTTAAAAGTTTATTTATTTTGAGAAAGCAAGTGTGGAAGTGGAGAGACAGAAACACAAGTAGGCTCTGTGGTCTCAGCGCAGAGCACAATGCGGGGCTTGAACTCACGAACCATTGGAACCATGAGATCATGACCTGAGCCAAGATCAGGGGTCAATTGCTTAACCGAATGAGCCACCCAGACACCCCTAGAGGGTATTTCTTCATTTTACAAATGGAGAAAGTAACACACCATGATGTATCCAAGGTCACACAGCCCATCCCCCTTACATCACTACTGAGGCTCTTCTCTCCATATGCTGTGCTTAGGAATCCAATAAAATGGCACCCATTCCTCTCAATGGCTCTATTTCATTACCAAGTATTTTCTTTGTAGAAGGAAATAATTAAATTCAGTGAGTCAGCATTATGGGTGGAAAACAAAAAACAAATGAAGTCTTGGGTTGTATATTAGTTTTCTATTGCTGCTGTAACAAATTGCCATAAACTTGGTAATAACAGAAATGTATTCTCCCTTGCTCTGGAGGCTAGAAGTCTGAAATTGGTATCACTGGGCTGAAATCAAGGAATCTGTGTGGCCGTGCTCCCTCCTAAACTCTGCGCTGTTGCCTTTTCTAGCCTTTTCTGTGACTCTAGGCATCATGTGGCCACATCACTCCAATCACTGCTACTGTCTTCACCTTGCCTTCTCTTCTGTGTGTATAACACCTTCTGCCTCTTTCTTATAAAGATGCTCATGATGGTGCTTAGGCCCACTCACCTAATCTGGGATAAACTCATCATTTCAAAATTCTTCATTCCTTAATTTCATCACATCTGCAAAGACCAATTATTCCAACTACATTAACACTCCCAGGTTCTGGGGTTTAGGACATGGGCATATCTTTGTGAGTTATTCTCTGCCTCCCACAGGGTACGTTAGCAGGGGGTAGTGTGAGAACAATGGAGGTGCTAGCTCTCCTCTGTTTTCCTCAGGCCTAGACTTCAGTGTGATTTGTACACTCACTTCTGGGCCCCACAACCTCAAGGGATAGAACCTGGAGCTCATTCAAGGAGAGTAAACCGGATGGTAAAGGGCCTTTCTAGGAAAGGACAATGGGACATTGAATATGGAGAAAAGGCCGGAAGCAGCAGGGTGGGGCTCCAGAGTGGAAATTTTTGGAAGAGTGGCTTTTTGAGGTTCAGTCCAGAGGAGGGGAGATTGGAGGTTCAGCCTCTGGTTCCTGTGATTCCAAAGGATTTTCATCCATCGGGGAGCTTGGCTCATCACCTTAGTCTCAGGACAGGGACTCAATGGTGGCAGCTTTCAGATACCAAGGGGTTTGTACCTGCTCTGGGAGAATTATGGAGACCTCAGTATTCAACATTATTATTTTTTTTTTTTGCAAAACCCTGTGACCATTTAAGTAAACATAATCACCAAAGAAAGGACTCCAACACAAAGTATAAAGTACATTAGAAAGTGCTTCTCTACTAAGAGTTGCCTGTGGCCAAAAATGATTTTTCTAGCATCACTAGAGGACTTTTAAGAGACTGTTTTCCTGGGGCACCTGGGTGGCTCAGTTGGTTAAGTGACTTTAGTTCAGGTTGTGATCTCACGGCTTGTGGATTCGAACCCTGCATCGGACTCTGTGCTGACAGCTCAGAGCCTGAAGCCTGCTTCAGATTCTGTGTCTCCCTCTCTGCCACCCTCCCACCTGCCCCGCTCTCAAAAATAAAAAAAAACATTAAAAAAAAAGACTATTTTCCTGAGAACATAAAGAATTTCAAATGGAAAAACTATATAATAAGTTACTTAAAACCTATAACTAGATATATAAGATATATAAACTATACTAATTGTGTATCTGAAAACTACAACTATATATGTATACATATATACTTTTTGTTCTAGAAGATTCCACATTTAGGTCTTTTGTACTGAAAGCTGCACAGCTGTTTCTGTGCCTCTATCTTCTCCAAATAGAATGATTCATCTGCCATATGCCCTGTGCTTGGTAGGTCATGGTGTCCCCTGTAGCAATAATTTGGAACAATCTCCGTGCTGTCCTTCTGGCCACACATTGGAGGACAGAGGCGGAAGTGAGAGGTCTTGGATCTTGGCTAAGAGACCATTTCCAAGTCCCCCCGGTCTTGGCATAGAGGCCAATGTCCCGTCCCCAGCTGACCACGGATTTGTGTGGTTCTATCTGGTGAGGTTAGGATTTCAGCTGCAGACAGATGAACAGTGTGGAGTGGCTGTCAGCAGTGGGTAGACCACCTCCCAGGATTACCCAGGCCTCCAGCAGAGTTCCATCAGCATTGCTACATCTGCACAAGAGTCAGCCACACCTGGAGAAGGCCTAATTTCTGAGCCCCAGGAGTCCCGCTCATTATTTTGGTGGACTTTTCAGTGAAGGATCGTACTTACCTGAAGGTGAGTACACAGATTCTGAGTGTACAGCTTGAGCTTTCCCTAAGCGTACTCATCCTTTCCTGAGCACCCGCTCGAGTAAGAGAACGTTACCATCACCCCAGAGATTCTTTTAATCTCCTCCAGCTGCTATGCCTCAAGAGTAACCAGTTTCTTGACTTTTGAGACAGAGTGTATTAGAATAGTTTCACCTGCTTCTGTACATTCTGGAATCATGCCCCGGGCACTGGGTTGGGTTGTCTGCCTTCTCTGTCAATGTTATGCCTGTGTGATTCGTCTATGTTGCTGTGGCTGTTCGTACATTCTCACTGCAGGATAGTAATCCAATGGGGAGTGTACCACCATTTACCCTTTCTCCTGTTAATATACTAGTCAATTTCTCCATGGGTGGCCAGGTCTTATCCATTGTACTCTTTGGTAGTTTCCAGTTTGGGGGATATCACAGAAAATGCTACTATGGACGTTCTTGCACATGGTGAACATCTGTACACATTTCTGTTGGGTACGTACCTGGGAGTGAACTCGCTGCCACGCAGGACTATGGTCAACTTCGGTAGACACTTGGGCCTAACATTCATGGGGGCATTAATGAGACCCCTCAGCCATACTAAATGTAAAGGGTGTGAAGATTAAAAAAAAAAAAAAAAAGCTTGATGAACTAATTGAATTCTTTCCTTTTCTTATTGCACTGAGTTTTCCATCCTTTGTGCTGATTTCCGGGCACTAACGCTGTGTCGAGAGCTGGACATGCCACTATCTTGTTCAGTTTGCATGATAACCCTGCGACTCTGGTACTATTTCCAATCTCTATTTTACAGATGAGAAAGCTGAGGCTGCTCATGACAGAGCCAGATTCAAACTTGACTTATGTATATACTATTGCCTTTCATCCATTCCATTTATGCTACTTTACAAAACCCAAGGAGCCTAATTCCTTTTCCTTGAGAGAGTCCAGGGGGTATCAGCCAATGGATTGTAATCTTCACATCCCTCCATCCTTAGATGTGTTTATGCAAAGATGAAAGGCAACTCAGGGTAGGTTTATTTTAATTCAGTAATTCAACGTAGGTCAGTTTTTAAAGAGAATTAAAACTGATCTGAACCCATTGGGACTTTTATATCAGTCCATTTTCTTTCCAGCCACCATCTAGTTTTCTGCACACACTTTAGGATGATGGACATTTAATTATCATGCCGATTTTATTGTTCAACAGCGCATGGGTGAAAGGGAGCCTTCACCTGCCCTCTGCACCTTTTAGCAAATTTACCTTATGGTATTTTGAGCTGGGAAAGTGAAAAGATAATTACCTATCTAATAGAGTTTATAAGAATGAGTGCAAATATTTCAGTGGTGCCTGTTTTAATAAACAGGCCACTGAGATTTCAGGAGTCAGGCAAAAGTCACACTTGCCTTGATGCAATTAAAGTGGAATTATGCTTTAGGCTTGTTTTCTATTAAAAGTTTGCAAGATTTAACAGGTTGTAGTATTCTGTGATATATCATACTGCACAGTAGCATCTAGATATTACTTACAAATGGAATGTATGTAATTAAAAAAGGCAACTGGTTTATAGGAGCATCTTATGATAGTATAGCCAAGTTAATGACGATTGGGTGTGGGTACAATCCAATTAGCGGACTCTCTCATTTGGTAAATGCAACCTAATTTCCTGGCCAAGAAATGGTGGTGGGCCTGCTCTATACAAAGCCTCTTATCAAGAGCCCTGGGGTCTAGAAGGTGAAGAAGAAACAACCCCTTCCCTTCAGGAGCTCATACTGTCTTTGGAAAGATAGGTGGGTGAACAATGAAAGGTAATATGAGATAAGACAGTGTTGTACTAATGGGCGTCCTACAGATGTTAGGTTTTCTGCCTTGCCAGCACCCCTTTCTGGGAGAATATGCCCCACTTGCCTCAGGTAGGGTTTCCCTAGCAGCAGATCTTGAGACAAGAATGTGATCGCAGATAGTTCATTTTGGAAGGTGATCCTAGGAGCCGTGAAGGTAGTCAGTAAAGGGTGTGTTATCAAGCAGGTTAATACTATGCGCAACTAAGGCTTGATTCTGCCAACCAGGTCAGGGACAGCGTGATGAGCACCCCACGTCATTAACCCAACAGAGCGCTAGAGCTGGCTTATTAACCGTCTCCCATCAAGTCTTTGGTGGAGAGTTTCGGTGGGGTATCAGTTCCCCAGCACACTTGACCTTCTCTGTGAGGCACCCAGGGAAAGCCCTCGGCAGAGTGCCTCAGGTGCTGGCAGTAGGGTGCCACTGGGTTGCTGTGCACAGGAATGGTGGGAGGAGGGGGACGCGGGCAGGGCATCCATAGCCCCTGTTGAAAGGCAGACCTCAGCAGATGGGCTTGTCTTAGGACAGCATCCGGTAGCCACAGTTGAGTGTACCTGGTGGGATGAGAAAATGGGATTCTCTGGGAATGTGCATAAGTGGCAGAGACCTCCTGAGGAGGCACTGGACGTTTGTCTGCCAGGAGGATGGGAGCTAGGGTAGAGACTGCAGGAAGACTGAAGGCAAGGAGTAGGGGAATGTGGGTAGATGGAAGAGGTTTGCTGAGAATGTCAGTCTGTGGAGGGAAGCTGGTGGATGGGGGAGAGAGACATGGAAGGGAACAGGAGAGAGCTGTGAGTCTGGGAGACCTTGGGGAGCCAGCAGGCTTGAATCCCTAGTTGGTGGTTTGAGTCCTAGTGTGGCTTGGCTGCTTTTTATTTCCTGTCCTTAGAAGCTGGTGCGACTGCACAATGTCCTCCCGGTACACATCCCCTTACCTAAGCTACCTCAAGAGGGTTCCTGCTCCTTGTAAGCGGTCGGTCTCCAGGACGAATGTGCCAAGGGTACCAGCACAAGAGGTGCACTGGAAGTGATGTTTGATCTGGGTCTCTGCAGAGAGGGAAGGAGTGGGGAGGGCATTGCTGGCAGAGGGTCCAGCATAATCAACGGCATGAGACTTTGTGTCCTGTTGGAGCAAGGAGACCCCTGCTTCAGACATACCTTAGGATCCTGGAAGAATGTGGTGATGGGCCCCAAGTAGGAAGGGCTCTGAGGGCCATGTTAGGAGCTTACACTGTATTTAGTAGGTGCTATTGGGAGACACTGGCACTTTCACAGGAGGGGACTACCACAGTGATTAAGATCAAGGGCTTCAGAATTAGGCAGATTTGAGTTTCAGTCTAGGCTCTCCACTGCTTAATAGTGTGACCTTGGACCATTTCTTCGTCTTTCAAAAACTCCTTTTCTATAAAATGGAGTTAACAATAGCTCCTACCTCATAAGATTCTTATGAGGGTCATATGTGATTATGCACATAAAATACTCAAACCAGTGTCTGATGCCTCATAAGTGTTCAATAAATGTCATCATATAATGTCATTCTCCAAGAACTATAGTTTAAAGAGTAGCTTTTCCTTGGGGCGCCTGGGTGGCTCAGTCGGTTAAGTGTCTGACTTTGACTCAGGTCATGATCTCACGGTTCATGAGTTCAAACCCTGCACTGGGCTCTGTGCTGACAGCTCAGAACTGGAGCCTGTGTCTCCCTTTCTTTCTGCCCTTCCCCTGCTCACACACTATCACTCTCTCAAAAATAAATAAACATTAAAGACTAGCGATTCCAGGAGCAGGTGGAGTGAACAGGACAATACTCTTCATAAAATGAGAGCCTGAACTGTTAGTGTGGCTGAGGCGAAGGGAATGAATTTGTTTTAGGATTATCAGATTGGGAGGAACAGAAAGCCCAATTCACACTAACATCAAATAAAGAGAAGTATAGGTATATTTAGGTAGAGAGCTCAGCAGTAAATGCAACCTTCGGGCAGAGCTTGATCCGTCAACAGTGTCACTGGAGACCTGGCTCCTTTTTAGATTTCTGATCTTCTCCAGTTGGGTTTCCCCTAGAACCAGTGCTCTCTTATCCACCAGTGAGGGAGAGAGCGTGTACTTCAGCAGTTCCCGTAGAAGACTGAGGATATTCCTTTCCTTGGCGCTTTCCTCAACCATCGCTTTGCATTTCACTGGTCTGAACTGGGTCTTGTGCCCAACTCCCGAAGGATGGCTGTAGACAGGAAGGATGAGCCGTGCTTACTCTTTATACCCATTGGTGCCCACTCCTGGGGCAGGTGGTGGCCAGACTGACCCAACTGAACAGCATGATTGGGAAATTCAGGGTCCTGTTAGGAAGGGGAATGCGAGGGAGTGGAGAGTGGTAGGGTCACAACCACTACAGGAATCAAGACACATATTCTAAGGGTCATGAGTGTGGCATGGAGACACTGGGTGGGAGGGGGGTGAGACAGAGGTGGAAGACAATATGGAAGTTTCAGGCATGGGCATCTGGTAAACAGGTTATCGACCGTGACTATACAAACAGGATAGGTTTTATGGAGAGTAGGTGGGGAACAGGCTACTTTGTTTAATTTTAAATGTATTGACTTCTGGTTACCCATTGATCACTCTTACTGGTTACAGAATGAGATTAATTTTAATGAATGGCATGGGCACACAAACCACCCTGAAGAAAGCGCTTCATGTCAACTTTGAAGTAGAAATCATAAACGTGAAGAAATGTTTGTGTGCTTTCAATTTCAAGCGTTCGCGAGCTTGCAATTTTAGGACAAGTGTCCATTGGCACATTAGCCCCGTGTTCCCCGGGGGCTTTCTGGCTTGTTCCTGTCAGGATTGTGCACACATTCTCTGAAAGGCTCAGGCTTTACAGAGACAGCAGGAACAGAATAGGTCCTCTGAGGGGGTCTGTCCCCACTGTGAGCATTCCCTCTATGCAAATGGAGCTTTGGTCTGGGCTATTGAAAATGGAATGCTTAATGCATTCTCATAAATCCTTAGTGGCACCTGAATGGTCTGAAAAAGAGACTGCTTTATGAGGACCAGAGAATAATTTATTTTCAGTAGGTTGAAGTCCAAGGGCATTAGACTCAAATCATGTGGGGGCAAAGAGCCCTGAACTAGGAATCCGAAGTCCTGACTGCAGCCCTGGCTTTACCCCTGACCAGTCTTACTGGTTTGGGCAAAACAGGAAAGCTTTGTGTCTCCCACTTTCGCTGTGAAACAGCAGCAATGAACTGGATTTCTACTGTACTTTCTCTCAGGTGTGATGGTCTGTAATTCTAATGCTTTTCTTAGCCATAAAAACCTCACCTAGGAGAAGCTGAATGATGAGTAGATGCAAGATACGGGTTGTTTTACACATATGCCAAAAAAAGTACAAAAGGGCACTATGGAAAGACATAGCCCTTATGTTCCTTGGCGAGTTAATGGTGTAGCAAAATTACCATGTCTGTATCTATCTAGAAATAAATATATTCATTGGCCAAGGAGCTAATGGGTCTGAAACAAATTTTCAAAACTGTGAACATGAGAAGCATGGTATTTATTCCTGAGGATATGGAAAGGTGTTTGTTACCAAACAGTGATGAAGGGATTCTTACTAGTGTGAAATCCATCAGGAGACCACATTTTGATGCAATGTGCTTCCAAGGCTCTTGATAAATCACTCAGATCTTAGGTGCTGTATAGGAAACAGTCTCTTGGGATGTTCTTTCTTCCTTGTGTTTTGATTATAATATGGCTTCTGAATGGTTAACCTTCCCTGGGGGAAAGTCTCTCGTGACATATCTAACTTGAATCTTATGAAGTTGGGCATAAAATGGTTAATGGAAAAAACATAGGTTGCTACACTCTTGGGTGTGATTAATCAAATAAGACTAAAGACATTATTAAGTTCATGAATTCTTTTGAGGTTACGTGTAATTTGGATGTTCGCTCTTGCCAAAGACAAAGGATATAGAAAACAGAACTCAGACAGTATAGCTGATTGAGTCCAGAAGCATGCATTTTGCCAAGCCCCATTTAGCAATATCAGTAATCCTAGAGATCTACAGTTGTTAGTTGAAGTAGGGATGCTAAAAGCGAGAGAAAATTCAGTTCATGGTGATTTTGTTTTTGAAGCCTAAATTCTGAGCAGCTGAGGTCAAGACCGTGCATTCTTGACAGCTGTCGTGAAAAGCCCAGCTATGAGGAAGAAACCAATGGAGCATAGACCAGAATGATGATGTGGATTATTTTCTTTCTTTCATTCACTCATTCATTCATTTATCCGCTTTGATGGATTTGGTTTCAGATGTGCCAGGTTTGAGTTCTCCCCTAGCACACTCGGAGGGAGGTGACAAGTAGTCATGAGACAGCTACTACCCTTTGGTGAGGGCGTGTCCAATGGCCCAGGGGGTCCAAGCTTCTTGAGAGGTTATTCCAGGCTAAGCCACATTATCCCCCCTTTCAGAAAAAAGGGCAGAAACCTATAGAGCTCAAATCGATGGCCCTAAATCACACAATTAGGAAGATAGAAAAAGCCAGATATTTTTTTTTTAAAAAGCTTTTTGTAACATTTTATTATAGAACATTTCAAACATACACAAAAGGAGAAAAATAACCTATTGGACCTTAGTGTGTAGTGTCACTTAGCTCCAGTAATTATCAGGTTATCTTGTTTTATCTGTACCTGCCATTGGATCATTTTGGTGGCAAACACCACTTCATATGTAAATATTTCAATGTGTCTCTAAAAGATAAGGGCTTAAAAAACCCCTCCAATCTTATCTCCCCACATTAACGATAATTCCTTAGCAGGAAATGTCCAGCAGAAAATGTTCATTGTCTCCTACTTCAAACTTTTGTTCAAATCAGGGTCTAAGAGGGTCACATGTTACAATAAAGTGATAGGTTTCTTGTCTTTTTAATCCATGGTTTTCTCCTTGTGCTCTGACAAATTGTTTGCTGAAGAAATACATGGAGGTTTACTTCTCTATTCCCGCCCCCCCATCCCCGTCCTTTTTTTCTTCCCACAGGGAACGACTTTCAAGTATTTATTAGTCTGTAATACCTTTTTATGCCTTGTAGACATACATACATGTATTTCATGTGTATCAGTGTATGCCCTGGTGATCCCTCTGAGTTGAGGATATAGATCGACCTAATCCTCCTAGTTGCTATCTGGTAATTTCATGGATGGGTCCCTGTACTACAGTGTATCCCAATGAGGCTATTTTGGATTCTTTTTTTTTTTTTTTTTTAAATCTCTGAATCTGACTATGGAACATAGTTGAAAAGACAGGCTCAAAATCTTTCTGTTCTGTGGTCCTAGAAAAAACGATACACATAAAAACCATTAGTATTTGTAGAGTGCTTGATTTCTTTGCTAAATATTTTCATACCCCTTTTCTTGTACAACTTTGTAACTTAGGAGTTAAAAAATGTTTCTCTTACTCACTGGAAAGTAGGCTTGGTATAGGAATGAAAATTCTATTTTGGAATTATTATTACTCCAATCTGTTTTTTTTTTTTTAAGTTTATTTATTTTGAAAGAGAGCATGAACAGGGGAGGAGCAGAGAGAGAGGAAGAGAGAGAATCCCAAGCAGGTCCTGTGCTGTCAGCACAGAGCCTGATGCCGGCTTGAACTCATGAACTGTGAGATCGTGACCTGAGCCAAATCAATAGTTGGATGCTTAACCCACCAGGGCACCCAGGCACCCCTTACTCCAATCTGTTTTCTTTTAAAGTTTATTTATTTTTGAGAGAGAGAGAGAAAGAGAGCTAGAGTGCAAGTGGGGGAGGGGGAGAGGGAGAGAGGGAACTTCCCAAGCAGGCTTTGCACTGTCAGTGAAGAGCCCCATGCAGGGCTGGAACTCACGAACTGTGAGATCATGACCTGAGCCAAAATCAAGAGTCAGATGCTTAACTGACTGAGCCATCCAGGCACCCCCATTTTAAAGCATTTATCTACACAGCTCCCAGTGGCAATATTATCAATGGTTCCATTGGTGGGGACCCCCTGCAAGAAAGCTGTATTGTCCCTCAAGGGCACGAAGGGCAATGGATCTGGCAGTGAGAAGTATAAGCCAGAATCAAGGGGACAGAGACAAAGGCTGGTCATGTTTGGTAAGAGCCAAGGAAGGAGATAATTTGCCCTTGGGGATTATAAAGACACAGGAAGCCTAATTAGTTCAGGAGCCCAAACTGGAAAACTGAGGCTGACCTTGCCTCTCTTATATATTATATTCTTACTATAGAGCTGCACCCCCACCCCGACGCCCACGACCAGGGTCTCAGATGCTGTTACCAAGATCCTGACAGTACCTGCCATGTGCAAAGAAGAACAAAACAGGTCAGTCTAAGTTACTGAAAACTGTGCATGGCGTCCTACTAATATAGTAGATTGAACCAAATGAGATTGCCATTATGTCTATTTTTGATCCACAAAAGTGCCAAATTTGTTATATACATAAAATGAAATGTCAGTCTTAAAGGAAAGAAATCCTGTCACCTGCTTCAACATGGATGAACCTTGAGGACATTACGCTCAGTGAAACAGAGCAAATGCTCTGATTCCACGTACAGGAGATACTTAGTCAAAATCAGAGACAGAAAGTGGAACGGTGGTTTCCATGAGAGGGGGAAGGGGCAATTACTGTTTGATGGGTACAGAGTTTCAGTTTTACAGGATGGAGTCTGGAGATGTATGGTGGTGATGGCTGTACAAATTTGTGAATGTATTTAACCCCACCGAATGGTACACCTAAAAATGGTTAAGATGGCAAAGTTATGTGTATTTTTTCCACAATAAAAAATGGAGAAAAAGTGCCAAATTTTATATTTGTCATATTTTAACTGTATGAGACAACTTAAATTCGGCCAGCCATTTTCCCTAGGAATAAACAGACCCAGCTGTCTTACCTGGTAAGTAGACTTGAGTTAATGAGCAGGAAAGACTCTGTTGCCGCATTTATTTTCTGGAGTTGTTGAATGGTAATTTTGAACTTCTAGAGATGCACACAAATACAGTAATTGGTACTTGGGGTAGTTTATTCTTTCTGTAATCATGACCCCTCTAAAGGCTGACCTGTGTCGTCATCTGTCCCATGGGAATGCTAGCATCTACCTTGTTGTATAGGAATATCCACTTAGAGTTGGACGACAGTAATATCATTAATATATTAGTAATGGAAAAATAGTTTAAATCTGAATTGCCCATAGAAACTGCCATAGAATCCCTATGTTATACACCTGAAACTAATAAAACACTGTATACTAACTATATTGGAATTAAGATTAAAAATAAAACACACTGCCATAGACAGAATCATTTAAGTCGAACTCCCTTAACAGATGATGGTAATATTAGAGCATTTTTAAAAAACACTTTGAACAGACAAAATTCTTGCAAACGATGGAAGTATGCCAAGTGTATTATTCAGACTTTTCTAGAGACATGATGAAAAATGTCTCAGATGATGATAATGTTGAGGCTTGAAATTGTGCAAGAGGTAGGAGGCGGTTAATGGTGCTTATTTGTGTATCGGAACACATTTATGTCTTAATGAAGTCTCGCAAGTAGTATGAGAAAATCCACCAGCCTATTGTACTTTTTTTTTTTTTCTTTCAGGCTCTGGGTTTCCAAGAGCTATTTTTCTCCTTTTATAGACCCTTTCAGTCGGTCTTGTGGATATGGAATGGCATCATTTCCCTGCCTCTGTCTCTTTCCCTTTCAACCTGTTGTCTACAATAGTCATTGTTACAGTCACAGTGACTTTGAATAATACAATTCTGATCATCGCATTACTCCCTGATGATGAGGCTCATCCATACCCACGTAATAAGGCCTAGAGCTTTCATATCTGAATCCAGGCCTTTCCTCCTCTGGAAGCAGAGAGGTATGAAGGAGCTGGACGGCCTGTGTTGTATGCATGAAGAGCTGAGAACGGTGCCTGGCATGAGGGACACTGAGCCGTGAGGACGATCTGACTCTGCCATACCTTCTGTCTCCTCTCCATCCTCAAGCCCTCCGTATTCTCATTCTCACGACAGGCCATGGAGCTGGGATTTTTGAAATTAACTCCTTTTTATAGTGAGCCATGGGACTCCTACTATGTCGGAGTCAGTTGGGATGCTTTTAAAACCACTGCTGCTGGAACCCACACCTTGAGGTTCTGATATAATTAGTTTGGAGAGGGACCCAAGCACTGGTTTTTATTTTTTTTAAGCCTCTGGTTGATGCCGATGTGCAGGTAGAGAGGCAGAGTTCCGGGTTTGGCGATTTGCTCAAAGTTCTCCTCGATCACAGACCAGTGGGCTCAGAGCTGCCCTCCTCACCCTGCTGGGCTCCTAGCTGTTCGGCCCTCGCTCTTCCTATTTCTGGCCCTGGTGTCTTTGCCAGCATTGCTCCTTCCACCCCATGGAAACCCCATTCCCTCACTTCTTCACGCAATGAATTTTCCCCTTTCAACTCTTAGCTCATGATGCTCTTGGGCACACATCACCACGTACTGTAATGTGTTCACTAGTTTGTTTCTCCTCCTGGACTCAGCTCTTCGCAGGCAGGCCCGTCTCCTGCCTTTAAGGGCCCAGCACAGGGATTGGCATCGAGTAGATGCCAAGAAGTGTTTGGTGAATCAAAGAATGGATGAATGGCTGAGTGCTTTTGGGTTAGATTCTTCCTGTAGAGGAGCCGGATACCTGTTCAGAGTCCCTAAGTTTTTCTTTTAGGGGATTAGGGGATTAGTTCCCCCCCACCCCTACCACCCCCCTCCCCCTGCCTTTCTTTGTAAGTAATTGGCCCTGTTCTTTTTTCCCTCTGCTGGACTTCTGGGAAGAGGAGTTCTAAAGGCCCGTTCTAAACATCACCTGTGTTCTCCTCCAGTTGATATCTTGTAAGTCAAATCCTTAATGTAGTTGTAGGAAATGAGTCTTAGTCTTTACTTCCCCTCTGGGTCTTCGGAGGGAGGGTGCATAACAAAAATGCAGTTTCTTACCTTGTCATTCAAGAAAAAATTTGGCCATCTTCCTTTCCTAAGAATTCCCGAGTCTCTGAGAAAGACCATGGAACCTGTTAAAAGCAACAGTTCTTGAGAAGAGACTGAAATTTTACCCTCGAGAACAGAAGACTGTGGGCATCCTTTTCCAGAGTTACTCTCCTGACCTCCAGCCAAGGAGTGTCGGTGGTATCCTGTGGTTCTAAGCTTTGGGGGGTTTGCTGACGTTAAGAGCCTTGTGATCAAGGAGGGGCCCTTGCAAAGTTAAGATGCCCATTCTGCTTGGAAAACCCCGTTAAAATACTCTAAATGTCCAAAATAAGATCCCCCCCAAATCAACAAAAGGTTTTACTTTCAACTATAAGATTTATTATTTTATAAAAAGAGTTGAAACGGGGGCATGCAACAGATTATTTACTGCATCTGAGAGAGAAATTACATTGCTTTCAGGTTTTCATCAAGAGAAGTTGATTCTCTTTTTGTGTGTGAAACCATTAGGGATTATAGTTTTGACATGGTAAAGAATATTTTCTTACTGTGTTGACTATTCACGTTACAAAATTACCATAAACTATGAATAAACATTAATGGGGATGTTAGAATGGTTATTCTCTCAGATCCTCAGGGTGTGTTTGTGGGAAGCTGATTATTCTAGCAGCCTTAATAAGTTCTAATTCTTCTAATAAAACAAAGGTGTCGAGAAAGAGCAGCTTGAGACAAGTTTTAAATAAACGGATCCGTTTTCTGTGAAGGTTTTAAAGGATAGTTTTGCGGGGTTCAAAGTTGAATAGCGCTCCCGTGCCACTATGGATTGTGTTTTCTTCACTAAGACACTTTGATTTCATAAAGCATATTGGAAAGGTTTGTAGGGCAGGGAGGCACGCAACTTGTATGGATGTGTCCGCACAGTTAAAGTCATTAGGAATCTCTCCTAGGAGTAGAAAGAGCTGAATTTTTGGTGCCTAGCGATCCCCTTTTCCAGCCATGAGATTTAGCTGGGTGGACACATTTGGTCTCAATGGTTCTCCACGCACTATTTTGTAGTGATTTTTTCCTTTTATCTTTTTTAGAGGAGTTGGCAATTATTCCTGGGTGGGTAGCAATCACTTTCAAACATACTATACGCCTCTTGAGGTTCAAGGAGCTAGTGTGTTACCACCAGCAGACTGGGGCCAATTTTATTTCAACTAATGGCTTAAAGCAGAGTGCTTACCTGAATCCTCAGAAAGACGTAAGAGAGAGACTCAAGGAAGAACACTTTGGCAAATATATTCTCCATATGCCGGAAATAGTGGTCCAAAAAGTACATCTCAATCCCTCTTGCCCAGTGACTAATGTCACTTGCCCAGTGACTTCTCTTGGCCAGAGAAGATTGTCTCAGATAGGGTCTCTTGTATTTTTAGCATCAATTACCATTTATGGTAATACCAGGCTTCTTCCTCCCTGCCTGCCCTCCCCCCTTTTAAAAGGCCAAACACCTACTCTCTACTGTAGGTCCTTTTTCTACATTAATTACCTTAAGATGATAGTTGCAATAGCATCTAGAATTTCCTTCTAGAATTTTTCAATCTTTAATCAGTAGTGTGGAAACAAATGTTTAATGATATCTTTAATAGAAAACGTTGCTCCTGACAGGTTTTTGAGGGTAGGGATAACACACTCTCGATCTTTGATTTCTCCACGCTTAGCAGAGTTTCTGGGGTCCTTCAGGCACTTAATAGGTGTTAAAGGAACAAATCTTACCACATGGCTGATGTTGCAGGAAAGAAAATAACTTTTTAAAAGGGAAAACTAGAAGTGGACTAGGAATGTTATATACACAGGGATGACAGAAACTGTGGTAGAAAATGTGAGACATGTTCTATAATGTGTTGCCCCTTCTTTCCACCCTGTTCTTTTGTAATCATGTCCTTTAAATTCTTTGGTAAAGAAGGGAATTGTAACAATTAGTTGGAAGTTGACCTATTCTGGGGCACCTGGGTGGCTCTGTCAGTTAAGCACCTGACTTCAGCTCAGGTCATGATCTCCTGATTCATGAGTTTGAGCCCCACATCGGGCTCTGTGCTGACAGCTCAGAGCCTGGAGCCTGCTTCAGATCCTGTGTCTCCCTCTCTCTGTCCCTCCCGTGCTTGCACTCTGTCTCTGTCTCTGTCTCTCAAAAATTAACATTAAAAAAAAAAAAAAAAGAGAGAGCCTCTTCCTCTAAAAAAAAAAAAAAAAAAAAAAGAGAAGTTGACCTATTTGTCTCCATACTGTAGTAGTGTTGCTGTGAAATACCGGGACACGACTAAGTATCACCAGTTCCGATTTAGCATGTGTCAAACCATTTTCTCTAGACAGAAAGAGCCTAAGAATGTGGCAGTTGCCCAGGGGTGTGTGTGTTCCTGTGTGGGGTACTCTCCCCTCTGTTTGGAGATTGTGGGAACCACAGGGAGGAGAAGAGAGGTTACTTTCTGCCTTTCAATGGCAAATTTTTAGACCTCTACTTTTTAGAACAAGCAAAATTCCTTATAAGGACTATCTTAGCTGTTTTCACTTTGGGACTTTGTACTAGTTGTTTAACCTATTTGGACTGAAATGTCTTCCTCAATTTCTATGAGAGACATAAGTTTATATGGCTGCATTAGGTATGGTCAAAATTAATGCTTTTCTTAGGTAGTGCAAAAATATGAATATTTTTATAAAAATGATATGAACTTTGTTATATTTAAAAATCAGACTATGGGGCACCTGGGGGGCTCAGTCAGTTAAGCATCTGACTCTTGATTTTGGCTCAGATCATGATCTCACGGTTCGGGAGATTGAGCCCACAATGGGCTGTGTGCTGACAGTGAAGGGATCTTCTCGGGATTTACCCTCTCTCTCTCTCTCTCTCTCTCTGTCCCTCCCCTGCTCCCTCTCTCAAAATAAATAAATAAAAATAAACATGAAAAAAATCAGGCTATATGGAAAAATATAAAGATGAAAGGTAACAAATCATTAAGCAGTCTCACCACCAGAGATTACTGACTTTTATTAATATTAGAACATGTGTATAAACAGAAGGAGTGACAGATGGATAAAAATGGTTTGGGAAACACTGGATTGTAGCATATTCATTTTTTATTAACCAAACGATTACAGTTGCTTGAGTTTAACTGAAAAAAATCAGTGAAATAGAATGAGAGGATTGCTGGATTTCAGAAAAATGTCTCTGCCACTGTTGATGGGATTCTGATCGCTCTCTGAAGTACCCCACAATAATTGTCTAAGGCAGTGACCTTACAAATGTTTGTTGAATGAGCGTATGAATATATTTCTGTATTTGTTTTCGAGAATTGATTTTTCTCAAACAGATAATAATTCGGCCTTGCGTGACTTTGAACTCAAGGTCGATTTTGAGTTTGTTCATGGATTATTAATTCTTTTGTAAACATTTATTGAGACCCTATTTCTCAGACACCATGCTGAGGACTAGAATGCATGTTAACATGTCACCTGTATCCCCCTG
Source organism: Lynx rufus (assembly GCF_022079265.1). Classification (NCBI taxonomy): domain Eukaryota; kingdom Metazoa; phylum Chordata; class Mammalia; order Carnivora; family Felidae; genus Lynx; species Lynx rufus. The sequence goes on from NW_025814825.1 coordinate 57,797,699, forward strand.
TGACTTACTGTGGATATCCAAACTCCTGCTAGACCTGCCTTTGCCCCTCTTCAGCCTCAACTGTGACTGCCCAGAACCTCACTCTGGGACTCCAGCCACCCTGGCTTCCGGTCTTCTTAAATGCTTCTTCCTTAAGTCTTTCAAGTAGGTTACTCTTTTCTTGGGATGCTAGTCCCTATCCTCTTGATAGTCAACTATTTGTATCAACGTGACCGGTGTCTGTTTGGTTAAACATTATTCTGGGTGTGTCTATGAGGATGTTTCTTGACGAAATTAGCACTTGAATTAGTAGACCGAGTAAAGCAGACTGCCCTCCCCAGTGTGGGTGTGTGTCATCTAGTTCATTGAGAGGTTGATAGAATAAAGGCTGAATAAGGTAGAGTTCATTCTCTGACTGTCTTCTTGCTGGGACATTGATCTTTTACTGCCTTTGGACTTGAACTTACACCTTTGGTTCTCTCAGGTCCCCAGGTTGTCAACTGCAGATCATGGGACGTCTCAGGGTCTGTAACTGCATAATAAATTTCTTTGTCTCTGTCAATAGATCTATAGATAGATACATAAATTTAGATATAGAGATATAGATTACATACATATTTTCTAATTGGTTCTTTTTCTCTGGAAACCCAAATGGAAATACCCAGCTTCTCTTAATTCGTCCTTTAAAATTCTTCTTCTTTTTTTTTGAATATTTATTTATTTATTTATTATTTAAACGTTTATTTATTATTTAGAGACAGAGAGACACAGAGCATGAGCAGGAGAGGGGCAGAGACAGGGGGAGACACAGAATCCGAAACAGGCTCCAGGCTCTGAGCTGTCAGCACAGAGCCCGACGTGGGGCTTGAACTCACAAACTGCAAGATCATGACCTGAGCCGAAGTCGGTCACTTAACCAACTGAGCCACCCAGGCGCCCCGAATGTTTATTTATTTTTGAAGGAGAGAGAGACACAGAGCGTGAGCAGGGGAGGAGCAGAGAGGAAGGGAGACACAGAATCCAAAGCGGGCTCCAGGCTCCAAGCTGTCCGCACAGAGCCTGATATGGGGCTCGAACCCACAAACCACGAGATCATGACCTGAGCCAAAGCCGAAGGCTTAACCTTTGACTGAGCCACCCAGGCACCCCTCTCAATTGCTCTCTTAACTCAAACATCTTTTCCTAAGGGAAGCCTTCTAGAACAAACCAGATCCCTTTGTTGTATACTTTGTACTTTTTGTGTGTAAGAGTTTCACAATGTATAATTGCACACTTGTTTATGTGGTCATTCCACTGTATTTTTTCCAAACTACATGCCACGTGGGCAGAATGCCTGGGTCCTCACATTGAGTCCCCATTGCCCAGCAAGACTTGGCCAGATAGTAGCTACTTAATAAGCATTTTCTTTTCCAAATAGCACATGACAGTTAAATACAACATGGTCCTTATCCTCAAAGAACTTATACTCTACTGAGGCTAAGGGAATTAATTATCGTAGCAGGTGTGACAAGTGCTACACGAGATGTGTATTTGTGGATATTTGTAGGTTGAGTATTTGGATATTCGAAGGATGGGTAGGGAGGTGCTGGATAATGGAGTGGAGGGTGGAGGGGAAGGTAGAGTGGGTGGTGGGGGGAGAGATGGGACCAGATCGTGCAGAGCAAAAGCACTTTGTCCAAAGTCACCGTGCGAAATGTTCAAAAGCGTTAAAACAGAGTGACCTGGTCTGCAGGTCGTTCAACATGGCTGAAGCCAGAGTCAGGGAGTGGAGAGGAATGAAATTGAAGAGAATCGTGGGGCAGGATATGACAGACTTTAAATGCTCCTGAAAACATATGCTGCATAATAAAGATGTGTTCAAAATTGAAAAGGATCCTTGCATTTAGGGGAAAAAAATAATATGCCTAGCATAAACAGTTTATTTATAGGTTACAAAAGGTCACTTCATTTTTCTCACTAAAAATGAAACCTAATTTCTTATAATGTTAGGTTTTATTTTGGTATTTATATGAAGCCATGGAAGTACAGCTTATTGTAGGAAATAAAACTTTAATTAAACCTGTGGATGAAGGATTCAAAATTAAACATAAGGAACTAGCCAGAGAGGTAAACTGGATGCCTAAATAAAAGATAAAAGATCCCTAAGTTTTTCACGTAGGACTTTTAAGAAATGAGTTTCCTTTTTGTGTCAAATGGATTCTTGCTGCTGATAATTGGAGGATTCTAGTATTCTTGGGAAAGTGGAACAGTGGATTAGAGACTCATAGGAGGAAATCCTTTGTATGGAAGGGCATCACCTAAGAAAGTGATGGCATGTAGTGTGGGCTTGCTGTTTATTATTTCCAACTGGTGGACCATTAAGCTATACTTTGCTCTTCTTCTGTTGATGGAGAGAGGAAGTTTCTTGAAGGCACTAAATTAGTACTCCTCCATTAGTGTTTCTGACACTAATATTCTCTTAGGAAATATAGATTCTTAGCCTATCTCTGCCGATACGTAGGATTACTAGACCCAGCAACGTGATGAATAGATTCCTGAGTGCCACATTCAGACTTTTGGTGCAGGAAGTCTAGAATGGAGCTCAGAAATCAATTTTTTAAAACCTCCTGACTTGATGTCAGGGATTGATGTCTTTTTTTTTTTTCATTTTTATTTTTCAACGTTTATTTATTTTTGGGACAGAGAGAGACAGAGCATGAATGGGGGAGGGGCAGAGAGAGAGGGAGACACAGAATCGGAAACAGGCTCCAGGCTCTGAGCCATCAGCCCAGAGCCTGACGCAGGGCTCGAACTCACGGAGCGCGAGATCGCGACCTGGCTGAAGTCGGACGCTTAACCGACTGCGCCACCCAGGCGCCCCAGGGATTGATGTCTTAATACAAAGTCTCAGTCCCATACAGGACAGCACTCTGTGCAATGCTGGGAACCTTGAAATGGAGGTATGAGAAATTCCATCCACCTGCCTGGGGAAGGAGCAAGAAAGTAGGGGCCTCTGTTTGGGATGGTAAAAGGGAAAAGAATCTTCTGTGAGAACACAGACAATGCCCAGAGCATTAGGACTCCCATGGAAAATGATGTCACTTGAAGATAAGCTCCCCATCTAAAAAATTAAAAGCTTATATGGGAAAACACCATGAAGGAGAATTACGACTCTGGAGAATTTACACCATAAGGACTAGAGATAGTAATACAAAAAGATACACCAAAAGATAAAAGAGCTAGAAAACATAAGGCAAGGACAGAACCATATGATAAATGAATAGACAAATTTGAAAAGGAACCAAATAGAAATGATAAGAAATAAAATATAGCCATTACAGGGGGAAAAATCCCTCACATGAGGGGTCTAAGTATAGGTTAGACACGCCTACAAGAGACTGACTTCCCCGGGAGAAAGATCTGAGGAAATCATCCAAGATGTAGTGCAGAGAGAAAAGGAAACTACGAAAGAGAAATGACAAGATATACAGCAGAGATTGAAGGAGCATGTGGAGTCTCCAGAAGGAAAAGAAAACACACAGACACCAACATAGGGAAATGGTGGAACGTGCCTATCCAACAGAAATCCTAGAAACTGCCAAGATAATGTATAGATTATCTACAAGGAGTGAGCATACACTGTGATGATAGGGTTCTCAGCAGAAATCAGATGCCGGAAGACCACAGAACGATGATTTCCTAACGCTGAACATGAAACTCAACCTAGAACTTTATACCCAAACTATTCAGGAGAGATGATGGGAAAAAAGACACCTCTAAACATACAAAGACTTGAGAGAGTTTGTTCCTTGCAGACCCCGTGGAAAGGGATGGATGTTTCCTTCTTGCTGAAGCACAATACAGATGGAAAGAGAAGGGTGCACGAGACACTTGATGGGGAAATGGATAAGAATGTTGGCAATTCTAAATGTAGGCTGGCTTAGAAAAGACCGGTTGATGGTGGTTTTAAAACAAGGTGAATCCAAGAGCAGGCAGTGGTAACAATTACAGAGGTAAAGAGGGTGGGGAGTTAGAAATTAAAATATTCCAACTTTGTACTAATGTCAGCAGGATTCAGCTACTTGTTTAGATGTTTATTGAAATATAACAGTGACTATGAAGAGAATAAAAATGGAAAGCATGACTTCTAAACCAGTCTATAAAAAGAGATAGAACTCAATACAAGGCCCAAAACAAACAGACAAACAAAAAAAGGAGCAAAGAAAAATCAGGGTAAATAAACACAAAATATGATTGTAGAAATAAGTTATAGAAGCATCCACAACAAACACAAATTAAAATTCTTGATTCAAAGACAGCCTCAAAAAACACAAAGTTAAAAAATACAGCTTAAAAGAGATACATCAAAAACATAATGACTACTTCAAAGAAAATAAATGAAATGCATCTTCATGTATCATGGATAAATTTAGAATAAAATGTTCAGTGAAAAATCCCAGTTATAGAATATGTACAGTGCTATATGAATATTTTAAAACCTAAACTAATACAATATGTTGTTTATGGACACACGCATTTACACTAAAAATGTAAAGATACGTATGGGAAAGGAACATACCATCCTCAACATAATAATTGTCTTGGGAGAGAAACAGAAACCATGCAGGGATACAAAACATACTTGAAATGCATCTGTGATGACTTTTCATGTAAAATCAAAAAACCCAGAGAAAACCTGGGAAAAATGAAAAACGCAAAAATGATCTGTGCTGGGTACTTGGCTGATTGACTATATGCCATTTCTATATGTTCGAAACGTCCAGGGATATTTCAGAGCTTTAGAGTGATGCTTTTGTGCTACCTAGTACACAAATACTACCTAGGGTGAGTAGGGCAGATGATCCTGTGTCCCTTTCTCATTCAGACCTTGTTCAAGTCCCCATGTATTTGAAAAGTGCCTTGTTGGTGCTTGTGTAGACCCAAGTCTCTTTGTGTTTTCTGGAGAAGCTAGTAAGGATTGGGTCACAGAATTGCTGAAGACTTAAAGGGAGCAATTTAATCGTGGGCTGTCACGTTGAATTGGTGGCTTCTGCTTGGGCCATCTGTTCCAGTCATAGTGCATTGAATCCCATCCTGTGTGCTTGGCAGGGTCTCCTTCCCATCATTATCCTTCAAAGAGCTCTGGATTAGAATTTTTAAAAATTTCGAATTGGATGTGAGGGAGAAATCGTTGGTGGGTGAAAGACTGTGGATGACATGTTTTCACCCCTGGCATTTTTCAGGGGGAGAGGGTGTGTGTGTGAAAGTATAATTAGATGATACTTCAGAGTTTTGTCCCATAGAGCTCTGTGGGCATTTTTCCCCTCCGAGCAGAATTATCTCCATTTCCTGCCAATGTGTTCTTTTTCAGTTACTCTTAATATCCCATCCAGAATTAGAAATGGAGAAAATAATTGGGTCAGCTCATTTTCGCTTTGCCAATGCAGGTGTTTTCCAACAACATGTTTTTCATGATGATGCCCAGTTCTTAATAACAAGCCTGTGCACTGTGCAATTATTGTGATAGAGAGAAGATGATAAAACAGCGCCTCTTTTGTGCAGTGAGGCTGATTTCATCACAGCTGTTGTACGTAGCATCTTCGGGGAACTGATGGATTCCCACATCTGCACTGAAGACCCTTGATAAGCCCCCCTGCAGATCAGGAGTGCCAAGGATCTGGAGGCTTTAGGGGATAAGCAGAGCCTCAGGTTGCCTTAGTTTTGAAGCCTTATTTTGAGGTTTCTACAGACATGGCATAGCCATGGGAAGTAGTGTAACCACAACCTTAGATATTTCAAGGCAGCCTTGATTTAGCAGAGTCTCTACTGTGGTGCTCATAGTATTCAAGAGATGATGTAAGTATAAGGTCATTGTAAGTATAATTCTTTCCAAAATGGGACCCAGCCCCTTTCATTGGTAGGTTATGTGCCTCTTATCATCTGTATTTATTGTGACATTGTGTTGCAATGACCTGTCTGCCTCTCCCACTGAATTGAGAACAGAGATTGTGTCTTGTTTGCCCTCATTTTCCGAGGACTCCAGCACTGTATTTGAAATGTATATGTGATGATTTTTCATGTAAAATTAAAAAATCCAGAGAAAACCTGGAAAAAAATGACAAAATGCAAAAATGATCTGTGCTGGGTACTTGGCTAATTTAATATGTGGCATTTCTGCATGTTTGAAATGTTCGGGGATATTTCAAAGCTTTAGAGAGATTCTTTTGTGCTATGAGATTTGGGAACGAGTAGGACAGATGATCCTGTGTCCCTTTCTAGTTCAGATCTTTCAGGGGGCTCCAAGGGGGCAAAAGGGGGCTGGTTCCATTTCGGAAAGAATTATACTTACAATGATCATCCTACATAATTGGTATTAGGTGGATATTTTTGAAAGGATGAATTCAGTCTTAATATTAGGTCTTCATGAAACAGGTGGTTATGATGCCCTAATAGGGGGTACCACAGTTATGTGGCATAATTAGTGCTGGCAAATAACTTCAGAAAAGATAAAAATTTTACTAATCACAGTAAGAATTTGTGTGTGTTCGAGCTGATAAGATACGGTATGGCCATGTAGAGTACAAATGAGAAGACATGTTCCCTGTCCCACAGGAAAGGTAAGACAGAAATAAAGAAAAAAACAAGAGTAATGAAGTGATGCTTATTGGGAATGTTGATAAGAACACTTCAACAGGCTAGGACGTGACAGTAGTTTTTGGCTAGGTCAGAATAAATTGGTATTATCTGTTTAGGTATTATAATTTGGAGTTTTAGGGAGACAATAAGTGGCATCCCTTTCCCCCCCATTTATATAAAAAAATCTCATTGTGAATAAGAACACTCTTTTATATGACCACAACACAATGTATCCACAAATTTAAAATGCATACAATTTAGCATCCATGTTTCTAGTCACCCAGTAATGCCCTTTATAGGTGACTTTTTTTTTCATATATTGCATTTGTTTATTATATCTCTATAGTTTCTTTTTAATCAAGAAGAGTTTTCCTATTGTTTGACGTGGATACTTGGAAGGTCCTGACCTGGGTGTCTTGTAGAATGTTCCATAATCTGGATTTGCCTATATGTTTCCTTATGATCAAATAGAATGAAACATTTTTCCTGAGAATACCATAGAGGTGATGTTGTGTTCTTCCTGTTGCATCACATCAAGGGGCACACGGCTAACAGTTTGTCCCACTGGTAGTAAGGGCAGATTCCATCACTTAGTTCTAGTGTGCGTCTCCAGATTACGGCATTGTAACAATTCCCTGTTTAATCCATAATCTATGGGGTGGTGCTTTGAGACTGTGTGAATATCCTATCCTCAATAAGCTTTCACCCCATGAATTTCACTCAAGGATTTTAACATCCATAGATGATCCTAGCCTAAATCAATAATTACATCAGTGGTGAAAAAATAGTAATTTTCTAATTCTATCCTTTTACATTTCTTAGCTGACATTTTTCTATAAAGATCTCCCTCACTTATTTTTAAGTAGTAGTTTGGATTAATGGGTTTATTTTTTTATTTTTTAAAAAACTTTTTAAATTTAATTTGTTTTTGTTTTTGTTTTTTGCTTTTTGAGAGAGAGACAGAGCGTGAGCAGGGGAGGGGCAGAGAGAGAGAGAGGGAGATACAGAATCCAAAGCAGGCTCCAGGCTCTGAGCCGTCAGCACAGAGCCCGACGCGGGGCTCGAACTCATGGATGTGAGATCATGACCTGAGACAAAGCCAGACGCTCAACCAACTGAGCCACCCAGGTGCCCCTGGGTTTATTATTAAATTAACATATAATTTGCTTTTTGCTCAATTTGTTCCAAGTTTGACCAATGGAGTCCTTAGAGCTGACTCCAGTGTTTTTTTGATATGTCTCTTCATTCGAGCATTTCCTTATTGTTTTTGCCTAACAAGATGGTCCAGGCTCATCTTCTACTTTCCCTGTCTCAGATATGGAATCAGCCATTTCTCCAAGGAGTTCTGATTCCTTTTATTAGAGAATAATATCTAGAAGAAGAACTGGACATTAGGTATGCTTATTGCTGCGAGGATGTCTTTGATTCTAGACCTTTCAGTGGACAGAGCTAGGGAGAAAAGGATATTTTAACTCATGAGCTTATATTGATACCTCTAATTCAAATAGAATACCAAAGGTTTCTTTCTCACTCTCTGTTACTCAATATTTATATCTCCCTTCTCCTTTTTGCTAACTGGCCTTCCTGCAACTCACTATATTTATGAATTTGTTCTATCTTTAAATACGCAGAAAATAGTTTCAGGATTATTATGTTAATATCACTGCCTATGACAAAGCACCAAGTAAAGTTCACGATTTTGGGGCAGTTCTTTGTGTGCTTAGAATCTATCTGAAGTCTATGCAGTCAAAGAACTGTGCTATAAAAAATTACTTGAATTAATTCCTGATCTTTTCTATGTGGCATTGTTATCAACTTGATATACAGTTATATTAATGTGTGTCTGTCTTCAATTGTATAATTTGTTTTTCATTCTGTTGGTTCAATATTAATTCAATTTAATTTTTAATATTAATTAAAAAAAAGAAAAACAGCTATATAATTCAAAAGTCAAAACTATGCAAAAGGTATAGTCAAGACTCCTCGCCATCTTTATTTTTTTCTACCTCTATTCCTGTTCTCCCCTTAGATAACTTTTTATTAGATTTTGAGCAATCCTTATGTTTGTGAAAAATGAAGTAAATACATACATGTATGTATGTGTGTATTCTTCCCCTTTACTCTTCTGCAAAACCTATGCTAAATAATTCTTTTGAATCTTGTGTTTTTCATTTAATAATACATCCTGGAAGTTATTCCATATCACTTTATACAGATCTTCCTCATTTTTATCAAATGGCCATACATTATGTGTATGGTACCATAAGTTTGTGCAACGAGTGTTCTGTGAATAGGCCTTTGAACTGTTTCTAATATTTTGCTATTTTAAACAACACGGCAATGAATCCTGTGTGCATACGCTGTTTCTTATTGTAGAGATGGCTTCTCAGGGTAAATTCTAGAAGTGAGATTTCTGGGTAAAAATTTCCTCACTTGAATTCTGAGCCAGTCTGAAATCGAGAAATCAGGCAGGTTTAGAGGAAAATGTCAGCTCTGGGACTCTTAGAGCAGTTGAAACACCATGGCCTTGGAGCTTCCTATTGTAAATCCCCAAGTTGGCAGACTTAACCATTTAGTCCAGCCCATTCTGGAAAACTGTGGATTGGTCTGCATGGGCAGAATTTCTACTGATAAGCTTTCAGCTTTTCCCCAGGGGAAGACCAAAGCACTTACACATTGTAGGAATGCAGGTCCCAAGGGAAAGCAAAGAAGCAGAGACACGACACCCAAGTCTTTATCCCAACCCCAACCATCAGTGAAGCCCCTTCTCCTCCCATGGAGAGGGAAAGTGAAGGTCAGGGAGAGGCAGGGAGTATTACTCTGACTGATGTCCCTGTATGTGGAAACAAGGAGAGAGAGGAAAAATCTTCCCTCTTTCCAAATACCTTCTAGCTACTAGCGTTGGAGCCCTTTTGGTGGACTCTGGTAAAGTGGGTGAGTGCTAGAAACAGCTGAAGAATAGATAAAAATGAAAAAGCAGGGACAAGTAAAAACCTAGGAAGCTTCGAGACTGGTACTCACATATTCAGTTGAATGGCCTAAGGAAACCCAGTGCCTCTTTCCCTCTGTTTTGGTCCTGTGATAGAATTTAAAATGTAAAATTCCGGCATACCTCCGCCATGACGGTGCATGTAGGGCAGGGATGGGACGTCCCCGTGGACCCTGCCATGCTGGAAGCTGTGTTCTTTGCTTTACATGTCCTGTGCTACCATGACCTCGTGGAGGGCTCATCGTGTTACACGTGCGTTCTACTGAAAATTTCCTGGCTAGGCGGGGGATGTGAGTGGGGCACGCATTCCTTCTTGTCTATAAAATGCTGCTGAGGCATTTAGGAACACTGCTGTGGGGGAGGGGGGTGGTGGTGGTGGTAGCATTTGGAGTTTAAATTCTCCAGAAGCTGTTTGGCAAATAGCTATGCTTTTAAATATTTTGTATAAAGGAGGGTAGTGCTTTGAGTTGTCAAGCTAGTTCGTTGAAGGATAGGACTCCAAAAGAGTTTGAAGAAAACATTTCCATGTTTTCCTTTAGATTATTAAAAATTAAACATTTTCAATAATGTTTCACTGCAAATATGAAAAATTCATACCCAGAGCCTGATAAGATTTTGGACTTTTTTGAAGTTTTATTTTGAAACAGGAATTTTTTCTTACTCATGTGGTAAACGTTGAAACCCTGGAGAAATGTGTAAAGGAGAAAGTGGGAATTCTCCACAGTCCCACATTGCAGAGATCATCTTTTTTATGGTTTGGTATATAGCCCTCCAGCTTTTTGTCTATTGTCTTGGTAGTTGTTCTTTTCTTCTATGTGGGTTGTTCAGTCATATTTCTTTTCCTTGGGTTATAGGAGTTAATAACTTTTCCTTTTCTCTCCTAATCTTGTTTGAATTGTGTTTCTTGCTATGTATACTCAAAAGTATCTTTACTAATACATATTCCCATGCCAATAATCATTGTCCACTTGTTTTATAGGGTAGATTTTCTTGATATGTAAACTCATGTTTTAAAAATCTATTTATAATTTGTATTTTGAAATTTTGACTTTAGACAATGTGGCCATATGTGGTTTTGTATACTTCCACAGTTGTTGAATATATCTCTAGAGAAAAGTGCTAGGAGAAAAGTAAAAGGGTTCAGACATTTTGGGGTTAGATTGTATCCAATTACCATGGCAAAAATCGGCACTAATTTGTATTCCCACCAACAGGGCACATAATGCCCGTGTCTTCCCAGCTAGACAGTAGTTCAGATCTTTGCAAATAGAACAGAAGGAAAACATATTATGGTTGTTACTTGTATTTTAAAATTATTCCTGTGGAAAAACACTTTTTAACATACTTATTACATGTAGAGGAACAAACACATGGATGATAGCAGATTTCTTGTAAATGATCAAACCCGAAGACCATGGAACAGTATTTAAAAATACTGAGAGAAAAACCAACAACCTAGAATTCTATATCCATTGAAAGTCTACCAGGAATTTGTTGTTGTTGCTGTTGTATAAATTGGTAAGGTAATTCAATGCAATTCCAATCAAAATGTCAATAGACTTTTTTTTTTCTTAAACTGACAAGTGGATCTCAAATTCATATGGAAATGCACAGTGTCTGGTATAAATAAAACAACTTTGTTGAAGAACAAAGTTGAAAGACTTACACTCCCTGACTTCCAGACATATTTAAAAAAAATTTTTTTTTAATGTTTATTTATTTTTGAGAGAGAGAGAGTGAGACAGAGTGTGAGTGGGGGAGGGTCAGAGAGAGGGAGACACAGAATCGGAAGCAGGCTCCAGGCTCTGAGCTGTCAGCACAGAGCCCGATGCAGGGCTCGAACCCATGGACCAAGAGATCATGACCTGAGCTGAAGTCAGACACCCAACCGACTGAGCCACCCAGGCGCCCCAAGACATATTTCAAAGCTATAGCAACCAGGGCAGTGTGGTATTGGCATCAGGATAGATAAATAGTGAATGGAACAGAACAGGGTTCAGTAGTAACCCATGTGTGTACAATTTGTTTTTGATAAAGCTACAAAGGCAATCTAACAAAAGAAGGATAATTATTTTTCAACAGATGATGTTGGAACAATTAGACATTTCTACTTAAAAAGCTAACTTTGATTCCTGCCTCTCACATGTACAAAATTAACTCAATGGATTATAAACACCAAACTATAAACCTTCCGGGAGAAAATACTTGCGCCTTTGGATCAGGCAAAGAATTTTTTTTAAAGGGCATCAAAAGCACAATCCGTAAAAGAAAAGTAAGACCTTGCCAAAGTTAAGAATGGTTCCTCTTTGATAGGCACTCTTAAGAGTGAAAATGCAAGCTAAGGAGAGAAAACATTTACAAATCAATCTGACAAAGTATTTATGTCCAGAGAATAATTTTAAAACTCATAAAACTCAGTAACCACAAAACCCAATAAAAACCGTGCAAAGATTTGGACATTTCACTAAAGAAAATATATGGATGGCCAATAAATGTAAGAAAAGATACTCACCATTATCATCATGAAGGTAAATGTGAATTAAAATCAACAGAGACTATCACACACGTTTTGGGATGTTCAAAATTGAAAATGACTGATCATATCAACGGTTGGCAAAGACGTAGCATAACTGGAACTCTGATCCACTGCCGGCAAGAATAGGAAATGGAGAAAGGACTTTGGGAAACAGTTTGCTAGATTCTTTAAAAGTGAACCACACAGGGGCGCCTGGGTGGCTCAGTCGGTTAAGTGTCCGACTTCGGCTCAGGTCACCATCTCACGGTTCATGGGTTGGAGCCCTGCATCGGGCTCCGTGCTGACAGCTCAGAACCTGGAGCCTGCTTCGGATTCTGTGTCTCCCCCTCTCTCTGACCCTCCCCTGCTCTCTCTGTCTCTGAAAATTAGATAAACATTTAAAAAAATTTTTTAAAAACTGAGTCACACATTTATGATCTAGCCAGGAGAAATGCAAACAGAAGTCCATACAAATACTTGTCACAAATATTGAGAGCACCTTGAGCTGTGACAGCCACATCTGGAAATGACCCATTACCCGTCAATAGGTAAATGGAAAAACAAATGGTGTGTCTATGTAATGAAGTAGGACTCGGCAACACATGTAATGCATTATTGATACTTGCAACAACATGGATGAATCTCAAAACTATTAGGCCTTGTGATAGAAACCAGGCCACAGAAATAATATGGTATGATAGGATTCCATTTATATAAAATTCTAGAAAATGTAAACTAGAGTGACAGCAACAGCAAGTTGTGGGGAGTGGGAGATAGGGCAGCATATGAGGAAGGATTATAAAGGGGTACAAGGAAACATTTGTGATGTGTAATGGAGACATTCATTACCTTGATTGTCTTGTTGGTTTCACAAGGGTCTATATGTCAAAACTTACAATGTATTCCTTATGGGTGTGTAGTTTATTCCATGTCTATAATGCTTCAATAAAGGGTTTTTCTGTTGTTTTGTTTTAAAGCTGGCACTGAAGAAACCATTAACCACAGGTGCATTGATCTAGAACGTGGGCTTTGGAGGCTGATACACTGGGGTAACACCCTAATTCTGAATCTTGGAAAAATGTCTTTCTAGAAATCTCCATTTCTTTATGGTAGAGGATAATGGTGAATTAGAAAATGTATTCTGCACACAGAATGGGGATAATCATGCTTCAACAGAGTTGTGATAAGGATCACTTGTACTATATATAATAGTACAATTATATAAATTGAATGCCATTATAGAAAAGGGAACACTTGTACACTGTTGATGGGAATGTAAATTGCTTCAGCCACTATAGAACACAGTGTGGAGGTAACTCAGAAAATTAAAAATAGAACTGCCGTATGATCTAGCAATTCTACTGGGTGTATATGCAAAGGAAATGAAAATAAGAAATAAAAATACCTGGGCTTCCTTGTTTGTTGCAGCGTTATTCACAATAGCCAAGGTATGGAAACAACCTAAGTGTCCACCAACAGATAAACGGATAAAGACAATGTGATATGTATGTATATGTATATATGTATGTATATACATACACATATACATATACACATATGTATACACATATGTATATACACATATGTATATACACATATCTATATACACATATACATATACACATATGTATATACACATATACATATACACATATGTATATACACATATACATACATACAGTGGAATATTCAAGCTGTGCTTCTGCTCAGAAACAAAGCTGCAAATGTGCCTCTAAGCTTTGCAGAAAATACAACTAGTTGCTCGTGTACCAGGAGCCATACCTTTTGGAATCTCTGCATTGCTGGATTGATCCTGAGACTTCTGTAGGATAAGTTATATAAACAAACTCTCTTGGGGGTGAATGTTTGTCAGCTGAAACAGAGACCAGCTTCTAGAGCCTGGTTTACAGATCGTGGTTCCTGTGCTACACAAATCCTGCCTTGTTCCCAAAGCTACATCCTGTAAGAAGGGGTTTGAGGGTTGATGGACGTGGCTTTTAACAGATGACAGAAAGGGCAATGCCAATTAATGTAAGCCTGATCCCCAGGGGCCTCATGAAGGCCGCCCATTGTTTCACATTTTAGAAATGGTAGTACTGGAGACTGTGCCTTGGATAGGGTACTGTTTCTGCCGGCTTTGTAGGAATGATGGTAATGTTATTTGTGAATATTTAATTTTGGGTGCACTGTGATCAAATTTTCATCCTGGTGCCAAAGAACAGTGACTGTTATAGGGGAGTCACTACACATTTTTTTTAAATGACTGATAGACCATTTAAAGTCGTCTGTAATGACTCCAGTATGCTTTCAATTAGAGTGTTTTTAAAGCCAATCAGCCTTAAAGCCTGTAATGTGCCCACGATCTTGTTATGCTTGTGTTTTTTCCCACAGATAGTTGAGCCAGCAGCGCATATCCTGCTCAGTCCACATCAAGATGGCGATGGTTTGAGCATGTCAGTTATGTGGAAACTCCATGTGTTCTGGGGAGACTGCACTGAGGGCTCGGTGAGACTGAAAACCCAGCTTGACTGGCTATGATCATAACCATAGCAACAAGCCCAGAGCCTGCCTTTTCCTCCTTGCTAAATCAATCCTGTTGAGTGGCTGATTGATCTCTGAAGCCTGCTACTCTAGCAACGACTTATTTTTAAAAATCTATCTATGCATCCTCTACCTGTCCATTCATTTACTATATCTCTTCCTCTGTTAAAGGTGCTTTTCATGAATTCATGCATGTAATTCTCACATACCCTATGCAGTTGGTACTAAGATTATCCAGATTTTACTGATAAGAAAACAGACACAGAGAGGTTAAGCAATTTGCCAAAGGTCACACAGGTCGTGGCTTGTGGAGCTTGCATAAAAAACCTTGTGGTATTTTCCACACCTTGGCCTCATTCATTGATTCATTCATTCATTTTAACAAAGACCATCTTTCCCCAAGGTCACGTCCTTGGGATGTAGGAATAAGTGGAGTAGGATAGATTTTCTCTTTTTGACACTTACCCTAACCTGTGATTCCAATCTAAGCTGAAGGCAGAAAGGTGAAGTCCCAAAGCAATTCAACTCTGTATGTGTATATGCATATGGCTGCACGAGTACACAATGTATGCCCTATTTGGGGGGGCCTGGGGAACCTGATGCAGAGAGGTGTAGAGACCCAGTTAGAGTAACCTGAGCATCCCAGTGAGAACTTGGCCATGACTCTTTTTGGAAACATAAGAATAAGACTTTTCTGACATTAAAAAATTTTGTTCATATGTCTTGGGTGATGATATTCCCTTTGAAGAAGCTTAACAATATGACATAGCTGAAAATTCTCTTGAACCTAAGAAAAGTAACATAGAATAACAGATGTTGACCGTGGAGCATTAAAGTATATTCCAGTGACTACATATATATATAATCAATTAGCTTTTGCTTTTCTGTAGCATTAACCATGGTGATGTTTGGATTGTAAGGGAAAAATAATTAGGCTAAAAAAAGGCACGGTGATTGTAATCCATATTCCACTTTCTGAAACTTCTGTGGGTAAACTTCCCTTAACAGACATAGTTTGGTTTTGCTGATGGCATAATTTTAATAATGAATAATTCAAAGAAGCATGCAGCAAATGTTAGCTGAAGACAGAAAAAAATATCTTTGAATTCCTCTTTCTTTTATGGGCCTTCAGAAACCACTACCTTTCCATATAGAGCCTCCCTCTAAGGGAGAAATGGGTACCATTCTTAGGCTAATGGGAAATAATGGTGTGATCTGTGAAGCTCTTTTCCTGGAAGCTAAGATAGAGATAAGCCACCTGAATTTCTCCACATCCCTGCTCTAGTATCTGGAATATTAGCAAGCAAGGGATGTCCAAATGGCAGGCTTTTTACAGGGGTCGTCAGCAATCCACCTAAGGCAGGACTGGTCTCTGGTGTGCAGGTCTGGGAGGAAAACCAAAGGGAGCACCGACAAGGCATCATTTCATCCAGCAGACCATGCAAGTGAGAATTCCAGCTTGCTCTGTTGTTTTCCAGTTTCTCCACGCCCAGAATGAAAATCTTGTGCTTTCTGGATTCTGAGACAGGCAGCGATGCTTGCTGGAGGGGAGCTGATGGGATTTCATGCTGTCAATCAGGGAGCCTGGCTGCTGCCATTTTAGCTGACTCCCTCCAGCTGGTGCAGAACCTTCTATAAGTGATGTCTTTGCACTTGGTTGAGCACATATATAGAAACAGACATCTATACAGAGGCAAATGTGTGTAAGTGAATCAAATGGATGAATGTCTTTCTGTCCAGGTATACCTGTTGTTTCTACCTTTGCTACCAAGCCCCATTTCTTTCTTCTGGATATTTTAGGAGCCTTTTAATTTAAGGAATTGGCACTGAGAGGAAATGGCAGGGGTGATGGAAGCTTGAGGGGTTGGGAGCAGGAAAGAAAGGTTTGCTTGTCCCCTGAGCAGTTGTGCTCAAATGGGCTGGATGCTCCCTTTGCTGCAGTGAGCATTTGAAAACATGGGGGGTGTTTCTGATTGTCACACGACTGGGGGGCCCTACCAGAACCTTCTGGGCAGGAGCCGTGAATGCAATATGTCCTTTAATGTGGAGATAATTGTATGCAACAAGGACATGCTGTATTAGTTTCTTATGGTTGCTGTAACAAACTGCCCCAAACTTACTGGCTTAAAATAACATAAATTTACTATGATTCCAAGTTTAGCATGGGTCTTGTTGGGCTAAGGTCAAGGTTATCAGCAGAGCTGGCTTCTTTCTGGAGGCTCTAGGGAAGAATCCATTCCATTATCTTTTGAAGCTTCTAGAAGCTGCCGGCATTTATTCTTGGCTCTTGGCCCCTTTCCACCATCTTCAAAGCTGGCAGTGTAGCATCTTCAAATCTCTCTCTTCTGCCTCCCTCTTTCCCTTATAAAGACCCTGTGATTATACTGGGCCCACTCTGATATTCTAGCATAATCTTTCTATTTCAAGATTTTCTTTTCATTTTATTTAAAAAATTTTTTAAATTTTAGGGCACCTAGCATCTTCAAATCTCTCTCTTCTGCCTCCCCCTTTCCCTTATAAAGACCCTGTGATTATACTGGGCCCACTCTGATATTCTAGCATAATCTTTCTATTTCAAGATTTTCTTTTTATTTAATTTTAAAAATTTTCAAAAAATTTTGGGGCACCAGGGTGGCTTAGTTGCTTGAGCGTCTGACTTTGGCTCAGGTCCTGGTCTCACAGTTCTTGAGTTTGAACTCCTCATCAGGCTCTGTGCTGACAGCTCAGAGCCTGGAGCCTGTTTTGGATTCTGTGTCTCCCTCTCTCTCTGTTTCTCCCCCACTTGTGCTCTCTCTCTCTCTCTCAAAAATAAATCGACATTAAAATTTTTTTTAATAAAAAATATTTTTTAAATATTTATTTATTTTTAATTTAATTTATTTATTTTTGAGAGAGAGAGTATGCCAGGAAGGGACAGAAAGAGAGGGAGAATCACAAATAGGCTCCATACCACCAGCGTGGAGCCCGATGTGGGGCTTGAACTCACAAACCATGAGATCATGACCTGAGCCAAAGTCAGATGCTTAACCGACGGAGCCACCCAGTTGCCCCTCTATTTCAAGATTTTTAAAAAATGTTTATTTATTGATTTTGAGAGTGAGAGAGAGCAAGTGAGAGTAGGGGGAGGGGCAGAGAGAGGGAGAGAGAGAATCCCAAATAGGCTCTGCACTAACAGTGATGCAGGGCTTGAACCCATGAACTGGGAGATCATGACCTGAGCTGAAATCAAGAGTCGGACGCTCAACCGACTGAGCCACCCAGGTGCCCCTCAAGATTTTCAACTTAATCACATCTAAGTCCCTCTCATTATATAGGTAACATAGTCCTAAGTCCCCAAAATTAAAACATAGAAATCTTTGGCAGAGGATATTATTCTGCCTGCTACACATGCCCGCTCCAAGCGCCAAAAGTGAGTTTGGACTTGATTGGCGAAGAGTTAGCTTATGTTCTTTTCTCTCTGGTGATGGCAGGAGTCTTGTGTCTTTCTGGTTAGATAGGCCTGATGATTTGACAGGGGCTTTTGGCCACTGCATGTGTAATGAATGGGGTGTTCCAAGCCAAACAAACTTTGCAGCCTCCTAGGATGAGTGTTGGGAAGTATCAATCATCAATACCCCTTTACCCAATCTTTCTCTCTGAATGATCAGTATGAGGTCCCAGATGTTTTTCAAGTCTCAACACATCTTTGACTGGAGTTTCCATGGTATGGCCAACTGAAGTATTCTTTCTTCCCAGGAACAATCCCTATACCCTTCCTTCATTGCCTAGCCTAGCCCAGCTGACCAGTTTCCTTACTGGCTTCATTTCCATCCCTGCTCACCCATTTCCCCCACATCTACTTGAATTTATCTAAACCATTGGTGGGTTTGTGGGTTTTGTGTTCTTCTTTACACTCTGTGTAATGTCCAGTCTTTTTTTCCAATAAGTACTTTAATGATTAGAAACTCCTCTAACAAACTCCCCAGATCATAACCATCAAGGGCATCCTCTCTGGCTTCTAGGACTTAACTTTCCTTTCCAGTATGAGCTATGCTTTTTCTCAGTGCCCTGCTGGATGTCATGATCCACCTCTACCCTAACACCCACTCATTCATTCCTTTGCAACAATTATTTGAGTTCCAGCTATGAGGAGGACCCTGTGTTGTCGTACTGCAGAACATCTACTGTTTACATTTCTGTCTCCCCTTATAGGCTGAGTTCTATGTGAAGTATAAATTTATGCAGACTGAATCTCTAAAAGCAATGCTGATACACAGATATCAAGTTTACTACAGTGCAAGAGGAGATGCATTTTCTAGGAGGAAGACAAAGTTTGACAGCTGCTCCGAGTTGGCGTGCTGTTTTGCTGTATAATAGTTTGACTATATAATTGCCTCATGGATGGGCATGACCTTGAGATACCCGTCTCAATTTTGGTTTCTTATCTAGCTATTTTCTTATCATTTTCTGAGTTTAGCATGGCCAGAGTGACATTGAGCCCCTGATCAAAGGCCAGCTGATGAGACCTTGATGTAGCTCTGGTGGTGGAAGTCAAGCTTATAAATTCAGTCAAGGGTCTGCCCAGGCTTGATTCCATCCTTTCCCTCTGCTGGAACAGCACTTCTTCTGGAAAGGACAATGTGTGGAAAGGTGAGCTCCAATAACTCACCTAAGGAAGCAGAAGCCCTCTTGGCCACCTGGACCATTTGGAACTTAGACCTGTCTCTAGAGCCCAACTCAGAGGGACTGGCTAAGGTCTTAGGACTCCCAGTCTGTGACTACTGTTGTCTCCCTGGCTTGTCCTTTCTTTATCCTACATGCTTCACCCTCCCCAGCTCTACTGTTTAGGTTCTTGATCTGTCTGTGGCTCCTGTCAATCAGCATACTACTTGTCTTCTAGTCCCTTTCCTATGTCCCTCTCTTTTCTCATCTCAGCTCTCTTCCTCTTCTTCAAACATTTAATGAAAAACTACTCCTGTGTCAGGCAGGCAATTTGATAGGTAGAGAGTGGCATAGTAAATAACTGATTGATTCATCTGTTTGCCACATATGGGTATCGAGGAGTTGCCGTGGGCCAGACATTGGGTCTAGCATGCCCAGAAGATGGGAGATGAGGGAGGATGACAAATTTGAGGAATTAAAACAGGTCCAGCCTGGCTAAGCACAGAGTAGGAAGAGGAGGGCAGTCTGAGAAATGATGCTGGAGGGGTAGGCCGCAGCCAGGACATGCAGGCTCTTGAGAGCCATTTTGGACATTGGCCTAAGAGCAGTGGGAAACCATGGCAGCATTTAAGCTGAGGAGTGATATGGCCAGATTTGCATTTTGGAAAACTTGCTTTGCCTGGAGCGTGGATGGCCAATTGTGGAGGGGCAGGAGTAGAGTCTGGGAGAACATTGGAGTGGCTGCCAAGGGGTGGACTCAAGTGAGGTGCGGCAGAGGGAATAAAAAGGAATGCAAAGATTCATGATGTGGAAATATTCAGGAGTGGAGCCCACTACCCTTGGGGACTGATCAAAAGTGCGGCCCACAGAAGTGGATGACAGTGCCTCCCTTGGAGGAACTTATAGTTGAACATAAGTGACTCCCAGGCTCTGGAGTAGAATAAACAGATGCCAGGAGGGCTGGTATGAACCTCTGGGGAGGGGTATGTGGCTTAAAAAAATGCTTTCAAATACCTATTTCAAACACAAACTGTAGAAAACGACGTTCTACAAAACCTTGGTGAGATCCATGGAGAAACAGGAGGGAGTCATGGGTTATAAAAGGTGTCAAAATCCTGGCATAGTATAGGAGGTGGGACATTACAAACAGATTACAAAATGGTGGGATCCATGTGTGGTCAGGACAAGGGGAAATGCTATTTTGAAAACCTCTAAAGTTTCTTTATTCCATGGTGGAAACAAAGTAATGTTGGGGGAAGACAGGCCTTTGTTTTGAAAGAGCCCTTTGGTGAGCCCCTTCTACAGGGTGCTACTGGGGGCATCTTAGCTACTAGTATTGTACTTGGGATTCTTGTAGCCTTGAAAGAAAGATATTCAAAGTTTTCACATTCCTTATGTAGCCAGAGTTGGAGGCTTGATGTCTCTGAGGGCCCAGGGATCCCCACTTTGGGGGAAATTACTATTTGATGCTTCTGGCTGTGGAAAAGATGAAAGTACGAGCCAAACCTGGAATGGGCAGTGAGGCATCCTCTGCATAAGGACGGTGGCTCTGTGGAGGGTACAGGTGACTGCAGAGGTTTTATCACGTGACCAAGGGACATGAACTTGGAGGTTTGGTGTGGGGGTTGGGGTGAACCAGCAACCTGGCAGCTGGCTTGGGGCCAATGAGCAAGCCCCATGAAATAGTTGGTCCATGGGGCTGTGACATAATCCACCTCTGCCCCCCACATTGAATTCTATTATGTGTTTCTTTATCTTTGGCAACAGGTCTGTGTTTGTGGTTTCTTTCCTTTTCTTTTTTAATTTTTTAAAAATCTTTATTTATTTTTGAGAGAGAGAGAGACAGAGTGCAAGTGGGGAAGGAACAGAGAGAGAGAGGGAGACACAGAATCTGAAGCAGGCTCCAGGCTTTGAGCTGTCAGCATAGAGCCCGTTGTGGAGCTTGAACCCACAACTGCAAGATCATGACCTGAGCCGAAGTTGGATGCCCAACCGAGCCACCCAGGCACCCCATGTGTTTGTAGTTTCTGAGGCTGTGTTCACTGGGAAGATAGCAGAGAGTTGGGGTAAGATGGCAGGAAACAGGTAGAAGGTAGCTAGGTATGCCAGGTGAGAAGCTGAGGGTGAGTGGAGCTATGGGCCCTGCGTACACTTCTGGAATGTTCTTGGGAACACTGATAGGGGGACTGTTGTGGTGGCGTGGGAGGGAGCTGAGGTTATTATTACTTGGTTATTAAAGGAAAAGTAGCCTCTGGGGGCTGTAAAACTCAGCTCTCATGTGTTGTCGCAGGGGACTCTCAGGTGACAAGAGGAAGGAGTCACCAACTCCACCTTAGGAGCCAGTGCAGGAGAAGCAACATTTTGGTTCCCAGAATTATTTGTGAGTTTTCTGGCTGGAGCCACCTGTTTGTATTTCACTGGAATACAGAGCCTCAGGACTGACTCAGTTTCCCAGCCTTTGAAGATTGTCAGCCAAAGGAGCCAGAATCAAGTTTGGAAGCCATAAGAAGCGATAATAAAATATGGCGACCTTATAGCCAATGAGCTCTTCCGTGCCAGGTATTGTGCTGTGGGTTCTCGTAACTTTTCTATGGGGTTGGTGCTGCTAGCCTCCCACATAGATGGCAAATGGGGGCTCGGGAGGGGTGGTTGCTAGGCAGGGACTGTCTCACTCAGGTTAGGTCAGGTGAGTTGACCGGGATTAAATGTCCAGCATCTGGAGAAGTGAACCCAGACTAGGAGGACTCTGGCTCCAAACCTGGGGCCGATTCATCCATGTGTGAGAACTTAACTCCAGCCCCAGGGCCCTCTTCTGAGACCTTTGGGATCCCCACCTTCTGTCTTCACCATTGACCAGTGGTCTGTCTGCCTCGTCTAAACCCTGGTCAAGATCAAGGCGTGGGTGGGCTTCCTGCCTGCTGTCCAGGAACCTCACTGTACTCCTCTAAGGTGATTCTGCCTCCCAGGCTCTGGAGCCACAGGGGCACGGTGCTTGGCACAGCCCAGGTAAATGTTGCTCCTGTATAGAAGGTGATCCACGGAGAGCTTTCCAAGCTTCTGCATGGAAATAACAAATCACAGTCCTCCTTAAGGGTGTTATAAATTAGATCCCTCTGGTGCCTTTGTGAAATAGATCAGTTGGCAAATCATGCCGTGCAGATGCTGATCTGCACTTAGAATGCTTACCGCAGAATTAATGGATCTACTTAAGAGATCTCCATAAAATAGGGATGACCAAAGTTCCAACTGTAGAGATGGAAAGCGATCACCATGGCTCCAGTGTGTAATTTATTGAAGGCTGTAAGTTCACAAGACGCCTTGCAGAATGTATAAAGAGCTGAGGCTTCTGACCCCAAGGATTGCAGGCCTCACTAAGACTGATGTCATTGAGGATCAAAGTTCAAATATACTGGCAACCTGAGAGATCATTACCAGAAATACTTTAGGCAGAAAGGCTAAAGACAGCTGTTGGCTTTGAGGCAGTGTTTAAAGGAGATTAAGAATGATGAGCCAGGAAGAAAGGCAAAATGTTAACTTGGCATGAAAAGGAAACGTCTGTAGGTCTTGAATGCCTCAGAGACAAGGAGCTATATTAAATGTCAAATTAAAAGCCAAGTAATCAATGATAATAAATGCCAGCATCTTTAAAATGCAGCAGAAGGCTGCCATGAACTGGGTGAGGCATGGATCATTTCTGTTCTACTGATCAAATTACTTTGGTTATATCTTCTCTGGGGGCAAAAGCCTCCATACTTGGAAAGATGTGGTTAGACATTTAGGTGAACTTCCTGGCACTGATGAGGTTTTGGGGTGATGGTGGGGTTCTTGGGGTTGGGAGCTGATGGCCAGGAAAGAATTCTCGAAGACGTCTTTGGTGCAAAAAGGTGGTTTTTATTAAAGCATGGGGACAGGATCCGTGGGCAGGAAGAGCTGCACTGTGAGTGTAGGGGTGACATTTTATGGAGTCCAGGAGATAAAGTCAAGAGGGAATTTCCAAAGAGACTTGTACATGCTAAAGACTTGCTGGAGGCCTAGCTCCTGTGAAGCTAAGGTGGTTTTTCCTTCTAGCAAAGCATTAACATGAAGAGAATAGGAGTTCCTGGACTTTCGGCCATTGATGGGATTGCCTTTTTCTTGTAAACTGGTAGAGACACTTACTTGTTTTTTGTCCTTTCCTGTTTTGGGGTAGCTGGGAGTGAGTGTACAAGGAATATCATACATGTCCCACCTGGGGGAGGGTGCTGTTAGCCTGTACTTTGCCCTCGGCTTGGCCCACGCTCCCTCATCAGCACAAGGTAAGAATTTTACACCTGGGAAGGAGAGTGCTTAACATACACACCTTTGTAGGGGAACACACAGAACTGAACTGTTGTGCTAAGTCTGATGAATTATAAAATTCCCCTCCTGCCCTTCCTCACTTCCATACCATCTCCCTTCTAGAAGTTTTGAAAAATTAGCTAGCACTCAATCATGCATCATCTGATATGACACATTATGTTGGAAAAACCCAGAATATATTAGTTGTGCTCACCATTACCCCTCAATTCCAGGAAGCAGCTTTGTTTGTGCCAGCACAGGCTCAGTGGGCTAAGACCCGAAAGGCTGAGCCCTGAGTGCAGCAGGGGGGGTTACCATTGGTACAGTTTTTGCTCCTTTGTCTCTCGTATATGGTAACATACAGTCTGAATGGGCAGTCTAAGTTACAGAGTCGTGAGGAATGTCACCCATGTGCACATACCCAGTTGTCTTCCCTTGTCTTGAGGTTTTCACAACATTCCTTATGGAGGGGCTCTATCGCATCCTCCCTGTTGATGCTCAGAACCCCTATTTTGGGTCAAAGAGCATCATCTTGGTTTAGAGTTTTATATTTCCATAGCATCATCACATGCATGGCTGTTTTGCTTTTGACCATTACCTCAATGCGGCTGGAGACAGACCATATAAGCAGGGGACCAAGGCAAGGTAGGATTAGGCAAGCTCCCCAAATCAAGAAGATAATACCTATGAGGGTTTTGAATCCCCCGAGAGTTGAAAACCATCCTCCAAATAACTCCCCGGGGTCTCAACCTTTCCAGGTCTGGACTGGGACATGAGCAACCTTTCGCATTCAATCTGTGATCTCCTCTATGACTTTTCCTTCATCATCTGTCTGTAGGCAGCAGTTGCTCAGGTTAAACTTTCTACAAACTCCTCCCTCCCTTAGGTTACTTACTTGATTGATAGCATTGTGCATTTTGGTTTGCTGCTTGGCTAGCAAGTTAAGAGCTCTGACAGTTTCACTGGTTATAATTTCTACAACTGCTTGCAGTCTGATTATGCGGTTTAGCATGTAAATGGGAGTGTGGTAGCCCCAGGACCCATCCTTTGCCCAGGTGGCAGGACTGTAATATTGGATTCTATGCTCTGGAGGCCACTCATCAACTTTCCAATTGCCAATTTGTAGGGCACATCATTTCCTTTGAGTCTCCCTTTCCCCATACACTTGGACTCCCAAATGTTCTCCTCTGGCAAGTAGGAGCAGGAAGAAAAATGGATGAATAGTTCCCAGCACACATGACCCTGACCAGCCTGAGGGAAGTACTGTACAGACTGTCCTTCCACATATCCAGTATAGTCCACCTGGGGCCCGCCATTCGATGGCTGTGCCAACATTGTCCCAGGCCTCTTGGAGATGAGAGAAGTTAGACAAGGGGTGGGGATCTGGCTCAAGGTGATCTGGGGACTCCCACCATTGGGTTTCCCAGGCAGTTGAGTTATAAAACCTTTGGCCTAGGCACGTTAAGCTTTCAACAGAGTTGGTGAACTTTCTTCTCCACTGGGCAGGCAGTTTTTCCCAATAATTGAGGTTTTGAGGAGCCAAACTCCAGCAGTAGGACTGGGGTATTCTGTTCCATCATAAGGTTCGTGGGGATCTAATTCTCTAGCCTCCCATGGCCATTGATCCCCCATGTTGGTTCCCTCGCATACATAGCAAGAAGAGACCTTCAGAGTCTGGGCTATAGTCTCTGCTAGAGCTAGAAACAAGTTCCTTGCTGTGACTGAAATGGGAGGGGGGGGCTACTTCTTATTTCTTCATAGAAGGAGTGGAAGACTTGATGGGACATGGTTGGATGGGCAGTAGTCTCTCTTGAAATATAGCACGATCCCTGGGTCTCTGCCTCACCCGTGGATCTGGATGCCAATTTGGGTGCCTCATTACTATTTGGAATCTCCTGGGTTAATGATGGTAAAATGAACAGGGTGACAGACCTTTGACTGACAACCTGATGTAGCAGCCCCCTTCTGAAGGAGCGCTGTTGTGCCTTCTTTTTTCCAAGGAGCCCATGAAACATGGCTCCACCTGGGGCATAAAAACTCAGGTGTGCGGGACATAAACCATTTTCCTCACACATGTATTTGTCATTGAGTTGGTATTCCCGTTCCCAGTCTAAGCCTCTGCATGGTATATCAAGAGTCCTTGGGCCCCTGTGACAAGTGCCTGCTTTTTTCATATGACAGATACCTCCGGGCCAATACCTATAACTGCACATATGTCAAACAGCATTGACATTGGTCATTTTGGGTTAGTAATTTGTGTCCAGCTGACCAAGAGCCCCAAGCCTTGGTTGGATAGGACGTCTAACCAATCTTCACTAGAGGAATAGTGTGGGTCAAGGCAAGTGTATTGACTCTCCCATTGGCAGATAGAATAGGTGGTCTCATTGTGTCTGCAGGTCCCCAGGACTCCTCCCTGGCATGAGAAGTGGGTATGGTACAGTAAGGTCCAAGTGACTCCCTGGCCTGACCTGGTTATGCGAATACATGGGTCATATGATGAAGAATCTAGGTCTACAGAAGGGGTGCAGATCAAAAGCAACCAATGCCAATGAAGCATCCTATCCACAAAGGGCAGGTGCTAACAGAAACCTCTCACCACACTCCCGGCCGGCTAGGGTGGCCTCTGCCAATCCGATAGCGAAAAGTAGAGCAAGAATCGCAGTAACAGTGAGAAACAAGGGGTGACAGTGCATCACAGTAAGGAAACAGATAGAGCAAATAAGGACAGTCTATTTGTTGCACCAGACCTTCGATTCCTCAAGCTTCTGCCGTGCGTAGATCAGTCAGTTTCTGGAATGACTGACGCAGGGCTGCAGTCTCCCGGAGTTGCACATTGCTTCTTCCATATGGTCAGCTTGCACGGTGTTGATGGACCAGGAATGCACTCCCGGTTTTGAGATGCTGGCTTTGCTCTGCTGTAGTGAATCCAGGGACCCATCTCAGCCACCTGTACTCCAGTGGGGGTGAACAAAATGACAGTGAACGGGCCTCTTCAGAGGGGTTTTAGGGGTTGGACATTTGACTCCTTCATACAGCATCTCCTGGTTTAAAGGGGCGAGTGTCTGTGGTCAGACTCGCAGGTTGCTCCCTAACCCAGTGGTGTAAGGTGGTTAGGGTAGAGCCAAGGGCCCACATCTATTGCCTTAGAGTTAGATTGCCTATCTCATGTAGATCCTCCCCAATGGCCTTGATAATGGGGGGGAGGGCACCCATAAAAGATTTCATAAGGGGAGAACCCCGTCTACTTAGTGGGGCTACCCCTGATTCTTAACAAGGTGATTGGCAACACCTGGTCCCAGTGTAGGTGGGTTTCCTGACATAGTTTACTTAATGGCAGCTTCAGGGTTCCGTTCATTCATTCCACCTTCCAGGAGCTCTGGGGTCGGTGTGCTGTGTGTAACTTCCTCTTTAACTCCTTTGCCACCAGCCACACCGCCTCAGCCACGAACGCTGGCCTGTTATCGACCGTCCCACAGTGATAGGGATCCCAAATCAAGGAAGGATTTCTTTTAGAAGAAGTCAGGCCCCTTCGTGTGCCTTTTCTGTGCGAGTAGGGAAGCCTTCCATCCAGCCTGAGAAAGCGCACACAAACACCAACAGGTATTTACAGCCTTGGACCTGGGGAAGCTCAGTGAAGTTCACCATCATATTTTCAAATGGGGCTCCCCCGAAACTCTGACCCCAGGGGCGGCCTTGGGTCCCTGACGTGGGTCATCCCGGGCACACGTTTCACGTTGCTCATGTACTGCCCGGGCTGTGCTGGAGAGTCGAGGGATGTAGAAATGTCGGCTCAATGTAGTCTCGACAGCTGTCTGGCCAATGTGGGTTTCCTGATGGAACCGCTTGACAAAAACTGGAGCCAGGGCCTCAGGAATTGCCACTCGGCAGTCTTCAAATTTCCACCATCCACCTGGGAGGTAGCTTCCATTTTCACTCTTAAGCCGGGTACTCTCGTGTCCTGAGTAATCAGGGTCCCATTCTGCCCAGTGGACGAGGGAGCAGCGTGGTGGCTAAAGCCGCAGATCACTGTTCCTTTGGAGGCCACGAAGGAGGCTCCCTTGCCTCTCGGCCTGCCTTATGGTTCCCCCGTGCAGACCTGGTGTCTCCCTTTGCTGTCCCCGACAATGCACGACTACCACTCTCTTAGGGGCCCTGCTGAGAGTTACCCAGCCGCAGGGGGCACTCATTTTTCCAGTGGTCCTCCCGATGACGGAACATGGGTTCCGTCCTAACTTTGGTCCTGGGCGAGATGATCCTCCCTGCCATCGCCCTTTTTGGCCCCGTCCCTGCGGGGCACTTTTCCAGGAGCATTTCGACCTCTCCACCAAGGCAGCAGCTAACGAGTCTGTCTTCTGCATCTTCCGGCGTTCTTCCTCGGTCACCGTTGACAAACACCTTAGTTGCTGTGTCCAGCAACTGACATTCATGCCAGTGAAACCCTCTAGCTTTTGCAGCTTGCGCTGGATGTCCCCCTGGGCCTGACCTACTAAAGCTGCATTGATCATCCGCTGGTTAATGGGAGCCTCTGGATCAAAAGGGGTGTAGAGACGAAATGCCTCACATAGTGTCTCATAGTACTGGCTCGGGCTCTCCTCGGTCCCTGGAGCACTTCTGATGTTTTACTCATATTTATGGCTCCCCCCTCCCCCTGCTTCCTTCATGCTGTTTAGAAGGGCTTCTTGAGACTGTTCAGTCCTTGCAAGCCTTCCATCTATACTTCAGTCACTTGGGTCTTATTTGGGGTCCTCCCCAGGGAAGTGAGCCCGAGCATAAGCCTGGGTGTCTGGCGTCCCAGCTGGGGCATTCTCCTCTAACCATTTTAGGGCCACCTGGGTAATTCAGCAACCCTCCTCTGTGTCGAAGGGAGTCAGGTGGAGTTGGCAGCGGTCCATCCAAGTAGGTTTATGGGTTTGAATCACAGACTGCATTAGTTCAATCGCAGCCTGGGGCTTCTCTGGATAGGAAGGGGTAGGTGCTTCCAATTTGGGAGGTCTGTAGTGGTAAAGGGTTGGTCCACAAAATCATGCTGGCCTCCTTGGATCTGGCCTTCCTGATCATAATAGATGGGTCCCCTAGTTTCCCTCAGTGGCATCTGTAGGGCTCTCCAGTGTTGCTATAGGGAGGGACTGTCTCCACTGGCCCGATTTCTAATCGCCTTCTGGGAGGGTGTATGTGGTTAGGACCGGTGGTCTGAGCGAGCCGGTCACATCCGGAGAGGCGGGTGGTGCTGGAGGTGGTGAGGCCTCAGGACTAGGGACAGGCTCTGGTGGGGTTTCCGTAGCCAGGGCGGCTGGAGGTGCAGGTGACAGTGAGGGCATATGGAGGTGGGGTCCTCTCAGGTTCTGCCAACAGTATGGGTTTTTCAGTTTTTGGTCGGCATTTAGAGGAAGCGTGACATGAGCCATCATAACTTTACAGTTCTCTTCAGTACAGACTTTTGGCCAAGGTGGCCGGGATAGGACCAGGTCTTGCCAACGGTCAACGTAAGGAAATTGGTCGGGGTGGCCTGGATCCCTGAAAAAGACCCTGAATACTCGGCCAACTAGCTCCTTATCAAGTGAGCCCCAGGGAGGGCCAGCCCACCCTGAATGATGGCCAGTCAATTTCACAGACTATCCGGAGCTTTCCAAGAGTTAATTTCACACCATAATCTCCTGAATATCCCTTTTTGAAATTCTTCAACATACACTCTAGGGGAGTCGGTTTACTCTGCTTTCCACCCATCTCCTCCCCATAATGGACAACTTTCATGAACAAGAGAGGGGAAAAGGGGAAAGGGGGGGGGGCTAATTTGGAGAGGATGCACACTCTCTTTATCTGCTCTCCTTCTGGAGATATTTCAGGCACCTCTTAGCATTGGTAGGTTCAGTATTAAGCTCTGACCCGGATCAGACTCCGAGGAAGTCTGATGCTGCCCTGAGCTGTATGAGGTCGCCACGGAACTGTGGATCGGGACTCAACACTCACTGCAGCCCATTGGTCAGGCCGGAACCTTTCTGCCTCCGTCTCATTCACACACAGTCACACAGTGACTCTAACCTGCTGCCCAGCAGCCAGTGCTTTCGAGTTGCGGTTTCTTTCCTTCTGAAACTACTTGAGCAACTCTGGGAGGTGATCGGGCTCCCCTTCTGCCTCTTAGGGGCAGGTCTACCAAAACCAACCTGGGTTCTTGCCAGTCTGATGGGCAGCACGCCCTGAGCTGGTTCTTGGGCCTCACTGGGTTCTTTTGTGCATCCGGGGCCCTCATCCCAGTTTGCCAGGAGGGGCTAGTCTCCTGCAGATCAAGCAGGCCCCTGGTGCCAGGCAAGGTTACCTCTCCTGGTGCCCTGAGGATTGTACCCTGGTGACGAGGGAAGTGAAACCCCGCCTCCACCTCCTGGGCGAGCCCCCGTGTAACGTAGCAGTGGGTCACACACAGAGTCGGGACACCGAGGCTTTTCTTTCCAGGAAGCAGCTTTATTCGTGCGAGCACAGACTCAGCAGGCTAAGACCCAATAGGCTGAGCCCCGAACACAGTGGGGGTTGCCTTTGGTACAATTTTTGCTCCCTTGTCTCCCACATATGGTAATATACAGTCTGAATGGGTGGTCTGTGTTACAGAGTCGTGGGGCATGTGGTGCACATACATGTAGCCAGGCTGTCTTTCCCTTGTCTTGAGGTTTCACCACATTCCTTAAGGAGGGGTTCTACCACACTGACGGGGGTTCAGACACCGTACAAGACAGCTGTTGCTGGGAGGCTGACTGGCTGCTGGTCAGAAGATTGTCCTCCCTCCTCTCTGTCTCTTTCTCTACTCAGTTCTTTCCCCTGTTTCCTTCTTTTTCAGATATCACAGTTTGAAGGGAAGGTTGGATGGCTTTGGGAAGTTGTTGTGGCTTCAGGACTCCCCTTAACTGGCCTTGGCCCCCATGTGCTCACTTGATTTCCAAAGAGCATTGGAGCACAATGATAGAGAACACCCTATGCGATCGTTGATTTTATGTGTCCCCTTGATTGGGGTAAGGGATGCCCAGAGAGCCGGTAAAATACTTCTGGGTGTACCTGTGAGGTGTTTCCAGAAATGGTAGCATTTGAATTGGTGAACTGAATAAACTGACTGCTTTCACCAGTGTAGGTGGCCCGTTGAACCTATGGAGGGCCCAAACAGAACAAAAAGGTGGAAGAAGGGTGGATTCACCCCGCTTGAACTGACCTCCCATTTTTCCCCTGCCCTTGGACCCTGGTACTCATGGGTTCACAGGCTTTTGGACTCCGACTGAGTGACTCCACCGGCTTTCCAGGTTTTGGCAGATCTGGCAGACTTCTCAGTCTCCATAATTGCATGAGCTAATTCCTATAATAAATCTCCTCCTATATATCCCTGTACATATCCTGTTGGTTCTATTTCTCTATCAAGCCCTGACTCATATGCCCTGCTAACACTTGATGGTTAATTGGCCTTTGGACCCGAGAGCCGGCATAGATCTCCCAGGTAGGGTAGGTTTGACCTTGTAGAGGACCTTTGTTTCTTTCCTAAACCTGAACAGCTTCAGAGGAAAGCCACCCAACACTGCCCCCAGCTCTGGGCGGTGGCCGGTAGGGAGCGGGGGGTACTCACACAGAGAAGAAAATAGCAAGAAAGAGCCCTGTGTGGTCCCAATGCCCAGGGCTGACAATGGCCTGACATTGGGCAGAGCACACTGGCCTATAAGATTAGAAGACAGGGGAGACAGGGTGCCCGGGTGGCTCAGTTGGTTAAGTGTCTGCCTCTTGGTTTCGGCTCAGGTCATGATCTTGTGACTTCATGGGTTTGAGCCCCACATTGGGCTCTGCACTGGCAGCTGGGAGCCTGCTTGGGATTCTCTTTCTCTCTCTCTGCCCCTCTGCTACTCACCCTATCTGTGTCACTCTCTTAAAAAAAAAAAATCTAGGAGACCTGCTTAACCCTGCAGCACTCACCAACAAGTGTGGCTCAGCAAAAGAGTTGGCCCTAACAAAGCCGCATCTTTGTGGCAGGCAGACAGGGATGGGCTAGATGGAGAACCTTCACCTTCTTTCTCTAGAGGTTACTGAAAATCACCCTTCTGTATTATTTCTATCTTTTTGGACAACATCTGCCCTGTTTTCAGGATCTCTATTACCTCCCCCAAGCAGAATGATGCCAGATTTACCCAAATCTAAAAAAAAAAAAAAAAAAAAATTGAATATTGTGTATTTTATTAAAAAAATTTTTTTTAAATGTTTATTTATTTTTGAGACAGAGAGACAGAGCATGAACAGGAGAGGGGCAGAGAGAGAGGGAGACACAGAATCTGAAACAGGCTCCAGGCTCTGAGCTGTCAGCGCAGAGCCCGACGCAGGGCTTGAACTCACGGACTGTGAGATCATGACCTGAGCCGAAGTTGGACGCTTAACTGACTGAGCCACCCAGGTGCCCCTAATACTGTGTATTTTGGATACTATTACTACATATAATTAGCTATTGAAGTGAAAATGTTTCTAACAGAATAGGGACTTTATAAAATATTAAATGCTAGGATCCATTTTTCCATTTGTACATTAAAAACAATTTTATTAGCCCCATCACGTCGTTTTGAGACATTATCTGAAGATGAGATTGCTTGGTCAAGATTGTTCTAAAGGCTCAAAACCACACAGCTTCTTTTTCTAAAAGCTGCGAATCAAATCTGTTTTATACAATCAATAATGAGGGCGCTGACCTTATTTCTTAGAATTTCCACCAATTTAGTGTTTGTGCAACTTCGGGGCAGGGGTTAATGGTTCGAAGCAAGGTGTTTTCCTCCCTGCTTTCTCCCCACTTCCCCCTCCAGCCAGGCAGGGGCTGTGTCCAACAGACCCTGAGACACAGGCCAGAGCAGGTCCTGCAAAGCCCGCAGAGGCTCCTCTGTAGAGAGGCCCTGATCCCTCAGCCCCTGCTGATAGGAATTTCCTCTGTCTGCTCTGACAAGTGGCCACAAATTGAGCGGCTTAAAACAACACGCATTTAGGAGTTCATAGGCTGTGTAGGTCAGAGGTCCCATGCAGGGCTCACTGGGCTAAGGTCAGGGGTCAGCTGGGCTGCCTTCCTTTCTGAGGCTCAAGGGGAAATCCATTTCCTTGCCTTTCCACTTCTGCAGGTTGCCTGAATTTTGCCTCCTCCAGCTTTGAAGCCTGGTAGAGGCCCGTCCCCAGGAAAACTCTCTGAGCCTCTCTCTTGCCTCTTTTCCTTCCACTTTTAAGGATTTGTGCATGTGATTAGATGGACCCCAGCTGGATAATCCAGGATAACCACCTGTCTCCAGGCCGGCTGGTCAGCAACCTTCACTGCACCTGAACCTTAAGTCCCTTTGCCATGTAGCACCCCCAGGTCCCAAGAGCAGGATGTGGGGCATCTTTGGGAGGCATTATTTTGCCTGCCACGCTGACCCAGGCCAATGTTTCTGTGTCCTGCATGCTGCTCAATCTAACTGTGCAGGCCTCCCAGATTCTTTGCTTTTCACACGTAGGCCAGTTTCTCTACCTGGAGCCTGAGGAACTACAACCTGGTGAGGCAGGGCCAACTGGAATGTCCCCTAGACCGAGGGTTGGGGGTTTGGAGCCTTTTATAGGGAAGGGGAGGGGGATCCGCAGATGGGGAGGTCCTGTTTGGTCTGGGAGGTGACCTGAGGCCATGGTCGAAGAAGTGGGGGGTCTGGGTCCGTGCAAACCACCTGGGTAATCTGCAATGCCAGGAGCCCACTGCTGAGTAACGAGGCCTTTGCTGTGTCGGCCTCGACTCAGCAATGCCAGACTCCCCATCTGTTCCCGCAGACCCACACTGCGGTGTGTGCAAATCATTGAAAAGGCACAGCAAACCCTGGGATTCTGAAGTGCAGCCCGACAGCAGGTTAACCCACGAGAATCATTTACTTAACTCTAGATGACTAGCGGCCGGGTGTCCCCTTTCCCACTTAAGGGAACATCTATTCTTGGCTGAAATTGATGTTTGATTTCTTCCTTTTATGCCCTTACATTCTTGAAGGTGACAAAGAGTCTTTGGCAAACACTGACTCCCTCTGAAATCCTGCTGACTGTGGCCTCATTTCCTCCCCCTTGCGTGTTGACGAGACTCCCCACAGCAGAGATTGATCCAGCTTGTTTACAGTGGGGTGAAGCAATTGATTTTAATTAAATCCTCTTTTTAGAAATCAGCAGAATGTGTCCATTTTGGGCCCCTCCCCTTTTCTCAGAACATTAATCAACTTGTTAAATAATTTCTTCTAATTTATGGGCCCCAATTAGCCTCTCTCTGGAGACCCAGAGAATTAAGTGAGACGTACCATTCATTTCCAATAACCTTGAGTCATTAATTTTGAATCCTCACATCCAGAGTTCAGGGTAATTGTTCAATAAGACTGTGGTCCATTTTCCAGTTTTTTTCCAGTTTTTGTAATTTTTCATTTCATGTGTCAATAATTGGCTTGGGGTTAGTGGGTAATTAGACTAGAATCCCTTTGTTGAAAGGGGTCCTCCCCCTGGCTCATCTTGTCTCTCCACTGCTAGAATTCTCTCTCTGATGGTTTCTCTGTCAGGGAGCCTCAAACTTGATTGTGCATTAGAACCACATGGGGAGCGGGGCGCCTGGGTGGCGCAGTCGGTTAAGCGTCCGACTTCAGCCAGGTCACGATCTCGCGGTCCGCGAGTTCGAGCCCCGCGTCAGGCTCTGGGCTGATGGCTCAGAGCCTGGAGCCTGTTTCTGATTCTGTGTCTCCCTCTCTCTCTGCCCCTCCCCCGTTCATGCTCTGTCTCTCTCTGTCCCAAAAATAAATAAACGTTGAAAAAAAAAAAAAAAAAGAACCACATGGGGAGCTTGTTAAAACAGGTCCCTGATTCAGCTTTAGTTGCTGGAGGTAAGGCTTGAGACTTTGCATTTCTTCATTATTATTTCTTGCAATAAGAACAGTACATGTCTGGGACGCCTGGGTGGCTCAGTCAGTTAAGCTCAGGTCATGATCACAGTCTTGATATTGAGCCGTGTGTTGGGCTCTGTGCTGAGCATTCAGCCTGCTTGGGATTCTCTCTCTCCCTCTTTCTCTGCCCCCTCTCCCAAATAAATAAAAACATTTTTAAAAATTGTATGTATTTAGGATGTACGATGTGATTTGAGACACATAGTGGAGTGATTACTACAACCAAGCCAGTTAACGGGTCTATCTCACAGGTAACCACGTTTTCTTTTTTTTTTTGTTATGGAAAGTATCTGAAATCCACTTAGCAAATTTTCAGTATTCAATAGTGTTATTAACTATAGTCCTCATACCTGGATGTTAGATCTCTAGACTTATTCATCCTACGTAACTGCAACTTTGTCCCCTTTGACATCTCCCCTACCTCCCCACCCCTGGTAACCACTGTTCTGCTCTCAGATTCCATGAATTCAACTTAAAAAAATTTTTTTCAATGTTTATTTTTGAGAGAGAGAGAGAGAGAGGGAGAGAGGGAGAGAGAGAGAGAGAGAGAGAGAGAGAGAGAGAGAGAGAGAGAGAGAGACTCAGCACAGAACCTGATGCGGGACTTGAACCCACAAACTGTGAGATCATGACCTGAGCCGAAGTTGGACGCTTAACCATTGAGCCTCCCAGGTGTCCAGATTCACCTTTTTTAGATTCCGCATGTAAGTGAGATCACACAGTTAATTTTTTTTTTTTAATTTCTGCCTGGCTTATTTCACATAGCATAATGTCCTCCAGTTTCATCCATGCTGTTGCAAATGGCAGGATCTCCTTTTTTTAAATCTGAACAATCCCACTATGTATACACCATCATTTCTTTATATATCTATCTATTTACTGAGGTGGTTTCCATATGTTGGCTATCACGAATAATGCTGCAACGGAGCCCATTATCTCTTTGAGGCACTGGTTTCAGTACTTTGAGAACTTGCATTTCTAACAAGCCTCCAGATGATGTCAGTGCTGCTGGTCCATGGGCCACACTTTTGGTAACGTTTCTGTATCTAGGCAGAATGTTTTTGGACAGCTGTGTAAGAAGGAACTTTGATGTGCTGTGGGGAAGGAGGGAAAGGTAATTCTGTGTCATCAGACATTTTAATGCTACACATGGCTTGCCTAGATGGCTACTTCTGGGGAACTCTGGGTGGAAACGTAAGAACCTGGGTCTCCAAAAGGACAGAGGAGGGGTAGTGTGTCGCAACCGGCGCGACAAACACCGAGGTCAGGGTCCTGAGGGTAGGGGAATGCAAGAAAAAGGAGAGAAGAGAAAGTTTGGGAACAGGAGGGTCCCCTGGGCTGATGGCCCAAGTGACGGCTTTATTGTTGCTGTACACAATCTTTTATATCCAGACTCTTATGGGTCAGGCCATTCTAAGAATAAACAGGTTTCACATAATCGCTGCCAACCAAAACATTTAGTTGTTTCTTGTGCATTTTCTTTTTTTTTTTTTAAGAACTTCCTGACTTTCTTTTTTTTATTAACGTTTATTTATTTTTGGGACAGAGAGAGACAGAGCATGAACGGGGGAGGGGCAGAGAGAGAGGGAGACACAGAATCGGAAACAGGCTCCAGGCTCTGAACCATCAGCCCAGAGCCTGACGCGGGGCTCGAACTCACAGACCGCGAGATCGTGACCTGACTGAAGTCGGACGCTTAACCGACTGCGCCACCCAGGCGCCCCTCTTGTGCATTTTCTAGACGGGTCACAAGACCTTGTTGATAAGATTGCTAGCAAAACACAATTCCCATGTTTGTTTCTATCTGACTCGGGGTAGAAAAAGGGAGGTAGCATTACTGCCAACACCTGCAGACCACAGGCTTCAGGAATTAACTTTCTCAGCCTTGACAAGGCTTTTGTATGCCCTTGAAAGTGGGGGAATGGGAGGGGGAACCACCGGGTTGGCTTGAGTCAACGGGGAACATTGCTCGACCCGGTCTCAGCCTGGCACCGGGGCCCAGCCCCCCACAGTAGTGGAAACGAGCTAATTCTTAACTTGGGCCACTTTTCTCTCTCCTTGATAGTAGTGTCCATGAACATTTTCTGTGTATTATCCTGGGTTACATCTTAAGGTTTCTTCTTAAGTAACAGTTGACATGTATACTGTGTCTTTACCTTTGCTTAGAGCTTTCCTGGGAATCCAGATTCACTGAAGTTCATCTGTATGTGTTGCCTTTTTTCTCTAGACTTTTTCAGTGAGTGCACTTTGGGGAAGAAATGGAACTTTGTTTGAGAATATAAATATCTTACAAAATTGCCTGTAAGGTAGGTAAAAATTTAATTTGCTTAATTTTCAGAGGTGCCTTAAAGAATCATTCCGTCAATGGTTGATTTCAGTGCATAAGGAAACCCCTCTGAGTTTGAGATTTTCTGCCTATGCTTTCCATTTCTTTTAAAAATTTGGAAGCTGGTGTTTTGCCATGTTTGTGAAGGAGCAATGATTTTGTTGGAATGAAGCTTTTTGTAAGGCCTAATATTAATGATAACCATCAATGACTGTGTATAATATGTTCATGCAAAGCCTTAAGCAGTTAGAGAGGGTAGTATCCTGATCTTTTAATGTCCTTAAAATATGATTTATAAAATGGATTTGTGAGGGTGCAAATATTTATAGGACATTCTGTTTAGTCTGTAAACTATTTAGTTAGGGGTTTTTCTTAAGTAGAAGGATGCCCATCTATAACTTAGGGTCTGATTTACTTTTCCAAAATTGGGTAACAATATTTTTGGAGCAAAATCTTTGTGAAACGTGAGGTAAAGTCTTGCTGGGCAATCCAAGAGAGGAGGTAAACAATTAGGAATTTGTGGAGCATAAAGGTTTCAAGTTTTTCAGTTATGTTGGTGACCAAACACTATTCTTTCTCATGGAAATAAGAAGAGTTTGAAGTAAGAGGTAAAACCCGAAAAAAGGCCCCAGATGACTCTATGGAAAGTGCTTAGAAAAGTTGCAGGTGATCTTGGGGCCACGATAAGGAAGGGACACAGAATAGTCAGGAAGAAGTGTGTGGATGATGACACCAGTTGTGGGTACTGCCACAAGTTAGAGACGCTACTGTAAATTAAGGTGCTGGTCTCTTGAACCTGCAGCCCAGTTTTAGCTTTCTTTCCATATGTTCTTTTATTAGTCATAGTTTTGTTGTTTTTAAACACAATTTCAGATGATCACAGCCGCCTTGACAAGGCTTCGTATAAATACCTGGAGAGTAGGGCTAAAGAGGAGAATGAAGCAGGATTCTTCAGTTCAGGTAATGACTTCCTCAACTCCTACTGGCTCACTTCCAAGTTTCTTTAGTACTCTTTCTAAATTTTTGTTTGTTTGTTTGTTTTGTTTTGTTTTGTTTTGTTTTTTTAGCAGCCATATCAAGAGCAGGAAGTTTCTTCCAGGCTCTAAATACGAAATGAGTGTGATATCATTCCTATTAGAATGTTAAATCCTCACCGACCCCGTTCTTCTTGGCTCTCAATGAATAAATTATGACTGCCCCCATGTTCTGGGACCCAGTGTTTTTTGACTTGCAGCTGGATGACAGAAGGGCTGTTATCCATGCTTGATTCATTCCACGACCCGGCAAGGTCTCTGATGCCCCACCTCCATATTGCTAATTCAAATCACACTGCGGAGGAGCAGATGGGGGGGAAGGGGAGTCCGCCTTGCTTACTTAAAGAGAGCTGGAGCATTCCTAACACGAGCCAAGGAGCAGTGGCTTTCACCACTCTTAGAAAGCAAGGGAAGCTTAAGTCTGGTGCTCTCAGACTTATCTTCATTTCTGAAGGTTTATCTTAAATACATTTCCCCTCTTCCTTCAGCTGCGAGCTTCTACTGTGCTTTGAGGCTTATTTCAAAGAGTGCTCTCTCTGAGAAGACTCAGCAATTCACTCAAGTACAGCTTAGCACTGTTGTCTGGATTACCCTCAAATTTACACACACATACCCAACTCAGCAAGTGGCCTCACTGCTTTACGTTGTTTGCACTTCCTACAGCTCCTAGCATAGTGCCAGCCCTGTCGTATTCATCCACTCCATGTGACCTAATGTGCTTCTTCATCCGTGTTCAAACATGCCTAACACAGATCTCAACACACCCCTTCAACCTGACCAAGGCAAGTGTCCAATGGCGCAAACACTCAGATTGGAACTTTTCATCCAACTGTGGTCCTCTGTAGGAGGAGTCCACTTCTCCTATTTAAGGATCAGTGTAAATAGAAGGACAGAGGTGTCTAGGGTTAGGCCCAGATTCAAATCCTGACGCTTCCCTTAGCCATGTGGGCTTGGACACACCTTTCCCCTGTCTATGGCTGTTTCTTCATCTGTGGAATGGGACAGGAATAGCATCCATCATGAATTTAATGTGAGGATTAGATAAGATAATGCATGTAATGTGCTTGGTCTAGCGACTGGGATTTCTTAGTCTTTGTTAATGATGGCTATTCTTAGCCTGGGAGATATGGAGCTTAGATGCTTCCCCATCTTAAAATCTCTCCACAGAACACACACACACACACACACACACACACACACACACACATACTATTATTTTAATTTTTTTTTTATTTTTTGGTAATGTACTGCTTGATCTATTTGGTTTTCTACCCTAATCACTGAAACCATTTTGCTTTTAACCCATTCCTCAATATGGTTGTCAAGGATCACATGCCCCTTGTTTTATTTACTCTGCAAAGTTTGCTCTAGTCTTAAGGATACTTTTCTAGTAGTATCTTCCTGTGAAATGAATCTGCGTCCCTCATGTAGGAAGGGTTTGGGGCTACTGGTTCCCACTGGGGACGATGACCTCTTAGCTCTGACCTGCAGCACAGATGGGCTTGTGATTTTAGCTCTCTGGTGGCCTTGTGGGAAAATGGCAGAGGAATGGTGGATCCCAGTGAATCTATCACTGGGACTGAAGAAAACATGACAGAATACAAATTGGCCAGAGCACAGCAGTGACAGCATGTGTATTTAGCATCAAGGGTGTACCTTCCTGAGGAAGCATTACTTTTCTGTGTCCTGTTCCTTTTGTTACCTGTTCCTGCTCCTTTTGTTACTTGTTCCTTTTTGTGAGAACAAGTCTAGTGTCCAAGAAGGCCAGATTTAGAACTAGAATGAAAATCTATTGTCTTGAGGGCCACCCCACCCCCTTCACTTCTTCCATTTTATGGACAGTAAGACTGAGAGCTAGAGAAGAAAGAAAGTAGACCACCCGCTGAGTTAGTGGGACAAATAGGACCCAGGCCTCTTGATGCCCCTGGGCATCATTTTTCCATGGAGTTTAAGGCTCTTTGCCAAAATTAAAAATATTTTGAGATTCCCGCAGAGACCTGGATTTCTATGAGTACCAAAAATGAAGGGGAAGGAAATCAGGTTTAGATGAAATTTCTCTTCCTTCACTAAAATCTTGTTCACTCAATCTTTCCATCTCTTACATATTCCATCTGCCCTGGGTTCTGGTTCGTAATAGGGAAAATCCCCCATCCCCTCTCTGATGCTTTATCCCCCCCTTATAGACTCAACACTCTCAACAGGGCTTAGTTTATGCCCACAGCCACTTACCCATATGGTGCTCTTAGCAAATATCAGGGAAAGGAGTGAAAGAACATGCAAATGTATGTTCCTCTTACCTTGTTTTTATGACACCTCATCTGATTACTTTAGCATTGCTCTTCTACCCTGTACAAGATGAATATAAATAATTTTATATCTTAGTGCTTTTTTCTTAAGCTCTTCAGGGATCTGAAGCAAATTATGGTACCCCTAAGTTAGTGTAAGTATGTTAATTTAGATTTTTATGGTTACAAATATTCTTTAAAAGATTCCATTCAAAACCAAATTTCATAGATTCTATGCTTTTAATTTATGAATGATTTAAGGTATTTAAATCCTGGTTGAAATTAAGGATATTAGAGCATTGTGGTTAAGAGAAAGGGCACAAGAGTCAGACTGACTCTGGATGCCTGCCCAGCCTCCGACTCTCTGTACAGGCTTAGAAAGCTACGTAAACTCTCCCCCACATTTTAATTTCTTCATCTGTAAAGTGGAGACATAATAGGACCTACCCCATCGGATGATTGTGAGAATAAAATGAATTAAGGATGCAAAGTATTTGGCTAATATCCCCCATATAGTAAATGTGCGATTAATGTGTGATAAATTAGCTGTGATGACAATAACCAAACAAAATATTGCAGTCAAATTGACATGAATATCAAAGAAAAAGTGACCCTGAGTTGGAAACTTATTCCTGAAAAACCGTTCCTGGAGATTTCCAGCAACCTAAGAAGTGATTTCCATCCTTGTACTGGCTTCATATCATGTCAACATAGGTGGAACTGTGTTTCCCAGAATTCCTTGCCACGTCTGATTCTGGATTGGGGTTGGCCACCAGAGGATTTTGCACAAGACTTAGTACCAGAAGTGAAGTGGCAGCCATAGCCCTCTGAAGTTCAGTGTAGAGCGCAGCTGGTGGCCCCTTGCCTTGTTGCTAAGTCACTTTATTGGTGCAGGTGAGCTCACAGCTCCTCCAGCTTTCGCTGGACCTCTTCCACCAGCTTCTCCAGGTCCCGGGGCAGGTGCATGTGCAACTCTGTGGCAAGGGACACCAGCTTCTGCCAGTTACTACATCACAGGGTTAGTGTGGTGAGACAGACACATGTTCGAGTGTGTGCGTGGGTTCCAGTTTGTCATTGTGTGTTCTAGATGATCTTTGCAGTTCCCGTTGTATCCTTACCTCTCCCTGTTCATGTCAAGCTTTTCTTCCTGACTTCCATCTCTGTCACCTTACAGTGACTTCAGACCCGCCACAGATGCACAGTCAGCAACTTTCCATAGACGTCTTTACCTGCTCCCATAGTTTTATACATAACCAGGTAGTTGCTTCCCTAGAATATTTTAGTGAAAATAAGGAGTATGGTGGTTTGGGTTGGTTGTTTCTAAGTGCGCCGGATAACTTGAGGGAAGTAGTTTGTTTTGTTATTGTTTATTTATTTATTTTTATCACACATGTCCCCAAGTGCTACTGGGCAATGCCACATACTTGACCACAGGCCATTAAGTGACCTTGTGACCTGAACCACCTATCATTAATTGCCCACCCGTTAAGCCATAGCATAGCAGCACCCCATCATCCAACTTAAGTAGTATATATGAGATTAGTCTTGAACAAATAGTGTCAGTAGACACATGCTCATGGAATTTGCTGGTTTGACCATATCCACATTGTCCTGAGGCGGCTAACACTGAATTGCCTTTTTGGAGATCCATTTACGGTGCCATTTAGGCAGAAATACCCTGTAGCGTCGTGATCATATCCTCTAAATCAGGAGCCAATATATGGTGCTGTTTTCCCCATAACCTTCTTGGGACTGGGAATCAAGGAGTGGATATCAGGTGGCTCTGCTCATTATTATTCCTAGCAACCCAAAAGTGAATTTTACTTTCCCTGTCTGAGGCTTTGGGTCTGCCTGTCTGGAGGTCTTAGTTCCTAAGGGACAATTCCTTCCACTGGGAGACAGAACAGTGGTTCCATTAAATGGGAAGTTAAGGCTGCCAGCCACTTTGGGCCCCTCATCCCAGTGAATCAACAGGCAAAGAAGTTTCTGTTCTGGCTGGGCTGAGTGATCCTGACTATCAATGGTTGCTTCTATGCGGTAGAGATAAGTATCTCCTGGTACCTCTTACAACATGCATGTCCTGTGATTAAAGTCAATGGAAAACCACAATGAGAAAATACAGCCAGGACTTCTATTGTATAGACCCTTTAGAATCAAAGGTTTGGGTCGCCTCACCACGCAAGGAATCATGACTAGCTGACATGATTGCTGAAATGGATACGGAGTAAATAGTGAAGGAAGAAAGTTATACTAGCTCTTACCACATGACCATTTGCAGAAATAAGTTATAAAAGCTGTAAGAGTCATGAGCATTTCTTCTTCATGTTGATTTGTCCATATTTGAGTATATATTGGTTTCTACCCCCCTTCTCCCGCCATTGTACATAAGTTGTGTTAATAGTAGTTAACTTTATATATTCATATTTAAGTTACAGGATATCAAAAGGAAAGTGTGACTCAGAAGAGGAGTGAAAATGTCCTGAAGAGGGATAAAAAGACTCTGTATCCTCTTTTTGGGAGTGTGTGTTCAAGTGTTCAAGGAACAGTTGCATGAAGGGATGTGGAAGCATGATTTTGCTATCATCTTTGGAAGTTAGGTATGGTTAGAAGAGGTATGTATGGGTGCTCAGTTGGCAAGAAGTGAACAGTGGTGGCTTTATACTCTGTCATTTTATCTAAGCTAAAAAACTATCAGTGAGCTTTCAAGGAATGAGATGAAATTATTACACATCAAGCTACCGTCGCTAGTTTTTGCAAGGAGGTAGAGTTTAAATAAATAAAACTTGAAAAGAACATCACAAGTATTTTTCTGCGGTCTCCCAAACATTAGGTCATGGGGGAAATCTTAATTCTGATTAACAAGTACTCGGAAGATGAAATGAAACCTGGTGAGTTAAGTTTTGGCAAAGAAATTGGCCTCACTGGGTTGTGTCTTGAATATAGGATTGTTTCAGGAGTCTTGAGAAACAGATGAAGCAAACCTGATTCCTCATGGTCAGAAGCCCGAGCCGAAAATAGTTGAATATCTGGTGAGTGGAAGCAAAGTCAGGGTTGTGGCTGCAAGTTGCAAGGTGAACAATGACCTTGAAGCAGGCTCACATGAGCGAGGTGTGAATTAAACTCTCTTCCTTGTCTGACTGGGGCTTTTTGAGCCTGTAAGGAGGGCATTAGCAGCCCTACTGGATCCTCTCTTGATGAAAGTCAAAAGAAGGTGAAAAGATCTCTTCCGGAAATTGTGCTGGGAAAACTGAATTTCCTAATGTAAAAGAATGAAGTTGGACCTTTGTCTTATACCACATACAAAAATTCACTCAAAATGAATCAAAGACCTAAATGTAAGACATAAAACTTAGGTGAGAAAATATAGGGAAAATCATCATGACATGGGGCTTGGCAATGATTTTCTAAATATGATGCCAAAAGCACAGACCAACAAAAG
Source organism: Lynx rufus (assembly GCF_022079265.1). Classification (NCBI taxonomy): domain Eukaryota; kingdom Metazoa; phylum Chordata; class Mammalia; order Carnivora; family Felidae; genus Lynx; species Lynx rufus. The sequence continues at coordinate 57,841,308 of NW_025814825.1, forward strand.
CAAAAAAATAGACAAATGGGACTATAACCAGATTAAAAACTCTTGTGCATCAAAGGACCCAGTCCAGTCAACAGAGTGCAAAGGCAACCCCATATCTGATAAAGGGTTAATATCCAGAGCGTATAAAGGACACATGCAAGTGGACAACAAAAAATCAAATAACCCAATTAAAATACGCATTTAAAATTGAATAGACATTTCTCCAAAGATTGAATACAAATGGCTAATAAGCATATGAAAAGATGTTCGACATCACTAATCATCAGAGAAATGCAAATCAAAACCACAATGGGATATCACTTCATACTCATTAGGATGGCTACTACAAAAACCCCCGCAGAAAATAACAGGGTTGGGAGGATGTGGAGAAAATTAGAACCTTTGTGCACTGTTGGTGGGAATGTAAAATGGTGCAGACGCTATGAAAACAGTATGAAGTTTCCTTAAAAAGATAAAAATACCCAGCCATCTCATTTTGGGGTAGATATCCAAAAGAATCGAAAGCAGGGTTTGAAAGAGACATTTGCACACTCATGTTCCCAGTAATGGTATTCACCACAGTTAAGAGGTGGAAACAACATAAATATCCAGTGATAACATGGATGGATAAGCAATATGTGGTATAAACATGCAATGGAATATTATTCAGCCTCCGACTGTCATAGGCTACAAAATGGATGAATCTTGAGGACATTATGCCGAGTGAAATAAAGTAATCACAAAAAACCCAATCCTGTACAATTCTGTTTAGGGGATGTATCCAAAGTAGTCAAATTTATAGAAACAGGAAGTAGAATGGTGGCAGGGGGCGGGGAATGGGATACGAAGATGATAATTTTTTTGCTGTGTGTTTACAACAATTCTTAAGAAAGCGAGAGATTGTGTTCACTGGACTTTTTTCTTCTCTGCAGAATCTCCTGAAAAGAAAGTTTTACAAAAGTCTTCCTTCCAGTAAGCCTCAGGGAAACTTGATCAGAAATGCAGTAATTCGTATGCAAAACAATTTGCTCTGGGGCAGCTCACCTTCCTTCTCCAGCTGTTGCTCATCTTGAAGGGCCTGTGTACCAGGTACCATCTGCTAACTCCCACAGCCTTTTTGTCATCTGTGCCCTAATAAGACTTTCACTGCCTCAAAATCAACCAGAAGTAGGTGTCACTTCTTTGTGCTGAAGCCAGGAAAACATCTGGACCCCAAGTAGTTCCCAATGATCAAAGCATTTCAAGATATTTTGATCCATACAAGACCCAGTGATCTCACTTCCTATCCAGTTGAGTAGACCCTGATAAGCATGAGGGTAAGTCTTCTGTAATCTAAATTTGAGAAATGGTGAGCTTAGGGGCACCTGGTTGGCTCAGTTGGTTAAGTATCCGACTCTTGGTTTTGGCGCAGATCACGATTTCATGGTGGCTGAGGTTGAGCCCTGCGTCAGACTCTGCACTGACAGCATGGAGCCTGCTTGGGATTCTCTCTCCCTCTCTCTCTGCCCCTTGCTCTCTCTCTCAAAAATAAGCATTTTTTGGGGGGCGCCTGGGTGGCTCAGTCGGTTAAGCATCCCACTTCGGTTCCGGTCATGATCTCACAGTTTGTGAGTTCGAGCTCCGCATTGGGCTCTGTGCTGACAGCTCAGAGCCTGGAGCCTGCTTCAGATTCTGTGTCTCCCCCTCTCTCTGCCCCTCCCATGCTCATGCTCTGTCTTTCTCTGTCTCTCAATAATAAATAAATGTTAAAAATTTTTTTAAAAATAAGCATTTTTTAAAAAATGGTAAGCTTAGAAATAAAATGGAGTAGTCCTTGTCTAACTGGTATCCTTACCCAGACGTAATGTCTGGGAGCCAACGAATTGGATATACTAACTGACCAGAAATGCCTCCTGCATTCTCTTTCATTTATTTAACAAACATAAATAATACCAACTGTGTACAGGTGCCATTCTGTTTTGCAAATACTAATTTCATTTAAGTTTTACAACAACCCTATGAGTTCACTACAAATATGATCACACTTTATGGATGAGGAAATTGAAGTACAGACAGGTTAAGAAACTTGCCCAAGGTCACACAACTACTGAATGGTGAATCTGAATTCCAACCAGGCAGTCTGGTTCCAGAACCGCGTCTTATAGGTGAGGAAAAACAGAGAATCTCAAGGAAAGCAAATATCAAGGAAACAGGTATACTTTAAAAGTAAATTTCTGTTTTGGAATTCGTTTATTTTCATCCATTTCACAGGGGAAGAGACTGAGGCACAAAGGGGTTAAGTAATTCACAGCTTAATGAAAGATACACCCTCATAGCTGATCCATCCAGGGATGGAGATACCTTTCTCCTTCAGGCCCGTCCAGCAGCTCTTCTCTCTGCCAGCAGGAGAAGGGGAGGGAAGGGAAACGGAGATGAACCACCTTGAAGCTCTCAGCAGGACCTTGGACAGCTGCTGCTGCCCTTCCTGGAGCACACCAGTTCTGCCTTTCCTAGCCCAGACTATTGAGTTCTGCCTTTGATTCTGTCAGCTCCCTACTATCCTTCTAGAAACCTCTCTCCTTTTGTTTTTCAGTTAGCTGGAATCAGATTCTTTATTTGCACCCTCAATAATCTTGATATACCTCTGTTGAATTAGACATTTGGAGGATCAGCCCCAACATTTATTTTTAGAAAAGACCATGGGAGTAACTCTACCCATGGTTAGGAAACACTGCCCCAAATGATTGAGAAACTACTTCATGCATATTTAAAGATTTTTTAACTGCACTATGACATCTCTGCATAAATTGACTCCAACTAATTATTTCCAGTGAAAATATACCAGTCTTGCTTAGAAGTGCTCTGCATTAGGTATGGATATAATTTCATTTATGTGACTTTATCCTTGGAAGGAAATGCCCTTTTGAATCAGTGGGATTTAGCTAACTGTGTCCTGTCTACTGCCATTCATAGTTCAGTCATTACACAGCAAAACAGGCCTTAATGACACTTATTTAGAGATAAGAAATATTGGCTGTGGTAGGGGCTGCTATAGCAAAGTAATTCTTTGAGGTTAAAAAAAACCCCACAACCAAAAAGAACCTAGGTTCTAGGAGGTTACTGACTAATGTACTACACGGGATATGACTGGGTAACTGGCTGTGTCACTTAGTCATTGTGAGGATAGATTTCTGTATCTAGCAGAATATAGCATCACTGGGTTGTGTGAGTGGTGTGGCAGAATTGTTTGGGTCATGAGTAGAGGGCATAGGTGTCACTTTTGTGCTGGGATATTTAAAAGACTGCATGTAATTCTCCAGCTCTTACATCCCCTGCTTAGCAACCTGGTGATGTTACATAACAGGAAGGTCTGGATTGCCAAGTCATTACAGAAAGACCAGTTGTCCATAACATATTTGCAACAGCAAGTTGCAAACCTTTAAGTTAAGTGTTAAGCCATTGAAACCTGGAGTTCATTTTTTTTCTGTTTCCTTCCTTCCTTCCTTCCTTCCTTCCTTCCTTCCTTCCTTCCTTTCTTCCTTCCTTCTTCTTCATACTACTTCCTGGTGTTATCCTAATACGGTGGATAACTCAATTTTCTCCTAATCAAGGTTTTTAAACCTTGGTGCTATTATTTTGGGCCAGGTATTTCTTTGTTATTGGGGGTCGTCCTTTGCATTGTAAGATGTTTAGCAGCATCCCTGGTCTCACCCTCTAGAGGCCAGTAGCATCCGTCATACCCCTACCAGATAGGACAACCACAAATATCTCCAGACATTGCCACATGTATGTTTGGGGGCAAAATTGACTCTATTTAAGAACCATTGTCCTAGATAATGAACTGCCTTTATATTTATTGTATTCGTCCTATCTTCTCCGTGTTGGGTAAGATACTAATATCACTATATCCTACTGCATGGCACAGCACAAAGAACACCAGTGATCTTTGTTCAAGGCTGAGAGCTTGGGCGACTGGCAAACATATTGTCAGGTTGTTTGGTCGTAAGCAAAAAAACTATGATTAACTTAAGAAAAAACAGATCTGTTGGGAGCAGACTGGAAGAGTTATAGAAGAAAGGGGGATTTAGGAAACAGGGCCACTCCAAGGATCTCAGCAGCAGACATTGTGGGCTGTCCCTTGATTCCAACAGCCGTCTGCCTTGAATTCTCTGTGTGATTCAAAGTTGTGGGAGACAGAAAGTCCAATTGGCTTTTTTTTTTTTTTTTTTTTTTTTTTTTTTTTTTTTTTTTTAGTGATGACCCTCTCTTAGCTTAGGGAAATAGTGGCAACATAGGAGGTAGCAGCATTGTCTTGTGGTTACCAGCCTCATGGAAACCAAATATGGGTACAGGTTTTTCCTAAGGGAGAGGTAGACACCAGTATCAGAAGAAGGGGAAAGAGTCTGGATGAGCAGAAAAAGATGTCTACATAGAGCCTGAGTTTCTGTATCTCTAGGATGGGGATGATAAAAATTGCCTTGCTTGTCTCACAGTATTCAAATGATCAAATGAGATGAATACGAAAGCCGTAAATATCGAAGAAGAAGTCTGAGATGTCAGATATGAACATGACCCAGGGATTTGTGTTAACAAGATGCTGCCATACAATAAGGCAGGACTCTGGGACATGGTAGAACTTTCTCATTCCAGTGTGTGGGTATAGCCAGAAGCTTTGGCGTCGGGTAGAGTTTTATGAGATTTGGGGCTTCCTGGGACATCTCTGGGAGTAATGAGGAGCATGAGAAACTTGCATCTGTTCTTTCCCTTCTTTGTGGCCCAACACGAGACCGGAAAAGTAAGCTGTAGGGAGGACATCATGCAAAGCAGTTCTTCTGTCCCTTCTGTTTGGAAAAAATGCTATCCCACCCTATTCTGTGTCCTTCCCTCCTGTGGAAAAGTATACAGGTGATGTTAGAGTACAATGAGAGATTTCTGGAAACATACGATTTAATCCCTTGGGGTAAAAAAAAAAAAAAAGGTAAAAATAAACACAAATGCCAACAGGAGAAAATTAATTTATATCTAACCCCAAATCCTGAAAGCTATTGGAATCAAATGTATTCAAGAGAACAGGAGAAAGGGCTGGGGAGATTGTAGGATTGGAAGGCCGTGGCCTCTGTGGGCTGATTTTGGGTCAGTGCAGAATGGAGAATGTTTACCTGAAATCTATTTGGTGGGACTTACCAGGGAGTTCTATTATTTCTTGACAATGCTAAAATTAATAAATGAAAGTTCCTATTGTTGTTGTCTCTGAGGTAGGAGAGGTGCAAATAAAGCTAGCATCAGCTTTTCCCCAATCCTGAATGTATTTATATTCATTTGGAATGACCATTTTGATTCAGTTGTGCTCTGTCACTCATCAGTAATCCCATCAGTCCAACTGCGTGTATATAAACCTTGAGAGCTCTAGGGAGGATGTGCTTTGTTAAAAATCCATTTAGCCACAGAGGCAGACAGGAGACCATCACAGTAAAACTGTGTGCATGGAACAGTGGCAAACATCACACTATGGGTATTTGATCAATTTGTTGTAGAGCCAACAATTGTTAAAGAAATCATGAACAAAAGAACAATTGTTAAAAGAAATCATGAATAAAAGACATTAGAGATTGGACCCCACTGAGGACTGAAGACGATTTCCCCAGCATTTTGATTCCTTAGACCTAGGTGGGAGGCTTCTTGAGGAAGAGAGAGTCCTGTCCAGTGAGAGATGAGAAAACTAATATTGTCCATTTTATGGTCCATATCATTCATATCACACCTGGGTGATATGACCAGGCTAATTTGGTCACCCACTGAGTGAATACCTACTCAGGGCCACTATGAACTAAATACTAAGGACGCAAAAGTGGACAGAGTACCTGTCCTCATGGAGTTTATAGTCTCATGGAGATCAACACTAACCCAACAAATTGTTGTTTGAATGCAATATGATCGCTGTGGTAAGGGCTGTGGAAGAACAGGCACCTTTTGCTGTTGGAAATTCTAATAGAGGAATGGCTCATTGACAGGTAAGGGGTGACCTCCCCAAGGAAGAGAGAAGTGTACTGAAATCCAGAGTAAGTGTTGGAATTAACTAGGAGTAGAAATCTGGAAGTGGCGGTGGAGAGACAGGTCTGTACATCTGGGTCTCAAAGAGCCGTGCATATGTTGAGAGATTGGGCTAAAAGGCTAGTAGCATCAGGCCATGCAGAACCCTGTTGGTCAAGTACAGGGCTTTGGTCTTTATCCTACTGAAGGATGGTAAGCAGGAAATGACATGAGATTTACCCTTTGAAAAGGTCACGGAGTGCCACAGCAGGCTGGAGGTATTCGGGAACCAGGTTTGGACTCTAGAACCTCAGGAATCCAGGTAGACAAGAGACGTGCCAAGAACAATAAGGCAGTCCCAGCCTAGGTTGCGCAGGTGAGCACCAGGAAGGAGGAGGCTGTAAGTGACTACTTCTGAGTCAGCGGCTGCTCTGGTCATGGACTGCTTAAGTATACCTGCCCAGGAAGTAACCACAGGTGAGACTGGGAAAGTAAGTTTACCTGGTGGGAAAGGAGGTTTAAAAAGGAGTGCGGGTTTTGTCAACCTCCCTATTCTAATTCTCGACTCAGAGAAGCCACAGCCTGCCCCTCTTCTTTTCTTCTGAGGGACTCTGGGTTCCATTTACTGTGATTATTCACATGATTAAGTTTAAATCATTTTGCTGTCTTCTTTTTTTTTTTTCTATTGGTTTCAACTGCTCACTGTTCTTTTTCCTCTTTTCTTGTCTACCTTTGGATTAGCTGAATATTTTTTTACTGTCTTCTCTTTGGCTTATTAACTATAATTCTTTATTTTGTTTCCTTGGTGGTTACTTTAAGGTTTATGGTATGCATTGTAATTTATTGTAGTCTGTCCGTATTAGAGTGGTATTAAGTCATATAAGAACTTTACTTCCGTTTCTCTTGTCCTGGCATTTTTGCTTTTTTGTCATACATTTTCGTTTTACATATGTTATAAACCATACTGCTTTCTTGTTTTTGTTTTCACAGTTATCTTTTAAAGACGCTTAACAATAAGAAAAAAATAATATATTTACCCAGGAAGTTATTACTTTTAGTGCTCTTCATTCTTATATGCAGATCCATATTTTCAACTGGTATATTTTTTCTTCTGCCTGAAGGACTTTCTGTAACATTTCCTATATTTTGCTGGTTATATAGCCTTCCTACTTTTGTATGTCTTAAGAAGTATATCACTTTTGCTTTTGAAAGCTATATTTTGCTGGTTGACATTGTTTTCTTTCATTACTTTAAAGATGTTGCACTGTCTCCTTAATGTATTATTTCCTACAAATAATCTGTAATCTTAAAAGGTCTTTGATCCTTTGTATTTGACATGTCTTTTTTCCTCTGAATGCTTTTAAGATTTTTATCTTGATTTATTATAGGCTTTGAGCAATTTGATTATGATGTACCGTGGTGTAGTTTTCTTCATGTTGTGTGTGTGTGTGTGTGTGTGTGTGTGTGTGTGCATGCACGCAAGCGTGTTTTGGGGTTTGTTGAGATTCTTGGATCTGTGGGTTCTAGTTTTCATCAAATTTGGAAATTTTTAGCCATTATTTCTTCAAATACTTTTTTCGGTCTCTTCTTCTTTCCTCTCTTTAGGAGTCTCCAAGTATGCATATATTAGATTACATGAACTTTTCTCATGGTTCACTGATGCTCTGTTAATTGTCTAAGTTATCTCCCTGGGTTTTCTTTTAGAAAGTTTCTATGGTAATATCTTTAAATTCATTGATATTTGTTTCTGCCATGTCTAATCTGATATTAATCTCACCCAGTGTATTTTCCACCTCAGACATTGTAGCCTCTGGATGTTTAATTTAATACTTTTTATATCTTCCACAGCTCTATGTGACATTTGAACATGTGAATTATCATTGTAACAATTGTTTTAATGTCTTTGCCAGCTCTAATATTTATGTCAGTTGTGTGTCAATTGTGATTAATTTTTCTCCTCTTTAGAGGTTATATTTTTCTGCTTCTTTGCACGCCTGGTAATATTTGAATGTATGCTAGGCATTGTAAATCGTATCTTGTTGGGTGTAAGATTTTTTTTTTATGTCTGTAAATTTTATTGAGCTTTGTTCTATGACAAATTTAGGTTACTTGGAAGTGTTTTGGCCCTTTGGGTCTCGCTTCTGATTTTTTTAGGTGGGACCAGAGCTATACTCTGTGTAGATTTAATTATTTCTCATTACTAAGGTTAACCTTTCTGTGTACTCTACTGAAGCGTTTTACAATCTGACTAGGAGAGACCTATCCGTGTGAGTACCAGGCGCTATTACCTCTAATCCTTTCAAGTAGCTCCCTAGCTTTAGAAAGTTTGAATACACACATGTGCTTACCAGTACTTAGCTGGTTGCATGAAGGGAAGGAACAGTGTGCAAGTCCAGAGTTCTCTCTCTGTGCAGGTTTGTCTTCCCTGGTGCTCTGTCTTGTGAACTGTAGCTGCCTTGGTCTGTCTGGACGCTCAGCTGTGTCTCCTCAGCTCAGAAACTCTGCCAGGCTCTGTCTGGTATCCCCAGCCTGTGCTGTGGCCTGGAAACTGTCTATAATACAGAGGAACAATCATACGGCTCTCCCTATTTGTTTCCTGCTTCTCAGAGATCTGAGAGCTGTTCTTCACTGGCTGATGCCCAGTGTTTTGGAAACCATTATTTCCCATATCCATGTATTTTTTTTTGGTTAGTTAGCTTGGGAGGATAAATCCTCCCATTACTCTGTCTAGGCCAGAAGTGTAATAAGTTCCTTGCTGCAAAGCTTCAGTGTCATTCTATAGGTGATGCAGAAGCATCAGACTTGGAGAAGTTGATAATCAGTCCTGGGTGCCCAGAAAATAATACTGGTAGTGTTTGGAGGTGGGACCAGGGAAGAAGGTCAGAGGTGGGTAGGCTTTGCAGAGTTCTGATAACAGGCAGCGAACACTCAGAGAAGGTATGAATTTGAGAAACCCTAAAATCCTCTATGGGAAATATCTATCCTAACATAAAAGGCAAAGGTCCAAGCCCACATATAGAAACATCACGTGAAGTATTATGTTAAGAATCTGCAGCATTCTCTGTGCCCTGACAACCCATACTGAAGGCTGCATTAAGGCAGAAACCGTGTTTTCCAAACACGAGGTACTTTAACACTCTTAGAACTAGAGAGTGAGGGACTCATCAGAAGCATCCCCGAGGGCCCTGCCAATTCCGATGGCTGGAGAATCTATGGACTTATGTAACCTCAAAGGGCTTCCCGGTGGCTGCTCTTGTTTGGACAACATTTTAGACTATTTTCCATGAGAAATCATGATGTTTTATTCATGTGCATTTGTAAACATTGTGAATAGCAGAGAATATTTTAGGGTTTTAGAAGGCAAATCTCCACATGTGCTTATCACAAAGCCTTTGAGTTTTCAAGTCACATTGGAAGGATAATATTTTTCTTCCAAACCACAGTCCAAATCCAGCTGGGATCCTTGTATTTGAACATTGTGTTTCCCCAAGTTACTGGTGTACTTAATGCTAAAATAATATATTTAAGATCATAAAATGGGGAATGAAAAAGCACAAGCCATAGTCGAACAAAATCAGTCTGGAGAAAACGTGCCCTTCCCACTTCAAAAAGCTGGGCTTAAATGCAACAACTTTAAACTTGCAGTGAGCGAATGCTTGTCTAAGAAACAAGGATGCAGAGAACATTGAGATTCGTGTTGGAGAAAGACCATTAGTTATGTCTCAGCATTCATTGCTCGGCGGGGGGGGGGGGGGGGTGGGGAGGGCAGTTGTAGTCCTAAAGATGATCTCCCTGTGATCAGGGATGAGGACAGCAGAGAACAGTGGTGGGTGCCAGCAGCTGTGTGCCGGCTTCCTATCACTGTAGGACCCTGGGGCCAAAGCCACGCTTTTACCTAGAATTCCAGTAGGCTTTCAGAAATACTTGCAGACCATCCTTCAAGGTTCCTACTGATAACCCCATAAGGGAACTTCCCAGAAATATAAACACCCTGACACAAACCCTTTACAAAGGGAATGTGGACCACCCACAAAAATAGTTACCTTTCAGGAACTTAAATTCAAGAAAGATGAGCTGATAATTTCTCAAACATTTAAATACAGTATAGCCACTGAATAGCTGATTTCATTTTGAAGAGGGAAAGGGGTGAATAAGGTGGTGGGAGAAAGGAGGAAGAATTATAGAGACCATGGTAGAACAGCAAATCCCAAATCTTCCTTTAGTGTTGTTACTGATAATATACGTTCGACACCATAAAACAATGAACACGTTGGCTACTTTAACAAGACTGTAGCAAAACTCTTATCCCTTGTGTGGTGCTTTTTGACGCTGGTATGGTGAACTGTACCCCCTTCCTTTAACTGGAATGCTCTTCACTTCCTTTGCCATCCTTGCTGATGCCCTTGGGAGCATCATGTTTGAAGGCTGGCATGATGGCGGTAGAGTTTCCACTGAAAGTTACAAAGCTGCGGGCTCTGTAAGTCCAGTTGCAGGACGAATATGGTTGAGTAAAAGGAGGATGCCACCAGGGGAATATAAACAGTGCGATCAGAGCCTGGTTTCATAATTTTGTTAAATACGCAAATGAAGCCTGTTTCACACCAGATGGAGGATTTTAAGGATTAATGATTTTTTAAAACGGCTTTATAATTGCATACACTTATTTTTGATACAAATATGCTCTCTATCACATGGATGAAAACTATCATTCAATTGCTTTCCAGTCTTCCTGTCAAGATGACAAATGACCCATATCAGAAAAGTACCAGCTGGCAGGGCTGTCAGCTCATAATTTCACCGCTACGGGAAGGGTGGTGGCAGCGGCTGCTGCTTCAGGGTCTTTGCCCCTCCAGGAATTGGATTTCTCTGTGGAAAATTATCCCCTAACATCCAATGTGCATGGGCAGTTGGAACAAGAAGCAATCCTCTTACATAATTGGTAGAGTTTAATAGAAACTGGCTGCCCTTCCAGTGGTTGGCTGTTCTTTGCGAGTTGTGTTAGCTGAGAAGAAAGTGGAAATCTACAATTTCTGAGAAGCTGGAACTTAAGTCATCCTATAAATGCGGGATTGGCCAAACCTATTACTGAGCAAAGCGGTGAGATTGTTTACAATTGGTTTCAGGTTTGAGTTTGGCCCAGGATGCAGTGGCTATGGGTTGGGTTTCTGATACTTGAAGAGAAGAGAAGCCTGTTCGGTACCACCTCTAAGGCTGCATGTTACAGGATGGAAAGACACAGATTCATTCTCTTTGCAGGCCCATCAGAGACAATGAACTTTGCTGTGTCCCCCAGGAATCTTCCTTTTCTTGGTTGGCTGAGCACTCTCATGGGAAGTCTCTTGGCAGCCCAACCCATGACCTGTAATTGTCACGAATGAGAAAGGTGAATCATGTTCTCTCTCATGTACACACACACATACCCATTGGAAGCATGTTCTTACTGCCTCTTATGACACCATGGAGAAGAGTCAGAGAACTTGGAAGATGTCCCAGAAAGCAGTTAGGACAAGGGCTGGCTAACTTTTTCTAAAAATAAAGAAGTGGTGTAGCTGAGTTCCAATAAAACTTTATTTATAGAAACAGGTCGCAGCTGGATTTGGCCCACGGGCCTTGGTTTTCCTATCCCCGGCTAGCCCTAGGCCCCAAATAAGGAAACTGAAAGTCAAAATGATCAACCTGGTCACTTTGCTAGTAACAAGTCCAGATTTCAGGCACCTGAGACCCAATCAATTCCATTCCCACTGTCTTATACAACACTTTTTGTTCTTAAAGCCAACCCTCTTCCCTCTGGAGAGCTTGACAGGTACAAGGGATGAATTTTCAACTTACATTCGGAACTGCCACCTGCATGCTTGTGGCTCTGGTGCCAGGTGCGTGCCATGTGTTGGAGGCTGGGCTGTGTCAGGTTGCAGCACAGCCTTCAAGGGAGACCAAGTGCCAGAAGGGCAACTCTAGCGTTCCCCCTTCCTGGTCAGTGGGAGCTAATGCTCTAATACACACCTCATACCTGCTTATATAGACCAACCTCAGAAGCCCCCAGTTAATTTCTAAAGATAATGTGGCAAATTCCTGCAGAGGGATAGTTCTACCTTCTAATGGAATTAGCAATATTCAGAACACTTTTCTGAGCCTTCTTGCTTGCTTCTTATCTAATACGCTCCAACACCACCCCCAGAACCTCGTCACTCGGTTGTTTATTCCTTTTAGGTAGTCAGACTTGTTTATCTCTCTACCTTTACTCTTATTTTTTCTTCCAAATTTTTATTTAAATTCTAGTTAGTTAACATACAGTGCAATATTGGTTTCAGGAGTGGAATTCAGTGATTCATCAATTACATACAACACCCAGTGCTCATCACAAGTGCCCTCCGTAATATCCTTCATCCATCTAGCCTGTCCCCCACCCGCCTCCTTCCATCAACCCTCAGTTTGTTCTCTATCTTTAAGAGTCTCTGATGGTTTGTTTCCCTTTCTCTTCACCCCCCCCATACGTCATCTCTTTTGTTTCTTAAATTCCACATATGAGTGAAGTCATATGGTATTTGTCTTTATCTGACTGACACACACACACACACACACACACACACACACACACACCACATCTTCTTTATCCATTCATCAGTTGATAGACTTTTGGGCTCTCTCCATAGCTTGGCTGTTGTTGATAACGCTGCTATAAACATCAAGGTGCATGTACTGCTTTGAATCTGTATTTTTGTATCCTTCGGGTAAATACCTAGTGCAATTGCTTGATTGCTCTACAGCTTTACTCTTTCTTTAGCTTGGCTCGTGCTTCAATTATTTTACTCTTGTCTCATGAATCACACTTTTCTGATTTTGAATCAGTAGCCTAACTTTGTACGGACTATTCTCTGGTAGAATTTGAAGTAGAATTTTGAACTGTAAACAACTGTAGGGAAATATACAGAAGTCCAAATCTTCTTTCTACATTTTGTCTCATGACAGACTGAAAAATATTTTATTAATTTAAGAATTTGCAGGGCGCCTGGGTGGCGCAGTCAGTTAAGCGTCCGACATCAGCCAGGTCACGATCTCGTGGTCCGTGAGTTCGAGCCCCGCGTTGGGCTCTGGGCTGATGGCTCGGAGCCTGGGGCCTGTTTCCGAGTCTGTGTCTCCCTCTCTCTCTGCCCCTCCCCCGTTCATGCTCTGTCTCTCTCTGTCCCAAAAATAAATAAAAAACGTTGAAAAAAAAATTAAAAAAAAAAAAAAGAATTTGCAGATAAAATGAATGCCAGGATTCAGTTGGCCCATTTGATGTCTCTTTCAGCATGAGATAAAGGAGACTGAAATGTCATTAGAATTAATTCTGCTAACTTTTTTAGGGATCGTTTGGTCATAAAGAACAGACACGTACCCATGCTAACTTTTAAGCAAAGATCAAAATGGAGTTTACTGGAAGAAAATGGTGCAAACCACAGAAGACCAGCTGGGTGTCTACAAGGACCCAAACTACTAGGACCTGGCCTGTGGGGGCCAAGATCACCATCTGCATCTTTTTGGGGCTCTGGCTCTTGTCTTCTCATATCTCTGCAGTTTAAAAAGAAACTAGAAGCAGCCAAGTCTTCAGCTCAGGTCTCCAACTCTGAGTCCCATCCTCTGTGCTCTTTACCAGTGTCCACTACACTGGGCTTTGCAGGAGTAGCACAGGGCATCTCCAGATAACTCAAAAATATCCAAAACAATGAAGATGCTGACCGTCTGGAGAACCCCTTCATCATTTCCCTTAGCTTCATATGTCAGGGCTCTATGTAAGAGAAGCATTTGAAAAAGGGGTTCTTTTTTTTTTTTTAATTTTTTTTTTCAACGTTTATTTATTTTTTTGGGACAGAGAGAGACAGAGCATGAATGGGGGAGGGGCAGAGAGAGAGGGAGACACAGAACCGGAAACAGGCTCCAGGCTCTGAGCCATCAGCCCAGAGCCCCACGCGGGGCTCGAACTCACGGACCGCGAGATCGTGACCTGGCTGAAGTCGGACGCTTAACCGACTGCGCCACCCAGGCGCCCCTGAAAAAGGGGTTCTACTCTCTATTTTGTGCTCCCATAGAATCAGTACTGGGAAGAACTGATCAAACAACAAAACATCAAGAACTATAGTTTATAGGGCTTTTTTTTTTTTACTGTTATACTTTATTTAGTGCAAATGAGGAAGTTGTCTTGTTTACCTTTAGAATGTGTTTCCTTTTAGTTTCTTAGGACAAGAGTCCATTAGTTTTCTGGCTCTCTAAATGTGGGACAAAACATTGACTAAAGCAGGGACCAGCAAATTGTGGCCCTTGGGCTAAATCCAATAGCTATCTGTCAATAAAGTTTTATTGGAAGACAGCCGTGACCATTCATTTACATATTGTCCATGTCTACTTTTGGGTGACAATGGCGAAGTTGAATAGTTGTGACAAAGGCTATGTGGCTCACAAAGTCTAAGATATTTACTACCTGGCCCTTCACAGAAAGCTCATTGATCTCTGGACTAAGGAGATATAAAACAAGAAAAATTTTTACTTCCGTATATCACAGAACAATGTCTCAGATGGCTGTGAAGCCAAAAGACTAAGGGTGTAAATCTACAGGGAGGAAGCCATGTAGCCAACATCTCAACTTCATGGTGAAATCTGGCCATGGACTTGTTTCAGGAGTATTAGTAAACCAGGGTCTGCCCAGGTGATGTGCTAGATCAAATGTTTTCAAGTACAGGTTGCAGTTCAAATAGTTTGACAGGAAATAAATAAGCTATAGGGGAGTGTGAATTACAACCAGATTCTGGGTGTATGTTATTGGAACATCACAAACTATGGGTTGAATAGTATCCTCTCATGCCTTGCTGGAGCTCTTGAGTGTTCCAAGGTAAAATCTGACAAAAAGTAAAAAGAAAATATGTACTTGACAGGTAATGAGAATACAACTTTTAGGTGGCACACTGGATGATTCAGAAAAGAATTTTTATATTTTTATTTTGAGTATTAAGGAACAACACTTGCTTGAGGTTGGCAGGAAAAAGCTGTGTTGGTTTCCATGACAAAGTATAGCCACTGCTTCTCTTCTGTGTTGTCCTTTGAAGATGCTGTCGGAGCAAGTGGAATATCCAATGGCATCTCTAAGGGAATATATAGCCTGAGTCACCCGTTCCTTCTGGTACCTGGTCAGCACCCCCAGTCTCTTACCTAAGGGGAAGCTTTCTCCTTGTCCAATTTACATCTTCATTTTAACCTGATTTTAATGTGCCTTCATTTTAACCTGACAGACTTCCCATCTTATTAAGCATTTTTTCCAAATGTCTCTTTATCATGTAGTTTACCGTTTTAACTGTGTTCTAGTTCTGATTTTAATATTTGAATAAGTTAGCTCTTTGTGTCCGTAATATCAATGATAATGATATTAGTTATAGCCTGCTATTCATCTATCAAACACCTCTTTATGAGCCAAGCATTTGAAATACTTTATCTCATTTGACCCTCATATCGGCCCTTGGGACATGAATATAACTATAATTTTTATTTTACAAATGATAATGAGGCTTAGGGAGATAAAATAATTAATGTAGTCATGCATTCAACAAATATATACTTACGGCCTACATGTGCCTGGTAGGCACATGTAGGTCATAAGTATATATTTGAGCAAATAGTCATGAAGCGTGAGCTCGTACTCGAGTAGAGGAGGCAGATAATAAAGAAATGAAACAAACACGTAATTCCAAAGTAGGCTGAGGGATCAATAGGAAAGAACAGGGTGAAGGACAGCAAGAGGTCACAATTAGCATGTGGCTGCCTGGTTCCTAAGTTTATCCAAACTCAAGCCTATCTCTGAGATCTCTGTTCTTGAATACCTCCCTATCCTTCCTCCCTCAGTGAAACATACTAGCCTAGAGTTGGGTGGGATTTTGAGATCCCCTTGGTCCTGCCTAATTATCTTGTAAGGTGAATGTCTCCCTTTTCTGTTTTCGTCCCTTTCTTCTTTGGGTATGGAGACCCCACAGTCTTTCCCAGAAGACTTTTTCTACTATTTTTTTCTTTCTCGTTTTTAAACAGATGAGCAAGTTCCTTCCGTCTGTTTACATTATTTTATTCCTAGCAGGGAGTGTAAGGTATTTAATTCAACTCAGCAAGAATTCAAGATGCCTGGGGCTTAGCAGAGTGCTCTCCACCAACATTTATTGAATAAGTGAATGGACTAGGCTTAAAAGAAAACACATTTAAACCAGACAGGATCCCTGTCCTCAAGGAGTTGACCACTGGCTGAGCAGACTGAACCAGAAACAGCTCCTTATAGTTTAAGGCAGGAAGAAGCAGGCATTGATGAGGTCCACATAAGGTGGCTCTCCAAAGTTTCTGCTCTGCAAAATTCCAAGAGATGGGGTTTGTTTTACGATTCCATTAAGAGCTCCCTTCAATGGTCAGCACTGATCTGTGGCTCGTCCGTGAATTGTGTCTAATGATCTTTTGACTCAAAAGGAGGACAATTTTTTTTTCTTCAAAACTGAGATAAGGCTCTGCAAGTCTTTGTCCAGGATGGATTTGACAGCCCTGTTCCCAGGGGCATACATTTGTTAGGGTGACATTGATGGCAGTAGTGAGCAGAGAGGTGATGGAAAGGGAGTGTGTACGTGTGAGACTTACTCAGCTATGGGCAATCGATTTAGTTATACGGTCGGTGTCCCCAGAGGCAGGGATTTCCATTTGCCACGATCAGCACCCCAAGGAAGGGGATGGATAGCTGCAGCTGAGTGTGTTATTTACGACCTGGACCACAGAAAGCTCATTCCGTCGTGGGAATGTGTGTTCCCTTTACTCCAGCTCCGCAGAACTCTCTGACATTCTCAGGCCGTGAGCTCTTCTCTACACGAGCTTGTATTAATTTCCCAGGGCTGTTGGAACAAATGGCTACAAACTGGGTGGCTTGGAACAACAGACATTTATTCTCCCAAATCTGAAATTAAGTGTCAGCAGGTGCCTGTTCCTCTAGAGGCACTTGTGGATGACCCATCCTTGCCTCTTCCAGCTTTTCCAGAGGTTGCTGGCAGCCCTTGGCCTTCACCTTATAGCTTATGGCTACACTTCTCCAGCCTCCTTCCTAGCATGCCTCTGTGTCTTCCCATCTGTCTCTTGGTGAGGACACCAGTCATTGACCTTAGGGCCCAACCTCCTCCAGTATGACCTCATCTCGCTTGTATCTGCAGAGACCCTGCAAAAGCGATCATAGTCACAGGTATTGTGGGGTAGCACTTGAACATATATTTCTGGGAGACACAATACAACCCACATGCCCCTTGCTCCTCTGAAATGGACCTGGAATCTGAACGCTTCTCATCATCTCCAGGGTGACCACCCTGGTCCCCACCACCATCTTCTCTCTCCCCGGTGAACTGCAAGCCTCCTGAAGACTTGCCTGATTCCTCTCCCACTCCCCTCCATCCACTCTCTGCCCCGCAGCCAGGGCAAGCTATCTGAAATACAGATCACAGTGTTTCCTCCAGGGCCTGAAAACCAAAACAGAACCACCACCCCAAGTAGCCCTGCAGTGGCCGCCTGCTGATGCTGGAGAGGAACCAGGTGCCAACGTGGCCTCCTGTCGTTCACTGCTGCTGCCTTCTGCTGCTCAGATGCCCCGAACTGCCTCCTGCCTCTGGTCTTGGGCCCCTGCCATGGCCTCTGCATGACCTCTGTAAGTCAGGCTCCATGTTCTGGATCTCATTTCATATGGCACCTTCAGGAGAGATCTAGAACATTCATCCTGCCCCCGACTCCCCATCGGCTCCTCTCATCTTTCCAATGCTTGCTTTTCCTCACAGCAGTTATAACGGCTGCATCGTCTCGTTGATTTACTTAGATGTTGGCATCTCTGCTTCCCACTAAACTGTTGATCCCATCAGGCTGTAGCCTGGTCTCTATGTCCCTTCGTGTCCCCGGTGCCTGGACAGCATCTGGCAAAAGCAGGTGCTGGAAATTATCCGTTGGGTGACTGAACAGAGGAACGAGCTGTGACTTTGCTTTCCTCACAAAAGAGCCTTTCAAGTAGCTGGTGATGTTTGGTTTTCTGATTTTCTAGACAGGACGATCAAAAGAAGGCAATGAGGGAGGAGCGGGTGATGTGAGAGGGGAGCAGAGGACCCTGTTGGTGAGGGAGGAGTCCAGGAATGGTCCAGAAAGCACTGCCAGAGGGGCG
This sequence comes from Lynx rufus, assembly GCF_022079265.1. Taxonomy (NCBI): domain Eukaryota; kingdom Metazoa; phylum Chordata; class Mammalia; order Carnivora; family Felidae; genus Lynx; species Lynx rufus. The sequence continues at coordinate 57,859,477 of NW_025814825.1, forward strand.
CCTGAGTGGCTCAGTCGGTTAAGTGTATGATTTCAGTTCAGGTCATGATCTCAAGGTTGTTGAGTTTGAGCCCCACGTCGGACTCTATGCTGACAGCTCCGAGCCTGGAACCTACTTCAAATTCTGTGTCTCCCTCTCTCTCTGCCCTTTCCCTGCTCATACTCTGTCTCTCTCTCGAAAAATAAATAAAACATTTAAAACAAAGCTCTGCCAGCGCTCACACGTGCAGCGGATGGCGGGGGGGGGGCATTTCATGGGGGAAAACATGGCTGACCTCCCAACAACCCATGAAAACGTGTGCACAGTGAAGCTGCGGGAGCAGCAGGGACCGCGACCTGCCTGCTCCTGTCCCCACCTCACTCTTGCAGTGACCCCCTCTTCTGGCCGGTCACCCCATGTCTTCCTGGTTTCCCCTTGAATTGCTCTGTAGGATTTCCAGCCTCTGTGCTGGGGCGGGGGGGGCTCCCTCTCCTCACTGCCCAAACCACCAGTCCCTGAGGGGCTCTCTGTCCCTTGTCCCGTGTGGAGCTGCAGGGAAAGGCCCATCCCCCCGCTCTACTGATCACGGCAGACATGCATGTGGCCCTTTCTCTGCTCCAGGCACTTGATAAACTCCCCACATTTCACCAAGTCACAGACCCTTTCCTCCCTCTCAACCTCTTAACATCCTGTGACCCGTGACGTGGTAAAGCCGGTGAAATCCAGCCTTCAGTCCTGCCAGAAGCCCTGCGAGGAGGCACGATCACTGTCTCGCTTAGGGAAGGGGCACAGGGAGTTGATGCAACTTCTGGTATGTGGTACAGTGGCGATCGGGCCGGAGCCCAGAGCCCAAGCTCTTCACGGTCACATTTCTGCCTCACCTGGGCACCAGGCCACACCGTTATCTGCCCCTCCATCCTGTCTATCTTTGTGAGGCAGAGGCCTGTGAGTGAACACCTGCACACAAGCTCTTTCATCCTTCATAGTCCAACAAAAGGCCACCTTGAATATCAACTTGGGCAGGTACTTGGAATGGCCACTGGGTCACCTGTTCCACAAATGCTCTGGCTTTGAACCCCAATTTAGCCTTTCCTGGAGACCTTACCTGTAAGCCCAGCACTTTTAGATGCAAGTAAAGGATCCCTTGACTGCAGTGACTTCATAAGAGGAGATCCATTTTCTCACCTACCTAGAAATCCAGGGTCCTATCCAAGCTTAATCAGTGGCTTTGTGATGCTTCCAAATGCTCAGGTACAGCCATCCTCAGGGTACGGCTCCCCTCTTTGGTGGTCGTGACTATGTACAGAAGAGAAGAGAGTCTTTATTTCCTTCTTGTCTCTTTTTATTTGGATTCCAAACAATAAGACCTCCAATAACCCTCCCCACCCCCACCTATTCCTAACACACCCCAGAATGTTCCATTGGCCAAGCTTGGGTCACCTGTTTAGACTGTAGCTGCAAGGCAGTCTGGGAAAACTAGTGCCCGGCCGTATCAGCCTGGATAGTGACTTGTGATAAGCTAGCACAGTTTTGTACAGTCATGGATGTTCAATGATGCTGAAATTGATTTCCCAGAAAGGTTTAATCGAGCTCATTATTCTCAAGATAAGCAGACAGGAAAATAGGCTATATATTTTAGAAAGCATTCACTTCTTCATGCTTAAAAATAAACTTTTCATCTTTGTCAGTTTTCTGGGAAATTCTTTACGTAGAACCCCTCATCCTCTGGCAATTTCACATCAGTTAGGTATTATGGTAAACGAGTAAGTTGTTCTTCCAATTGGCCAATCATACCAAAGAAATCCTGGTAAGTGGTTACAGATTTCTGAGCTCTGACAAATTTATCCAGTCTGGTCAATTCTCAAACAGACTTCACGGATTGCTTTTAAGGCTTCTCCATTTTCTCCTTTCTTTTGATTTTTTCAGGCAGAATAGATAAAAACTGAAATTTAAGTAATGCCCAGACATTTTTGCTCCGGATGGGGTACTGGCGGAATGAAACACTTGAAACTCATGGTTTCAGAGAGTTTTGGGCTTATTCTTGGGCGGTTGAGTAAAACATGTCCATTTTTCTTGTGATTCTTAGGTGCCCATTAGCAAGTTGATAGAACCATTATGTTTTAGGGAACGCATATCAGACGTTCAGAAGTAGTTGCATTGTTTAGATGAATGATTAGTAGTTCATCAACAATGCTTACTATTTACATGACCTTGAGTACTTTTTCTTACAAGTGAGGAAACTGAGGCCCAGAAGACTCATTTGAAATCACAGGTGGTTACTGGCAGAAAATCATGAACTTAACCAAAGCACACTGCTATGCCCCCACCTGGCTGGAACTTTTAACGAGCATTGTAATGTAATGACTTCTTTGCCCTTTCTCTCATTCCCTTCTTGTGTTCTGTCTGGAAATTCATGTGAGAAGCAGAAACACTATGACCTAAATAATATTTAATCATGAATAAGAGGCACAGTGGCCTCCTTATCTGTAAACTTGTTTTCTTCTAACCTTTATAAACGTACTGCCCAGAATAACTGAAGGTCTGGATGGGCCTGTACAATCACATTTAGTTACCTTTGTGACCTTCTCCTCGAAATTCTTATAAAGGCACATTTTCTAAGCATTGTGTACAGGGAATGTGTACGATATAAGATTTCTGTCAAAAAGCACTCAAATAGTCTTTAAACAATTGATATTCAAATATGAACTGTTTAGGATCATAAATATTTACAAGGCTGACATTTGATAATTTTTTATGAAAGCTGAGATAACACTTTAGCTGTCACTTAAGGTTTTGGAGAGAAAGTTGCCTTTGCTTTTTGGAGGTAAATGTGTTTGTAGTAGCCTTTGTTATTGATTGCCTCGTTGGTAATTTTCTTCTGTCTTAAGGCAGACACAGATGTCATTAACGTCTCAGAAAAATGTGCCGGTAGAAGTCCCCCAAGGTCAGCTGAAAATCTTATTCATTCTCGTAGCCCCTGCAGCATTCAGTGCTCTATCTAGTTAGCAAAAATGTGTATTGAGCCCCTTCTATGGGCCAGGCCCTGTGCCTCACTCTGGAGATAGCGATGAGGGAGACACATTCCCAAACTCTCAGACTTCATGGACCTCAGCATCCAACATAACGTTGACCACATCCCATTCAATACTTATCAAAGTCAGCAAAGGAATGAAAGCTATTTTTCCTTTGGTTGTAACTTCGTTAGCAGGATATCACTTACACAAGTAAGATGAAGCTCTGTGATCCTCAGGTGCATTATCCAATGCTTACTACTCACCAGGCACTATCTTACCTTATTACCTATCCGTGCAATAACTCTAGGAAGAAAGTAACTGTTGGTTACATCCCCATTTTGGAGACCACAATTACAGGCCCAGAGAAGTTATATATACCTGGGCCAAAGTCACGGAGCTAGCAAGTGGAGGAACTAAATCGAAACCCAGGTGGTCTGACTTCTGAGTTATTGGCCACTGTACTGTGCCACCTTCCATTTTATCTGCTGTGTTCTCTTTTCGCTCATTGGCCAGCTGCTCTCGTCAATTTTTGACCATGTATTTGCAAACCTGTGTTTTCCCTTCTCCTTTGTGTTGTGGTTGGGTGCTCAATTGCTGAAGAGGCCTGGAGAAGGTTCAGCAGGAGAGGTATATGAGCAATAGATCCCCTCCAAGTCCTGCTGGAGAAAGCCTTGATCTGGAGATCTGCCTCTCTGTTGAAGGGACCTGGTGATTTTAGAAGTTTTTTAAAAATGTTATTTATTTATTTTGAGAGAGAGAGAGAGAGAGAGAGAGGGAGAGAGAGAGAGACTGAGTCTCAAGTAGGCTCTGCACTGTCAGCACAGAGCCCAGTGCAAGGCTCAATCCCACAAACCATGAGATCATGGCCTGAGCTGAAATCAGGAGTCAGACACTTAACCAACTGAGGCACCCCAGGCACCCCAGGACCTGGTGATTTTAAAGGAGCATCATAAAGAATGGGAAGCCAGGGTGTGCTGAGCCAATTGCTACTGGCTGGTTTTCCAACTCTGCATCTAGTGGCTTCCTGTAGTTTGAAATTGGCCATAGTAGGAGTACTTACGCCATGGAAACTGGTAAACTGTACAGATCATGCCCTCCCCTCAACTAGAGCTAGTAGTTAGACGTTTACTAGCACACCCCTGGAGAAGACTGAAAGTCACCAAAAATCAGTTTAGATTCAATTTCTTTGCAACCAGCAAGATGTCCCTGCTCTGGAGGCAGGCTCCCGGATCCCAGCCACAGTCACTCCCTGGGTCCCCTTATCCATCCACACCGTTCTCCTCTGCCTTCTCAAATTCCATTCTGAAGGTGCCTCCATTCTTTCCATCTCCATCCCAATGCTTCAGCCCACTTATGGACTCCCCTCTAGACGGTAGTAACAGCTTCCTGTCTTGTGCCTCTGGACCGAGTCTTGTTCTAACTAGCAACTGTCAACCCCCTGCTTAACCAAGGGGGTGGGGCTGTGATCTTTCTAGAACACAGGTTCCATCTATGGTCAGTCACCTATTTTAAAAGAAGACCTTAGTTTGTTGTTGAAACCTTTCAGAATTGGCTCCTGCTCTTTCTGTCCTGCTTCACCTTGGGCCGTTCCTCTAGTCTACCCTACATTTCAGCCTCACTGAGCTCTGCTGATGGAAGGGGTCACTCTAAATCCCTAAAGGATTTTGCGCAGAGCGTGATAATCCCACTCATCCCATTAGGTTGAAATCTGTGTATTCCTGTACCTTCATCTGGTCTGTGTGGTCTTTGAGTACCAGGAAGATGTCTTACTCAACTTGGTCACTGTTATAGATATCTAGAGGTCTGTTTACGCATTACCACTCCTTCATCTTTTGGGGGGAACTGTTTATCTCACCCCTACTCCTGTACCGTTTCTGTGGTTCTATGGAGCAGCCTCTTTGAACCTATAGCCAAGACCTTGGCTCAAGATGGACGAAGCAGGGTCTTCTTTGATATCTCAGAACTAGAAGAGAGTAGAAAAATGGAGAGAGCAAGCTCCCTTTCTTGATGCTGGGATGTAACATGTCCTGTTCCACGAACTGCTGGCAGTCATATTCTGAAGTGTCCATCCAGGATAAAGGAACCCAATCTTCAGTGGAAGACACAACCTGCTGATGTAGAGCCAAGCATAAATCAGAAGCTGGGAAAGAGGGATTGCTGGCTGGGGTCTGTTCTCGAGGTTGGGCTCCCCTTAAAGTGCTATGATACCACGGCGCCTTTCTAATAAACAGACACGTTTGTTTAAATTAGTTTGGGTTGAAATTCTCTAGCAACCTTGATGAGGTAGACGGAATAATTCCTGCCCCAAGATAGCTATGTCCTAATCCCTGGAATCTGTGAATATCTTACATTACACAGCAAAGGGGAATTACGGAGCAGATGGAATCAAAGTTGCTAATCAATTGATTTTTTTAAGTTTATTTATTTATCCTAGAGAGAGGCAGAGAAAGAGAGAGAGAGAGAGAGAGAGCGATTAAGAGAGAAATAGAGGATCCCAACCAGGATGGATCCCAAGCAGGCTCCACACCAGCAGTGTGGAGCCAGATGTGGGGCTTGAACTCACGAACCCCGAGATCACGACCAGAGCCAAAACCAAGAGTCAGACGCTCAACTGACTGAGCCACCCAGGCACCCCAACTAATCAACTGATTTTAAGATAGATTATGCTGCATTCTGTGAATGGACCCAGTGTCATCACAGAGGTCCTTCAAAATGGAAAGGGGAGACAGAAAAGGAGGTCAGAATGATGTGAGTAGGATTCCACTGGGCATTGCTGACTTTGAAGACAGGGAAAGAAACCACGAGGACACAGGCAGCCTCTACAAACTGGAAAAGGCAAGGGAACAGATTCTCCCTGAAAGTCTCCAGAAGGAACGCAGCCCTGCATTCCTTGATTTTAGCTTTATAAGAACCACGTTGGACTTATATCTATAAAACTGTAAGACAATAAATACATTTGTGTTCTTTTAAGCCACTAAATTTGTTACAGCAACACTAGAAAACTCATTCTTTCTAGCACCCTTATGATCACTGAGAACATCTCTACTCTCAGTACCTCAAACTTTAAAATTCCTTTCTCTGAACCTTGTTTCCATTTTTTTGTTTGCTCTGTGTTCTTAGCATGTTCTTTAACTATTCTTTATGATCTTTAGTCTCTGCACACACATATTTTATTTTCTTTGTGCAAATCTTCTGGCAGAGTTGTTAGCATATGGAGAGGCATCCAACAGAGTAACAATAGTAAGAGTGGTTTTCACTAGTAGTAGACCAAAGGGTTCTTCAATAGTAAGAGTGGTTTTCACTGGTAGTAGACCAAAGGGTTCTTTACCTCTACAGGACCTAGAAAAATGCTTCTAAGTAATTATTTAGGAAAACTTTGTGAAATGGAATTAACGTGTTGACCAAAACCTGCCCCCACCCCCCAAAAACCCAAAATACATACACACACAAAACACTAAAAACAAAACAAAACAAAACAAAACACCCACCACCCATAAAAACAATTCCTTAAAATTTCTGGCAAGTATTAATTAAAAAAAAATTAGAAATAGTAATTAAAACTGGTCAACCCCCCCTTTTAAGAGTAAATTATAAAACAGCATCACCATAAATGCCTTATATCTCCTGCGAATTACTTTTTGAGAATTCAGACGTTTGATCTTTATCTTTTCTCTCTGGCTTTTCATCTTTAAATACGAAATATACTGGTTTCAGTCTTGTGATGTTTTAGTGACAAAGTGAAACACTAGGTTTCTTAAAGGATGAAATGAACCATGAGTATATATAAATTATTTAATTAAAAACTCCCAATTTATATTCAGCTGACCAAGTTGTATGTCTTTAAGAACTTCATATTGATTTTAATTTTATATTTGTCAATATTTTAAATGAAAAAGATACCCTTTGGCTCAAGAGATTTTGTAGGCTTTCCTTCTCTAGGGTTTTCATTGCCTCCTGAAGCCCATCTCAAAGATCTTTGTCATTAGTGTGGGACTGTCCTATAAGAGCTTGTGAAAACTCAGAATATGATTAAATGTTGTAAATAGTAACTGAAGTTTTAATGTGAAATGAGCATTTTATTGAAACTAAATTCAGGGCTCTGCATGAGCCTGCTATAGATGGGTTTAGCTTAATGTGCCTGGGTTTTCATGAACAGATCACTGAAATGAAAGGGCATATAGTGAAGTTTGCAGCCAGGCTTGGGGGCTGGGACTCAGATCTCAGTTCAATGCAATTTGTGATCTTAAGCAAATTATTTGACCCTTCAGTTTTACGTTATTATTACTATTATTATTATTTTTTTTTATCGTGGGATGCTTCTAATATGTAAGAATAATATGGCAAACTCACCATCTATCTTTAACAAATCTTAACATTTTGCCATATTTGCTATGGGTCTTTTTTTTTTTTTGGTAAGAAATAAAATATTGTGGATCTCTGTAAAACCCATCTCCTCCCCCTCCCCCACCCTAGTTCTTTCCTTCTCTAGTCAATAACTTCTGTCACGAAGGCACTGAGTGTCATTTTTATGCTTTAGACAATCTTACATGTTTTTCAAGTCTGAATAAATGGTATCCTCCTGTGCATATAATTTTTCAACTTTCTTCTTTTATATAATATTTTGTTTTTGAGGCTTATCCATGTCAATGTAGCTCTTATATATTCATTTGAAATGCTTTGCCATTTTCTGTTATACAAATATATGACAGTTTATTTTTCCATTCTCCTTTCAATGGATTCTGAAATTGTTTCTAGTTTTTCACTTTTAGAAAAAAATGCTGCAGCAAACATTTTTCTACATGACCGAGGGAGAGGGTTTCTAGGCTAGGAGAATAGCTATGGAATTGTTAGGACTTAGCACACATACATCTCAAACTTTCCCTGATCTCGTCACATTGCTCTCCAAAATGATCGGCATAGTGGCTGCTGTGTAAGTCCCGTTTCTCCACATTGTCACTGGTCCAGTGGTCCCCCAAACCAGCCCTTGGTTCAGTGATGTCCTAGAAGGACTCACAGCACTCAGAAATAGTTTCTACTCCTGGCTATGGTTTATTACAGGGAAAGAAAACAAAGCAGGATCCATACAGAAAAAGGGCACAAGGGACCAAGTCTGGGGACAGCAGGTGTGAGCACCCAGAAGTCCTCTCCCAGTGGAACTGTACAGCATGTGCTAATTCCTTTGACACCTAATGGTAGCAATAGGTATGAAGTATTGTGTGTCCAGGGAAGGCCTAAGGGTCTGGAGATTTTAATGGAGGTTGATCGTAGAGGCACATATTGCCTTTGTGACTAGCTCTAGTTACTGAAACTCCAGATCTGCAGAAGGGAAGTAGCTGTTCACCAAAAATCACAGGGTCTGCACAAATTACCTAGACAGCTGGTGTAGCATGGTTAGAGTATATAAAATGCCTTATCACTTAATATCATAAAGATTCCAATAGCTCAGTTCCCAGGGACCAGCCAGAGGCTAGACCCGCAAGCAGGCCCTCCCCAGAATGTGTAAGATTTAGGCAGTCAGGCCTGCTGAGTTAATTTTTCTGCACACTTGCCAACTTGATATTTTCATTCTAAACTTTTAGTCAGTTTGAGGGGTGTGAAATAGAATCTCATTAGTATTGTAATTTGCATTTTCTTGATTACAGGTGAGACTGAGTGAGTTGTCTGTTCTTCTGTGAGTTGTTCATTTTTAGTAGCCTTTCTTTTCCCCATTATAGTTTTGGTCTTTTCCTTATTGACTTGCAATTCTTTCCACATTTTGAATATTAATCCTATGGTGGATGCGTGTTGCAAGTATCTTTGCCCCATCTATAAATTGACTTTCTCTTATACTCCCAGGTTTTTAAAAAAATTTTTTAAATATTTTTATTTATTTTTGAGACAGAGAGAGACAGAGCATGAGCAGGGGAGGGTCAGAGAGAGAGGGAGACACAGAATCCGAAGCAGGCTCCAGGCTCCGAGCTGTCAGCACAGAGCCCAATGTGGGGCTCAAACTCATAGACCATGAGATCATGACCTGAGCCGAGGTCGGATGCTTAACCAACTGAGCCACCTAGGCACCCCACTCCCAGTTTTTTGAGTTATTTTTTTATGAACTTGTGTTGAATATTATCGAATGATGTTTCTTTATTCACTGATGTATTCATTTCTTGTGGCTGCTGTGACACATTACCACAGACTTGATGACTCAAAGCAATGGAAATTCATTCTCCTCCTCCAGTTTTGGTGGCCAGAAGTCTGAAATTAAATTGTCAAAAAAATAATAAAATTAAAAAAAAATTGTCTGCAGGGTGGGTTCCTTCTGGAGGCTTTACAGGAGAATCCATTCCACGCCTCTGTCCTGTCTGCAGTATTTGCCAGAAATCCTTGATCTTCCTTGGCTAGTAGCTGCATTACTCTAATGATGGAATCTATTTTCCTGTTGCCTTCTCCTCTGCCCTGTCTTCTCTTTATGTTTTTTATAAGAACACATCATTGAATTTAGGGCCTGGATAATCCAGGATGAAGTCCTCATCTCAAGACTTTCTTAATTATGTATGCAAAGACTTCTTCCAAATCAAATAAGATTCACAGGCTTGGGGATTAGGGAAAGGACATATCTTTTGGGAGACCACCGTGCAGCCCACTATAATTGAGATGACCCTTTTTTTCTTCTTTAATCTGTTGATGTAGTAGATTATACCTATATTCTAACATCGAACCATCCTTGCATTCACAGGATAAATCCCAGTTGGCTGTAATGTTTTTATAGCTCCTCTCTCTTTCTCTGTATGCGACAGAGCCAAATTCACTTTCCTTATATTGTATTTAGCCTTTTTGCCTCTGTGCTCATAAGTAAGATTAGACTATAATTTACTATAGTCTATATAGTTAAAATATAGTTAAAATATTGTCTGAATATAGTTACTATATTTTCTTATCCAGCTTTGATTTCATGGTCTGATGAAGTAATTCAGGGCCTTCCCTCTTTCCTAGTTATTGGAATAGTTTGTGTAAGGTGGGAAAACTTGCCTATCACAGCCACTTGACTTTAACTGAGGCTCAGTTTCCTCATAAGTGAAATGAGGAGAATGCTGGCACCAACCCTGGGGATGGTCAAGAAGATTCGAGATAAGGCTTGCGGTGAGGGGGCTGGCACCCGGGAGCCCTCTATAAGGTGGGCTGTTGGTACTGCAAGTGACACCTGTTCTAAACAACGCCTGATTTTGCAGCTGTTGATGCCTCCCGAGACTGTCCTCTCTTGAGATACCTCTGATGTTTGCCCAAGTTCAAAGTGAGAAGTGGCTGGTGTAGAGGAGAGAACATTGGACTGGAAGCCAGAAGGGCTGGTGTGGCTGTTAACTACCTGGGCGGCTTTGATCAAAGCACTTGTTTTGTACCTTTCTGCTTTTAGACAGTTTTCTTTTCTGTTTTCAAGCAATTTTGTCTCTACTGCTTCCAGGGGGTCAGCATGAGTAACTTCCAGGCAGATTCCCTTTTATAAAAATAGCTCCAAATCCCACGAAACATTCCTAAGAGGCTTTGCTGCCTATAACAGACAAGAAACTGTCCGTTAGTGGATCAAGCAGATTTAATTTGCCTTTCAGAAGTGTTCAAGTTTGATTAAGAACAACATTTAATGAATAAAAAAGCTACTGTTTGTTGACATCCTATTCTGTTCAAGGTACCCTGCTGAGGTCACTAGATAAATTCCACCAGCCCCCTGAGTCCTCATTTTATCAATAGGACACCAATACTTGGAGAGGTGAAATAACGTGCCCCAGGTCACAGAAATGCAAACATTTATTTAATCCTTGCATTCATTTCCATAATCTCACCAAGCCACAGACTTGCTGAAAAGTAACTGATGGAAGTCCCAGAAGGTGTCACTCAGAGAAGAAGAGACTGGGTGCTCCAGACATCTCTGAGCAGCCAATGTAGTGATCTGGGGTCTGTCTGGATGGTGGCTGGAGCATCGTGGCGCCTGCTGGGTGAGTGATGTACCTCCTGATCACTCTTTACTACGTGCTGTTTGCCATGCAGAGAGCTCCCATGTGCATTAACTCACTTGATCTGAGCATCCGTGCTAAAGAAACAGAGACAACTGAGCTCATTCAGAAGGATCCAAAGCACTACGTCAGGCTATTTGTCTCAAGTAGTCACTGCTCTACTCAAAAAATGGGAGGAGAGGCATTAAAAACATGAGTTTGTTGCTAGCATGAGTGAAGATCCTAACCACACCTAGCTTCATTGGAAATCTGACACCTAGAATATGATGATAATGGTTCAGCCTGCTCCAAAGGTCAACAGAGCCTTCTCTGGCGTCCCGAAAGCTATGAGGACTGATTAATGGGCCTCATTAGTCAGTGTAATCGGGTATTATGAAAGCTGCAGCTCCTGCCACGATGGGAATATCAGGTGCCAACTCAAAGGTGCGGATGGACCCTGTTATTAATAAGGCGCTCTCAAAAATTGCAACCTAACTCCTATTCGGGTTGGTTAAAGGAGAAATGAAAACAAATCGGATTGTCAGATTGGGTAGCACCTTACAACTGGTGGAAAGGATTCAGAAGAAGTCATTATCCAGTCGCAGAAGCCTTCCCTGTTCATTTTCTTAACAGTGGTAACGAGGACAATAGATGCAAAAGGAATGACTTGGTAATGTTGGATGTCATCCTGAAGCCTTTTTATCACAGAGTGCCAGGGTGTCTACGAGCCTGGCAGTATTGCTTCTGGAAGGCAAGTCCTTAAGGAGTCAGGATGCTTTAACTGCTATTTGTTTAAAATAGCACCTTGCCCTTAACTAACCTAATTTCTGGGGCCATGTCTTTGGCCTTTCAGAATGACCCATACGGAATTTCTTTGGGGTCATCACTATGATACATTGCTCTCATCAGAGGTGGTTTCATAAGTATTTATTGAAGGACTCTGAGATTCTGGGGTTGTAGAGTGTGTCGGATTTGGGTCTATATTCCCACATGCATGGGAAAATTGGCTGAATGTATAGTAAAGTTCTGGAATCGAAAATTAGTCCAGATTGCTTTCTGTATCTGCGACAGGGGCTAGGTGCTCTCTGGGATGCAAAGAGGCAGAAGACATGGTCCTGCCCTTCAAAAAGCTGAGGATGAGGATGAAAACCAGCCTTCATGTCAAGTGCCACTGCCATTTGGTTGGCTGGTTGGTGGTGGATGCCTGGAGGGCAGTGTTGAGACAATGTTGAGACCTAGTCTGGGATCAGTGGGAAAAACACTGTGCTCAAATCTAACATCTATCGTGATCAAGGACGTGGGAGATATCACGATGCAACATATTTTCCATCCCCAGCTCAAAAAGCATAAATAAACACAGTGCAATATAGCTGGTGTCGGGGAGCACAGGAATATTTTGATGATACTTGGTGGTAGTTCCATTGGGGGTAGGAATACCTTCCCCCTTTAGGGCCGGGGGGTGTTCTAGCCCTCTGTGGACAGACTGATGCACATCTTGAGGAAGGATGTGAGGTTGCCGTGCAGCTCAGGCACCCGTGATGGCAGCTGGTTCATGGAGATGCTTCCGAAAACGAGGTAGAACGGCTCTGTGGTCGCCTTGTAACTGGTCACGCACCTGCTGCCCAATGCTGACAAGCTCCAGACGCTGCTGGGTCCTTATGACTTTGCAGAATCTGTCACATAGAAGAGCTTGCCTTTTAGAATCAGATGAAGGGGTTTTGGTTCTTATATCCAAAAGGTAGCTTTGAGAAGCCCTCCAGGTGTGTGGAGGGGGCCCGGATTCTGAAGGGGACTTGTACACACTGGGAAGCTTACGATGCCACCCAGCATACAGAATTCAGAACAAGACTGACATGAAACCATAATACAACTGCGTTTTCAAAATGACACGGAGCTTGTATACATGCTGAAATTTAAATGGTTTCTTGCTGGATTTTAAAATTTCTTGGCTTTCTCCCTGCTTAGCTGGTACCCTGCATATGTACTCGTTTCACTCCTTGGAGATTCAGTCCTGGCTGTAGACCTACCCGTCAGACAGGTTCAGGAGTGGCAGGACAGAAAAACAGCACTTTCTGTCATCCTTGTGGCCATACCCATATTCACTCCATGCTTTGGCTGTTCTAACTCCAGTATGTGCAAAATATGCTTTGTAGAAACGCTTACTGATGCTGTTCCCAGTGGCTTTTTTAGCTCCACCCTCACAGACAGCGAAGGGAACACCCGCAGAGCCGACAGAACAGGATCAGGGAGAGGCTTGGCTCCCAGAAGGAGTGTAATTCATTCTGGCTGCTTCCAGGAGAACCCAGGCTGCCAGAGCGGGGCATTTCCGGGTAGTCCGGTAGCTTCTCGGTGCTGCCCCCACACTGCATTAAAGCCGTCTTGAGTTCTCACAAGCCCTGAGCAGCCTGCCTGCTTGGCTGAAACTAAGCATTGGGGAAATTCCTTGGCCCTAAATAATTGCTGTTGTAACATTCTGAAAAGACCGATTTCTCCCCTTACATTTCAACAGATTCAGAGAATTAATTCCACCTGCCACCGCATCCTTGACTAAAGAGGTCATTCGTTGACAGCACTTCTCGCATCCACTCATGGAAGCACAGAGTGTTCATGATGTCTGGTGAGTACCCATCCAGAGGGGAGAGGCTGGAGGGCTGGATGGCAATGCTCTCCTTGCCTCTGACTTGTTATTTTCCCAAGTGATGTCAAAAAGCTTGTCTCAGCCTTCCTGTTCATTAATAAAACTCCTGGCTGAGACACACTCATGCTGACCATTAGACTCAACACGTGTTTCTTTTTTTTTTTTTTATTTTTTAAGAAATTCTTTTTTATTAAAAATTTTTTAATCTTTATTTATTTTTGAGAGAGAGACAGCATGTGAGCAGGGAAGGAGCAGAGAGAGAGAGGGAGACACAGAATCAGAAGCAGATTCCAGGCTCTGAGCTGTCAGCACAGAGCCCGACGCGGGGCTCGGATGAACTGTGAGATCATGACCTGAGCCGAAGTTGGTCGTTTAACCAACTGAGCCACCCAGGCGCCCTCAACACATGTTTCTTGCCTACGTGTCCTGCCCTAGGTTGGAGGTTGAGAATCCCAAGACAGCATCTGTCCTGGGCGTCTTGCAATCCAGTAAGGAGGGGGGATACATAAATACCTGTGCGCCGGTCCGGTAAGGACTGTCCTGGAGGGGTGGACTCCAACTCATACTTTACTTCTTTCTCTCATATTTTATAATCCATCTAGTAGGAAGGCACATTAGCATCGAAAATATTCCAGATCTGCCCACCTGTGCTCAGAATCCTCTGATAGATCCCCTTTTCCCTCTTTGCCAAAACCTAACATCCTGAGAATGGCTGCAGCCTGACCCCCCCGGGGTGTTTCAGAACATGGTGTCTTACCCTCTGCTCCAGCCAAATGTGCCCGGCACTTGGTAGGCCCTCAGTGAGGATTTGCTGGATGAATGGGTGATTTGAATGACTGCATCACTGCAACATTGTGTGGGAGCAGGGGGTGACTATCACCAGGGACAGGTGGGGATGTCTGAAAGGTTTCAATCATGAGGACACCACTTCTCAGCTGGGTGTTTTACAGGCCAGATGGCTGGTGAGGACGGGAGCAGCTGGGTTACTTTCAGGCAGTGGGAACAGCAGTCAGAAAGGCACAGGAGGCTGGCAGAGAAAATTTAAGAGAGCATACTTGTTCAGTGACAATTTTATGACATCTAAGTGTCCTGTCTCCAGACTCTTTATCTTACATGACTCATCATATTCTTATAAAGTCTGAGGTTTTTGTAGTCTCAGCTTAATCTGAGTCAAGTACTGCTCTGAAAACCAAATTCCTATCGGAAGATTTAAATTTGATGCTAGAAAATATGGGGTATTCTCACCCATTCTAGACAGATTCCTAAGATAGTCAAAGGTATAAATCTATACACAGAAAGAGGTATAGCTAGAAATCCAGAGACTCAGATTTGTTGGTATTGATTCTCACAGGGAAAGGGAATGAAAATATCAGTTAGGGTGTCTGGCTGGTGGAGGTGGGGATCCTCCCACCCTCAACCTGACGTTTTTCAGAGAAGCTGAGTTTGACAGAAGAGACAAGGTGCTATCTGAAATGTAGGCTTGGCCCTTTTACTCCACAGGGACTCCAGCATCATGGATGAAGTGATACCATTCAAATTTCTTTAGGATTCTAAAGAAAATTAACTAAAATGTCCAGAATTCAATGTGTGATATTTAAAAAACAACAAAAACTCTACCAAGTTGGGGCGTGAGAAAGCACTAGATTTTGAGGTCAAAACCTGGGGTTAAAATCCCGGCTCCACCCTTTGGACTTTGGGCCAAATGACTCTTATGAGTCCAGGTTGTCTCCATGATAAACGATAGGTCCAGTGTGTGAAACGGCCCAACATAAGCGCTCAAAAATTATTAGTGAAAACGGAATCTGGAAGTTATAATTCAGGCCGACATGCATGAACAAAAAGGAAGCTAAACAAAAAGGAAGCTAAACAAAAAGGAAGCTAAATCTAGAAAATATTAGTCAAAGTGATGGAGGGCAAAGATTACAGAAAGAGATGCCAAGGACTAGAGAACAACATTTTGTATTTTCTAATGTTATTGATGAAGTTGGTATTCATTATTACAACACTGATTCACTTGGGATTGAAAAGGGATACCATATGCCTTACTGCAGGAACGAAGTCATAATTCATTACTGTTAAAATAAAGTCATTAGGATGACATATTACCAACATAAGGAACACAGTCACAAAGCTCTAGAAAAATCAACAATTCGTGAGCAAACTTTCGTGGGTAGAAATGCATGAGTGATTATGATATTGTGGCTCCTTCTTTATCCCAAGGGTTTGGGAAATATTTTGGGGGTTCTTTGGGTTGGTAAGACCCCTGTATTCACATGGAAGTATGAGGGAGGATATTGAGTTTACAGAATGCAGTTCACTGGCTTTGAATATGGTTTGCAAGGGAAATAGATTTATTTGGCCATAAAGTGAGATAGGTCGTGCAGATGACAATGCTTCCCAAATTGCAAAGTACTAGAAACATGTTGGTTCGTTTTCACTTTCTACCTTCCAAAATTATTCATAGACTAAATGAGACAGTGTCTACCTAGAGATGCCTTGTGGATGATGTCCAGTGCAGAAAGATGTGCGGGAGAATGCATGGGAACCTTCATTAACTTGGAGGAGGATGGGAAATTGGGGAGGATGGAAAATTGGTGCCACTATTTTGGGGGGCAATTTGTCAGCTTTTAGGGAAACTGAATATACACATACTCAAAGACTCAGCAATTCTGGGTTGAGGAAATGTCTTGCCTACATCAAGACTTGCATGCAAGGATGTTTACCACAGCATTGCCTGTAATAACAAAGGTTTGGAAATAAGCTAATAGCCAACAGTAAGAGGAATTGGTAAGTGTGGCAAATTCATAAAATGGAGTATCATACAGCAGTTAAAAATAATCATCTATTTACTAATCAAGCCCAACAGAGAAAAAAAGACTAAAGACTTGAATAGTCACTTCACTCAGTGATTGATAAATGTTTAAAAAGACCATCGAGTTCATTGGTTATCAAGGAAATTCAAACTAAAGCCATATTTTATAGTTACAACATTGACACAAGTTTGATTATGACAATATCAAGTCTTTGAAAAGCTTAGAGCCACAGGAACACTTACCCTCTGCTGGTGGGAATGGAGGTTGCTGCAGCCCCTTTGGACGTTGGTGTGGCATCGAGTGAAAGTTGAAGACGTGTGTACCCCTAACCTAGCAATTCCGCTTTGTGGCATTGAGGTGCTCCTGCACAGATGCTCAGGAACATTCATACCAGCTTTGTTCCAGTAAAACACTGGAAACCATCCAAATGTCTGAGGATGAAGACTGGATAAATAATGATGCGTGGTTATGCAAATTAATACACAATAGTTATAAGCATCTGCAGGAATGAACTGTGCACATAATACTGAATTTTTAAAAGATGCGTGAAAATGCATGTAATTCCATTTATGTGAAGTTGAAAAGCATGAAAAATCACACAATATATCATTTAGGAGTATATGACGCATATGGCAAAACTAACAAAGAATAAGGAAATAATGAGCAAAACTTTGGGATACAGTTACTTCTAGAGGGAGAGAGTTTGGTTGAATCTGGGGGGCCACTCTGGGTTTCTGTGGCACTGGCAGTGTGACTGCAGGAGGACTACCAGGGGCTCATTTTACGCTCAACCTCAATACCCTTGTATACACATGTGAAAAACAGACTGATCTCAAAGATACAGTAGTATTAAAGGAAGAAAGTAAAAAGTCAAATGAGCTACCCAGAACATTCCTGTCTGTGGGGAAAAGATAACCCACACTAGTAAAATATTGTTAGGGATGTCTTTAGATGTAAATAAGGTCACTCAGGGAAGTTCTATTATTTATTTATTTGTTTGTTTATTTGTTTGTTTTTATTTTTTTAACTTTATTTTTTATTTTTTAAAATTTACATCCAAATTAGTATATAGTGAAGCAATGATTTCAGGAGTAGATTCCTTAATGCCCCTTACCCATCTAGCCCATCCCTCCTCCCACAACCCCTCCAGCAACCCTCAGTTTGTTCTCCATATTTATGAGTCTCTTCAGTTTTGTCCCCCTCCCTGTTTTTATATTATTTTTGTTTCCCTTCCCTTATGTTCATCTGTCTTATCTCTTTAAGTCCTCATATGAGTGAGGTCATATGATTTTTGTCTTTCTCTGACTAATTTCACTTAGCATAATACCCTCTAGTTCCATCCACGTAGTTGCAAATGGCAAGATTTCATTCTTTTTGATTGCCGAGTAATACTCCATTGTGTGTGTGTATATATATATATATATATATATATATATATATATATATACACACACCACATCTTCTTTATCCATTCATCCATCGATGGACATTTGGGCTCTTTCTGTACTTTGGCTATTGTTGATAGTGCTGCTATAGACATGGGGGTGCATGTGTCCCTTCGAAACAGCACACCTGTATCCCTTGGATAAATGCCTAGTAGTGCAATTGCTGGGTCATAGGGTAGTTCTATTTTTAGTTTTTTGAGAAACCTCCAGACTGTTTTCCAGAGTGGCTGCAGCAGCTTGCATTCCCACCAACAATGCAAAAGAAATCCTCTTTCTCCGCATCCTCACCAACATCTGTTGTTGCCTGAGTTGTTAATGTTAGCCATTTTGACAGGTGTAAGGTGGTATCTCATTGTGGTTTTGATTTGTATTTCCCTGATGATGAGTGATGTTGAGCATTTCTTCATGTGTCGGTTGGCCATCTGGATGTCTTCTTTGGAGGAGTGTCTATTCATGTCTTTTGCCCATTTCTTCACTGGATTATTTGTTTTTTGGGTGTTGAGTTTGATAAGTTCTTTGTAGATTTTGGATACTAACCCTTTATCTGCTATGTCATTTGCAAATATCTTCTCCCATTCTGTCAGTTGCCCTTTAGTTTTGCTGATTGTTTCCTTCGCTGTGAAGAAGCTTTTTATTTTGATGAGGTCCTAGTAGTTCATTTTTGCTCTTGTTTCCCTTGCCTCTGGAGACATGTTGAGTAAGAAATTGCTGCGGGCAAGATCAAAGAGGTTTTGCCTGCTTTCTCCTCGAGGATTTTGATGGCTTCCTGTCTTACATTGAGGTCTTTCATCCACTTTGAGTTTATTTTTGTGTATGGTGTAAGAAAGTGGTCCAGTTTCATTCTTCTGCATGTCGCTGTCCAGTTTTCCCAGCACCACTTGCTGAAGACACTGTCTTTATTCCATTGGATATTCTTTCTTGCTTTGTCAAAGATTAGTTGCCCATATGTTTGTGGGTCCATTTCTGGGTTCTCTATTCTGTTCCATTGATCTGAGTGTCTGTTCTTGTGCCAGTACCATACTGTCTTGATGATTACAACTTTGTAGTATAGATTGAAGTCTGGGATTGTGATGCCTCCTGCTTTGGTTTTCTTTTTCAAGATTTCTTTGGCTATTTGGGGTCTTTTCTGGTTCCATACAAATTTTAGGGTTATTTGTTCTAGCTCTGTGAAGAATGCTGGTGTTACTTTGATAGGGTTTGCATTGAATATGTATATTGCTTTGGGTAGTATCGACATTTTAACAATATTTGTTCTTCCTATCCAGGAGCATGGAATCTTTTTCCATTTCTTTGTGTCTTCTTCAATTTCTTTCATAAGCTTTCTATAGTTTTCAGTGTATAGATTTTTCACCTCTTTGGTTAGATTTATTCCTAGGTATTTTATGGTTTTTGCTGCAACTGTAAATGGGATCAATTCCTTGATTTCTTTCTGTCGCTTCATTGTTGGTGTATAGGAATGCAACCGATTTCTGTGTGTTGATTTTATATCCTGCAACTTTGTTGAATTCGTGAATCAGTTCTAGCAGTTTTTTGGTGGAATCTTTAGAGTTTTCCATAAAGAGTATCATGTCATCTGCAAAGAGTGAAAGTTTGACCTCTTCCTGGTTGATTTGGATGCCTTTTATTTCTTTGTGTTGTCTGATTGCAGAGGTTAAGACTTCCAATACTATGTTGAATAACAGTGGTGAGAGTGGACATCCCTGTCTTGTTCCTGACCTTAGGGGGAAATCTCTCAGTTTTTCCCCATTGAGGATGATATTAGCGTTGGGTCGTTCATATATGGCTTTTATGATATCGAGGTATGATCCTTCTATCCCTACTTTCTTGAGGGTTTTATGAAGAAAGGATGCTATATTTTGTCAAATACTTTGTCTGCATCTATTGAGAGAATCATATGGTTCTTGTCCTTTCTTTTATTGGTGTGATGAATCACGTTAATTGTTTTGTGGATATTGAACCAGCCCTGCATCCCAGGTATAAATCCCACTTGGTTGTGGTGAATAATTTTTTTAATGTATTGTTGGATCCGGTTGGCTAATATCTTGTTGAGGATTTTTGCATCCATGTTCATCAGGGAAATTGGTCTATTGTTCTCCTCTTTAGTGGGGTCTCTGTCTGGTTTTGGAATCAGGGTAATGCTGGCTTCATAGAAAGAGTTTGGAAGTTTTCCTTCCATTTCTATTTTTTGGAACAGCTTCAAGACAATAGGTGTTAACTCTTCCTTAAGTGTTTGGTAGAATTCCCCTGGAAAGCTATCTGGCCCTGGTCTCTTGTTTTTTGGCAGATTTTTGATTACTAATTCGATTTCCTTACTGGTTATGAGTCTGTTCAAATTTTCTATTTCTTCCTGTTTCAGTTTTGGTAGTGTATATGTTTCTAGGAATTTGTCCATTTCTTCCAGATTGCCCATTTTATTGGCATATAATTGCTCATAATATTCTCTTATTATTGTTTTTATTTCTGTTGTGTTGGTTGTGATTTCTCCTCCTTAATTCTTGACTTTGCTTATTTGGGTCCTTTCCTTTTTCTTCTTGATCAAACTGGCTAGTGGTTTATCAATTTTGTTAATTCTTTCAAAGAACCAGCTTCTGGTTTCATTGATCTGTTCTACTTTTTTTTTTTTTTGGTTTTGATAGCCTTAATTTCTACTCTAATCTTTATTATTTCCTATTTCCTGTGTTCTGCTGGTTTTGGGTTTTATTTGCTATTTTTTTTCCAGCTCCTTAAGGCTTAAGGTTAGGTTGTCTATTTGAGATCTTTCTTCCTTCTTTAGGAAGGCCTGGATTGCTATATACTTTCCTCTTATGACCTCCTTTGCTGCGTCCTAGAGGTTTTCAGTTGTGGTGCTATCATTTTCATTGACTTCCATATACTTTTTAATTTCTTCTTTAACTGCTTGGTTAGCCCGTTCATTCTTTAGTAGGATGTTCTTCAGTCTCCAAGTATTCGTTACCTTTCCAAATTTTTTCTTGTGGTTGATTTTGAGTTTCATAGCATTGTGGTCTGAAAATATGCACGGTATGATCTCGATCTTTTTGTACTTACTTAGGGCTGATTTGTGTCCCAGTGTATTGTCTATTCTGGAGAATGTTCCATGTGCACTGGAGAAGAATGTATATTCTGCTGCTTTAGGATGAAATGTTCTGAATATATCTATTAAGTCCATCTGGTCCAATGTGTCATTCAAAGCCATTGTTTCCTTACTGATTTTTTGATCAGATGATCCGTCCATTGCTGTGAGTGGGGTGTTGAAGTCTCCTACTATTATGGTATTACTATCGATGAGTTTCTTTATGTTTGTGATTAATTGATTTATATATTTGGGTGCTTTCCCATTTGGTGCATAAATGTTTACAATTGTTAGGTCTTCTTGGTCTATAGACCCCTTGATTATAATATAATGCCCTTCTGCATCTCTTGATACAGTCTTTATTTTAAAGTCTAGATTGTCTGATGTAAGAATGGCTGCTCCAGCTTTCTTTTGTTGACCATTAGCATGATAGATGGTTCTCCATGCCCTTATTATCAATCTGAAGGTGTCTTTAGGTCTAAAGTGGGTCTCTTGTAAACAGCATATAGATGGGTCTTGTTTTCTTATCCATTCTGTTACCCTATGTCTTTTGATTGGAACATTGAGTCCGTTGATGTTTAGAGTGAGTACTGAAAGATAAGAATTTATTGCCATTATGATGCTTGTAGAGTTGGAGTTTCTGGTGGTGTTCTCTGGTCCTTTTTAATCTTTTGTTGCTTTTGATATATATATATATATATATATATATATATATATATATATATATATATATAAATTACATACATATAGGTATACCTATATATATATACCTATATATATATACCTAATATATATATATACCTATATATATATACCTATATATATACCTATATATATATATACCTATATATATACCTATATATATGTGTGTATATATATATATATATATATATATATATACCTATATATATATTTCTTTTTTTTCATCTTTTCTCCCCTCAGAGAGTCCCCCTTAGAATTTCTTGCAGGGCTGGCTTAGTGGTCAGAAACTCCTTTAATTTTTGTTTGTCTGGGTAACTTTTTATCTCTCCTTCTATTTTGAATGACAGCCTTGCTGGATAAAGAATTCTTGGCTGCATATTTTTCTGATTCAACACATTGAATATATCCTGCCACTCCTTTCTGGCCTGCCAAGTTTCTGTGGATAGATCTGCTGCAAACCTGATCTGTCTTCCCTTGTAGGTTAGGGACTTTTTTCCCCTTGCTGCTTTCATGATTCTCTCCTTGCCTGAGCATTTTGTGAATTTGACTATGATATGCCTTGTTGAAGGTCGGTTTTTGTTAAATCTAATGGGAGTCCTCTGTGCTTCCTGGATTTTGATGTCTGTGTCTTTCCCCAGGTTAGGAAAGTTTTCCGCTGATTTGCTCACATAACCCTTCTATCCCTATTTCTCTCTCTTCCTCCTCTGGGACCCCTATGATTCTGATGTTGTTCCTTTTTAATGAGTCACTGATTTCTCTAATTCTTAAATCATGCTCTTTTGCCTTAATCTCCATCTTTTTTTCTGCTTCTTTATTCTCTATAAGTTTGTCCTCTGTATCACTGATTCTCTGTTCTGCCTCGTCCATCCTTGCCACCATTGCATCCATCCATGATTGCAGCTCAGTTATAGCATTTTTAATTTCATTCTGGCTGTTTTTTACTTCATTTATCTCTGCAGAAAGGGATTCTAATCTATTTTCAACTCCAGCAAGTATTCTTATTATCGTGATTCTAAATTCTGGTTCAGACATCTTGCTTGTGTCTGTGTTGGTTAAATCCCTGGCTGTCGTTTCTTCGTGCTCTTTCTTTTGGGGTGAATTCCTTCGTTTTGTCATTTTGAAGGGAGAAAAGGAATTAATGAGGGAGAAAAATTGAAATTAAATTAAAATTAAAAATTAAACACACACACACAAATCGAAAAGATGATGCTAGATCCTAGGTGTGTTTTGATCTGGGTGTAGAAAGTGGTTTGACAGATTAGAGGAACAAAAAAAAGGGGGGGGAGAGAAAAAAGGAAATTGAGAATTTGAAAAAATGAACACACTAAAGTAGACTAAAATACACAAAAGCAGAGAATACAGTAGAAAAAGTTAGAGAAAAATATTTTTGATAAAAATTAAAAAGAAAAAATATGAATTTTTTCATTTTCTGTATTTAAGAAAAAAGAAACGAAATGAAAAAGGGAAAAAAGATTAAAAAAAAGAAAGAATAAAAGACAAAGAGAAAGAAATCATTTGAAAATCTGAAAAAGTGAATACACTGTAGTAGACTGAAATAAAATGATGGGAGTAGGAGAATTTGAAAAAAATTACATAAAAGCAAAAAATATAGTAATAAAATTAAATAAAAATATTTTTAAGATAAATTGAAAGTAAAAATGATGTTTTTCTCTTTCTGCATTTAAGAAAAGGAAAAGAAATGAAAAAGAGAAAAAAGAAAAAAGGGAAATTGTTTGAAAATTTGAAAAGGTGAGTGCACTGAAGTAGACTAAAATAAAATGATGGAAGTAAAGTAGAATTTGAAAAAAATTATACAAAAGTAAAAAATATAATAAAAATTAAAGACATATTTTTAATAAAAATTGAAAATAAAAATGAGTTTTTTCTCTTTCTGTATACAAGAAAAAGAAAAGAATTGTAAAAGAGAAAAAGGAAAAAGAGAGAGAAAAAATAATTGAGTAGATGAACCTGCTAATAGATTGAAGTAGGACTGAAATTGCTTCGTTTTCCCCAGAGGTCAGTCCATGTAGCTCTTTATAGTCCATAAATTAAGGTTTGTGAGGTTTGTGCTCTTGAGGAGCAAAGTTGACCCAGTTGGGCGGGGCTCGGTGTAACAGCTCCGCTCTCCCCTAGATGGCGCTGCTAGCCTACTGGGGTGGATTGTTGCGGTGCTCCTCGGTGCGTATGCGCATGCGTGGGAGTGGTGAAAAATGGCGTCACCCAGCCACCCAGTCGCTTCCCCCGGATCAGCAATCGTGCACCGGTCCTCTGTCTTCAGCTCTCGTTCACTCCCTGCTTTTACACTGTCCGTGACCAAGCCCCAGGCAGTACCTCTCTCCCGAGTTTTGTCTCAGAGGCGGCTGTTTTCCCCGGCCCCTTACTTCCGCAGGACAGTGGCTTTGACCCGTTCAGCCCCCTGCAGGAGGGTCTCACCCAGCAATGGCCGAATGAGCAACGGCCGAATGTTGGCTGCACCCAGGAATGCTTGCTGGACCCTTCTGCGTCCGGTGCCCCAAGACTGTGGCCAAGTGCCGCCCGCCCCAGAAAAGTTCATGAGATAGTGTGGCAGCAGCTTTTCAGGGATTATGGAAAATCACCACACACATCTGGCACCAGGCTTCAGCCTTAAGGATCTTGTTTCAGCCCCAGCAAATGTGGCCATTTTCTGGGGTCTGCTGAGACCAGGTGGCTTCAACTGTCTCCACCAAATGTCCTTCCAGCAGTGGAACCGCTTTTCCCCGTGTGGCTTGAGAACCTCCCAGACTCCACTCTGCTCCTGGGGATTCGCCCTTCCCACCAGAGCACCGCCAGGTATGGAGCTGCGGAGTTGCAGACTCACTCTCCTTGTTTACAGTCTTAATCGAATTTAAACCCTCTTCTCCTTTCTCCCTTTTTAGTTTAGTCCCTGCGGCTGTTTCCAATTTTCCACTTTCTCTCCAGCTGCTTTGGGGGAGGGGTGCTTTTCCCAAATGCTCCCCCCCCCCCCGCCCCAGTCTCTGTTCTCTCTTGCCGGCAAAAGGGGTTACCTACCTTTTGGGGCTTCTTGCTCCCCAAGTTCAGCTCTTCGTGTCGCGAACCTGCTGAATTCTGTGGTTCAGGTTGTGCAGATTGTTGTGTTAATCTTCCAATCGGTTTTCTAGGTGTGTCAGATGGTTTAGTGTTGGCTGTACTTCATGGACGTGAGACACACAAAAAGCTTCCATGCTGTTCTGCCATCTTGGTTCCTCCTCCTATTTATTTATTTTTTTAATGTTTATTTTTGAGAAAGAGAGAGAGAGAGAGCATGAGCAGGGGAGGGGCAGAGACATAGAATCCAAAGCACGCTCCAGGTTCTGAGGTGTCAGCACAGAGCCTGACGTGGGGTTTGAACCCACAAATTATGAGATCATGACCTGAGCCAAAATCAAGAGCTGGACACTTGACCAACTGAGCCACCCAGATGCCCCAAATTTTAATTCTTAAAATATGTTGTTCTTGTTGGTAGATGAAGGGTCACACCATAAAGTAGAAACTAAAGCTATTTGCTAATTTGTCTTGGCTCCTTAGTCACAAGTCTGTCATAAACTAAGATGTGTATTTAATTTCCTTCTCTTTTATCAAGATTGTGTCCAAGTAGAGCTCTTTTCATGGTTTTAATGTCAATGAAACCACCAGCATTAGGAGCTGTGGTCTACATTGGCTTTGCCTTCTCTTACCACAGTCCAACATTTGTTCAGGCCCCTACTCTCTGTTTCTCTGTTACCACCCATCACACCCAAACTACTGATGTGGCCTCTGCTGTTTACTCCAATGATAGCTGCTCTATTCCCAAATCTATAATTTTCAGCCTAGTCAAACATTCGACACCAATATCTTCATTCTAAAGAATATTAAAACAATGTAATAATAGTAAAAGTGATAAAGCAGAAAAAAAACCCATTATAGCAATTAGGAAAAAAATAAAAGTATTCTTATTTTCAGAAGATATGTATTTAGAAAACCCTGGCAAATTAACTGCACAGCTATGAGAACTAATAAGACAATTCATTCAGTGGTTGAGCCAGATTATATATATATATATATATATATATATATATATATATCAAAATCTTCTGTGAATGCCAGTAGTAGGTTAGTTAGGAAGCTTGATGGGGAAAGTGCCATTCTTTTAAGAATTAAAAGAAAAAGAAAAAAATTTTTTAATGTTTATATTTGAGAGAGACAGAATGCAAGTAGGGGAGAAGAAGAAAGAGAGAGAGACACAGAATCCGAAGCAGGCTCCAGGCTCTGAGCTGTCAGTACAGAGCCTGATGTGGGGCTCAAACCCATGAACCGTGAGATCATGACCTGAGCCGAAGTTGGACACTCAACTGAATGAGCCACCCATGCGCCTACAAAGTACCATTCTTAATAGCCACCTTTGCTGAGGATGCTTGTCTGAGTGCAGACTGTCACAAGGTCTCTCATGAAAATAATCCCATCTACTTGGGGCCCTCAACCCCTAACCCTGGGCTGGACCCTTTCCAAAGGCTCGGGGTCGAGGCACATGCCAGGGCAACCCCTCCACCGTCCTTGACACGTTTTTCCCTACAGTGCCTAAGAGCCGCAGCTCTGCCTCCAGCACAGAAACCTGGAACGCTCTCCCAGTGCAGCACCCTCCCTCCCCCTCCAATCACATTTCCAGCCACATCGCCAATTCAGAAGGCTCTGTATTTGCATTGCTAAAAGGTCCCTTTGGCTGGCTCTCCTAGGAAAATGGGACAGTCTCCTCAAATGGACTATTGAAATCTCTTCCTCTCATCAGGCAAAAATGGCTTATTTAGAGCTCTCAAATGACAGATAAGAAATTTTTTTTAGCCTTAATGTTTCTAAAAGCAATAGTTCTGGGAAAAATTCTCTATGATCATAGAAATGCAGTAGTCTTGGCTTTTGGGGGGGGTGGGATTGCTTGGACAGGAGCAAGAGAGGATTTTCTGGGGTGATAGAAATGTGCTAATTCTTGTTTAGGAGGTGGTTTCACAGGTGTACATAACTGTCAATAATTACTGACTAGAACACGTAGCATCTGCACATTTTATTGTAGGTAAACCATACCTCAATTAAAAAAGAGTTGCAGTTCTCAAAAACTAGGGTGCCTCAGAATTGGATGATGGACCATGGAAGGGGTTGAGGAAGCTGCATTTTTTATTTTAACGTTTATTTTTGAGAGAGAGAGAGAAACAGAGATGTGAGTGGCAGAGGGGCAGAGAGAGAGAGAAGGAGACACAGAATCGGAAGCAGGCTCCAGGCTCTGAGCTGTCAGCATAGAGCCCAACATGGGGCTCGAACTCACAAAATGCGAGATCATGACCTGAGCCGAAGTTGGACGCTCAACCAACTGAGCCACCCAGGAGTCCCAGGAAATTTCTACTCTTAGAGTCAGTGCTACAGGATGAGATGCAGTTTCTTTCCAGTAGATCCCTGTTAGAACGCAAATAGGAAAGTGGCAAAGAGCAAGGCAAGGCCATGGGAATCAGATGCAGAGGGAGGGAGATGTCAGGTCACCTCAGTGAGAAATCATCAGCACAAACAAGGAGAAAGTTTGCCTCACAATGGACCAGAATCAGTAACAGGCCCTAAGTGTAGAAAGAAAACAGCCCAGCCCTGTTGGGGAATCATACATGTCTTGGGAAGAAGAAAAGGTTGTAAAATAAAACAAGTAGCTCCAGAAGCCCAAGCCGTTATTCTGGTGGTTTCTACTAGTTATGCATCAGGTATATGACAAGTCAGCCCAACATTTTTTTTTTTTTTTGGTCTTAAAAACAACGTTACTTCATTGCTCCTGTGGGTCAGGAATTACTGAGCAGCTTAGCCTGGATAGTTTCACTTCCAAGTATCTCGTGAATCTTCAGGCTGTGGTCAAAATGTCAGCCTCCTGGCAGGAGAACTCAGTTCTGTGGAGACCTCTTCTTAGGGTGCTGGGGTATTCACAACATGGCAGCTCGCTTCCCCCAGAGCAAGTGACCCAAGAGAAAAACAGCAAGGAGAAAGCCATGGTATCTTTTGTGACACAGTATTGAAAGTTTTACATCATCATTTCTACCCCATTCTGTTTGTTAAAGGTGCGTCACTGAGTACAGCCCACACTCCAGGGGAGGGGAATCAGGCTTCACTTTTTGAAGGGAGGAGTATCAAAGAATTTATGGATGTATTTTATTACTGGCAAAGAATCTCCCTCCCACAGAGAAAGGAGGAGAGGAATATAAACAGTTTAGAAAGGTAAGCATCTGAATTAACCCCATGCGTTACCCTTGTTATGAATGAATCAAACTCTCCTCAATGTTAAAAACCTCTTCAGTTAGGTTTTCTAGCCCCTCAGCTGGAAAACATACTAATGATACTGGATGTGAGTTAGGGATCATCACGCAAGTGGGAAGGTGCGTAGAGGTCAGCAAGGTGAGACCCTTGTGCTCAGGGAAGGTGGCTTGATGCCCAGCCCGAGAGATGGATCAACAGTGGTAATTCTACCTCCCCTTGTCACTTGGCTGGCTTAGGTCAGTGGATCTCAATCTGGAGAAACAGAATCATCCTCACCCTGAATTTCTGATTCAGTAGGTCCAGGATGGGCTGAGAGATTCCATTTCTGAGGTGCTGCTGTTGGTGGTCCAATGACTCCTGAATTAGGCCAACAAGAGAGTAGAGGGGGGCAGTCTTCTAGGAGCTTCTGGAGGCTTCTGGAGAAACTTCCTACATTTTAATTTCTTTAACACTTATTTTTGAGAGAGAGACAGAGACAAGAGACGGAGTATGAGCTGGGGAGGAGCAGAGAGAGAAGGAGACACACGATCTGAAGCAGGCTCCAGCTCTGAGCTTGAACTCACAAACCGCAAGATCATGACCTGAGCCGAAGTCGGATGCTCAACCAACTCCCTCGACTTCCTACATTGTAAAGACATCGAAGTTTTGTTTGTTTTCTGCTTTGGGTTATTAGCGTGTGAAAACGTGCTGCTGGAGCCATCCTGTGTCTGACCATGACCGGAGTGAGCCAACGAGCTGATGGGGGCAGAGCAGGAGGACAGTGAGGATCCGGGCCTATGATGACCTCATGGGGTTTCTCAAGTGACCAGCCCTGAGGCTTTCTACCACCACACTTGCCTTGTGAGAAAATAAGTCTCCTTATTGGTCAACTCATTAGGAATTATGGGGTTTTTTTTCCTGCTTTTTCAGCTGGACCAAGCAAAAAAAATTCCCAAGCTCACACATATACAAAGTTTGAAGTTTATAATGCATACTGACACAATATCTTACAAAAAGCTGTACCAATTTACATTCCCTGCGAAACAGCTTCCCTACACCTTAGTCAACCCCTGGGTAAGAGCATTTAAAAAATTTGTACTTTCACAGGTGAAAAATGACATCTCAGTGTTAATTTGCATTCCTGTGATTACTAGCAAGATGTAGGATTTTTTAAATACCTGTTCTTCTTGGAGCAGGTGCGCTGTAGACAATAAGAGACCGGACGATAAGCATAATATCTCCATGATAATCACCGTTCATTACTTTCGCTTACTCAGGTGGGACTGGAAATACGGGGCTTAGGCTATTAGCTCTGAGGCAAGCTGGAATGCACTGTTGCACTTGGCAAAAGCT
This sequence comes from Lynx rufus, assembly GCF_022079265.1. Classification (NCBI taxonomy): domain Eukaryota; kingdom Metazoa; phylum Chordata; class Mammalia; order Carnivora; family Felidae; genus Lynx; species Lynx rufus. The sequence goes on from NW_025814825.1 coordinate 57,888,710, forward strand.
GTGCTCGGGCAGAGGCTTCAAATCTGTCCTGATAACTGGCAAAAAGGAGCTTCTCATCCCTGAGTTTTATCTTCTCCCTTTGGATCTGTTTCGCTTGAGAAATGTGCTCCTGTGGATACCATTTCTCTCTTCACCAAAGCGGTCAAGAGTATAAACAGTGCTGACAAAGACTTCCTTTCTGACCATTTAAAACTTAATTCTAAAAGCAAAGGGGGAAGTCCTCAGACATTTCACTGCTTCATAAGGAAACTTTAGCAGAGGACTAAAAGCAGACACACGTCTGGTTGAAGATCATTACTCACAGCAGGCTGTTCAGATCCAACTTTGCCTCTGGTGTCATATATTAGAGTGATCGAATGGGAGAGAGACAAAGCATAAGAGACTCTTAAAAACTGAGAACAAACTGAGGGTTGATGGGGGGTGGGGGGGGTAGGTGATGGGTATTGAAGAAGGCATTTTATGGGATGAGCACTGGGTGTTGTATGGAAACCAATTTGACAATAAATTTCGTATATTAAAAAAAAAAGAATGATCGAGCTTTAGAGATAACATTTCTGACCGGGATGGGCGGGAGCCTGGAAGTTGTATAGCTTCTGCCAGTTCCCGGAAACACAGCATCGTCAGCATTGTTGTTCAACGTCTGTTTCTGTTGCCCACCCCCTCCCCATGCCTGTTTGCAATTGGAGGCAGCTTGGCGACTAAAGAACTAGAAAGTGTTTTTCACTGGAGGCCAAGGGGTCAGGTTGAACAAGCCACAGTGAGGGTGTAGATTATATTTTCTTTATTAATATCACACACACACACACACACACACACACGCACACACACACACTGCCTGGGACACACCCAGTGCTCAACACTATATGCAGAGTCAAGGGATGACAAATACATGGGCCTACCTCTGGGCATGGCCATTCTCTCACTGATCTGTCGTGTGATGAACTTTCTGTTATTGGCACAACTGGAGCGAAGCTCCCTGGCTTGTCCAATAATTGAGTTATTGAGTTTTCCGTGACAGTGGAAAGTGGAGGCTCCAGCCCTGGATAAAAGAACGATACCAGGGCGGTTTATCACCCAGGGGTGAAGGCTAATTGGTGGGCTCTTGGGATGACATTTACTGCTTTTTGCCGTGATGGAGAAAGTGGGCATCAGCTGTGTGTGTGAGAAATCTGATGTGCAGAGACTTCTGGCATGGCTCCCAGTGGCCAAGCCTACAAAGGCTGATTTATAAAAGCAGAAGTCTTTACTCATTCACACTGAGGAGTGTTATCATGAAAGGGGGATCGTGCAATTGAATTGTGTGGCCAGAATGTTCTCTCTCTTGGTGAAGGCCCAATGGGAAGACAAATTATCATCTGAAAAGTTGTTCTTCAAGGAAGAAAGTTAAAGAGGGACGTGTCGCTTTGACCAATGGAAAGCTCCTGGGTCAGTTAGTGGCCAGTAACAGTGCCTATATTGTTTATTGTGGTGACTGACTTTGCTGGTTTTGATTTTCTATTTCTGGAAGACATCTCTGATATATGGTTGAAACTAGGCAGTGCACGGTATGTAGGTAAATAATAATAATAAATAAAATATAAATAAAAAATATAAATAAATATATATAATATAAATATAAATATAAAAAACATAAATAAAAAATAAATAATAAATAAATAAATAATAAATAAGTACAACCTGGGTCTTAATCTGGGCAAGTCCTTTCCACTCGTGACTGGAGCCCAAAGGGAGTGGAACAGCCAAGCATTGGGATTAAATCCAGGTGTAATGTGGGGGGGGGGGCAGGGGGGAGGGTTGTGGTGGAAAGGATAGATCCCTAATCTCAGATAAACTGGTTTGACTTTTTAAAGAATTTCAATTTTTGTAACTTAATTCAGCCATGCATTACCAAATGGCCAATTTTACTAACTTTTGACACTTCATTCAAATACATCCGATGAGCTGTCTAGAAATGCCTTAAATCGTAATCTTAGCCTATTTGAAATAGAAACTTGTAGTTGGTGTTCTGGAAACTTTAACATTTCCTTTCATTTGATTTGATTCTCGCGGGGGTAGCCCTCTCATTTACTTGTGTCTTTATAATCTTCATCTTTTTGTTTTCTCTTCTCTTTTCTTCATCCCTGGAGACGAAAAGCAAGGCTCCAGCTTGATGCTGGGATGCTCGAAGCCTGGGACTTAGAGAAGCTGCTGCTTGTCCTGAGGCGGCCGCCGGCTCTTCTTTCTTTATTTCCTTTTATTAAAAAATGTTTTCCCCCTACTTAATGTTATCCTGGATTTTATTTTCAGAATTGCAAAAAGTAAATTGGATTTCCTCCAGTGAGCATACAGAAGATGGTTTCTCCCTTCTCTTCCCTTCTTCCCGCCCCCCTCCTTCCTTCCCCAATTTCTTATGATGTTTGCTCTGCTTTACCTTTGATATTTTTGGTTTTTTTCTGAAGAGGAGATGGGCCACCTGATATTTGAGAACCCTGTGTTTCACCCTAAGGAAAAGTCAGTTCCAGTCACTCAATCTTCTGTGAGCCTCCCCTTTACCAGTTTTGCTTCTCACTGGTCAACTCTGGGCAAAACTGTTGTGACCCCTAATGTTGGCACGGAGTCATGTCTATGAAATCAACTGTCGACCACCAGCAGCAGCTTATTATTTGTAAACAGGATCTTTGTGTCTTGTCCCCAAGTACTAAAGAGGACATCATTCTAGAAAATGTAAATCACTGCTCAGATGGTCTACACACATACCTACAAATCAAGGACTTTTTAATGTATTTCAAAGGTTTCCAGGAATGCGGCTAGCTCATTAGCTACTGGAATGAAATGAAAAAATTTTAAATGTGAGCTTTGGCCCACTTGAGAGAGGGTTAACGTTTTGTGAAAAAAATATTTAGAAATTGTGTTATCTTTTGAGTCTGTCCTAAAACTCAGCTTCCTGAAATTTTGCTTCTACTGATTCAGTTATGCATCTCTGGGATGGGAGGGACTAAACATAGTGATAACTGTAACCAATTTTAAAATATAAGGGAATCCGTTTGTCCTGGTGAGGATGGTATATACTTATAAAGGTTCTGTTTTTATTTTTTATCTTTTTAATGTTTATTTTTGAGAGAGAGAGAGAGTGTGAATGGGGAAGGGGCAGAGAGAGAGGGAGACACAGGATTTGAAGCAGGCTTCAGGCTCTGAGCTGTCAGCACAGAGCCCGATGCGGGGCTCGAACTCACCAACTGCAAGATCATGACCTGAGCCTAAGTCAGACACTTAACCGACTGAGACACCCAGGCGCCCCTATAAAGGTTCTGTTTTTATTTATTTATTTTTTTAAAAATTTTTTTTTTCAACGTTTATTTATTTTTGGGACAGAGAGAGACAGAGCATGAACGGGGGAGGGGCAGAGAGAGAGGGAGACACAGAATCGGAAACAGGCTCCAGGCTCCGAGCCATCAGCCCAGAGCCTGACGCGGGGCTCGAACTCACGGACCGCGAGATCGTGACCCGGCTGAAGTCGGACGCTTAACCGACTGCGCCACCCAGGCGCCCCTAAAGGTTCTGTTTTTAAATTCACCTTCCAGTTGTTTAATTCATTAAAACCATGGATAAATACTGCATAAATTGGTAAATCTTTCTAAATATTGCCTTTTTACAAAGGCTTTAGTCCAGATCAAGTGGAAGTAATTAGAGAAACTCCAAATCATTGAAACAAACAAACAAACAAACCCACAAACCTTCAATTATCTGGAATATTCCCTAACCAAGCCAAAAGCATTCCAAGTTCATTCTGGAAAGCTGAGGCATGCAAACTGTATGGTTTCCTTCAAGGCAAATCACAGGTAAACACAGATTTACATTGTGTCTGCACTAGCAAACGTTTTATGTTGGTGAAAAGGACCTATGCAGATACCAATTCAAAGGAAAGAAATATGGTTTGGAAAAACCAGGGAAGTTCATTTGTTTCTGAGACAGTGTCAGCGTGTTGAATATTGGCTGGATCCAAACAGAGCATTATCATCAGCAGGCGGGAGGGTGAGGAAGAATAATCAATCGGAAAGTCAAGATGGAAGAGGCCGTGATTATTTCTTTGATTTTTATGAGAGTCCAGAGGTGAGAGCTATAACCAGGCATCCCCAACGGCAGGCATTTGCCAATTTATGCACTCATGTTGCAATGAATTTCCAGAAGGATGAAGCACCAGTGAGCATTATTATTAAAGCTAATTAAATCACTCTGGGTTATGGTTTGCTAAGGAATACCCAACAGAATGATCATCATAAAGTCTGGAGAAAACAAACAGATGAGGATTGGCTAGGCAAAAGGAGTCTTACTGATTTTTTTTTTTTCACCTTAAAAACAAGCCCTCCTCCGTTACCAGAAATTATTATTAAGACTCACAGTGCTTTGGATCTCACTAGCACCATACAATTGCAGTCTGGCCCGTGTTTATTGTGGAGAAGCAGGCATGGATTTTCCTGTCTAGTTTTTGTTGTTGTTATCGTTGTTGTTTTTGAACCACATTTGCCAAAGTAATTAAGCAAGAGGTTAATGGCCATCAAATGTCCTGCATGATAGTCAGAGCTCGGATGTGAAATGGTGTGTAGCTTTTCTCTTTGTGCATCTCAACATGGCAAAATCACTGGTGTCTGAGGGACAGGCAGAGAGCAGATTGGTTTTCTGGGCTCTAAACAATAACTACATAATGGTTTGAAATGAAAATGCAAGTTAAATATCATTTTAACAACAACAAAAAAGGGAAATGTGATGAACCCAAAAGCATCATCCATAGAAAAAGTAATTTAAAATGTTCACTTAAAATATAGCCAGTTTGGGGAGGAAATGAGCAAAAAAAAAAAAAAGGCTTATGGCACCGGCACGTTGGAAAGTTATGTTGTGTCAGATTTTATATATGTGTGCATATCTGTAAGTATATATACTCATATATATGTGTGTTATAAAGTGACAAGTATGTTGGCAAAATGAATGAAATGGAGGGTGTGATTAATCAAATTAATTTTTATGATGCACGTAGCTTGCCAAATAATTCACTTGGCTGCACTATGGCATGGGGGAAAGGTTTGAAATGCTGAGTTCTGCTAAGTGATAATGGTTAATTTTATGGGTCAACTCGGTTAGGCTATAGCACCCAGTTATTTAACCAAATGCTAGTCTAAGTGTTGCTATGAAGGAATTTTGTAGACGTTGCTAATGTCTACAATTAGTTGATGTTAAGCAAAGGATTACCCTTGATGGTGTGGGTGGGCCGCACCCAATCAGTTGAAGGTCTCAAGAGCAAAAACTGAGGTTTCCCAGAGAAGAAATTTTGCCTCAAAAGTTGAGCACCAATTCCTTCCAGGGTTTCCAGCCTGCTGGCCATATGAATTTCAGACTTTCCAGGTCCCACAGGCACATGAGCCAATTCCTTAAAATAAATTTCTCTGTAAATTCTATTTGTTTCTGTCCTACTGGTTCTGTTTCTTTGGAAAACCCCAGTTGACACAATCTCAAGTGGCCTTCTATATACCAGATAGGTTTAATCTTCCTTGCACATTTCCTGATTTGAATCTGAATTTTCAAAGACCTCAGTGGATTCATATTTAAATCATTTTAAATTCATTTAAACCAAAATATTAAAATATGGATGGAATTCTGAAGAAGGGTTTTATTAGGAGGGAAAGTGACAGAGATAACACAATGAAATTCCATATTGTACTTTTTCTTCAGAGATCCAAAGTTGGGATTTTTTTTATCCCCTTGAGGTTTACTTTCTGATATAGAAATATAGGGCAGCCATTTTTATGGTAATATCATTTAGGCAACTCCAACTTCCTGTGCACAGTGCTTAAGAGAAATATGGTCTGGTCAAATGAAAATAGAAAGCCAGGACTTCTGCCTTCTGCTAGGGGTTTTGAATTCTCTGGTATGAGGCATTAAATGAAAACTGTTTCTCCACTCACAGAACTTCTGACAGCAGATGTGTGGATTTTCCACATCAAGCGGTTCTCCAGATTCTATGGAGACACCAACCGGGTGTCCTAAAATTTAATTCAATTCTGGCATTAACTGCCCAGAGCACTGCAGTCACCATAGTCCCACCAGATTGCCCCTTACTTCAGATGCTGACTGCACATTCTGGGACCCCAGGTGACACACACTTCTGTCTGACTTGGCTACAAACTGGGCATTCCTATGACCACCTCCCCCACTCAGGTTCTATAAATTGCTAGAACAGCTCACAGAACCCAGGGAAATACTTTTATTTGCTGTTACCAGTTTATTACAGAGACTATTACAAACGATACAGATGAAAAGCCAAATGAAGAGGTGCAGAGGGTGAGGTCCAGATGGGTCCCAAGTGCAGGAGCTTTTGTCCCCATGGAGTTTGGGGTGTGGCACCCTTTCAGCTCATGGATGCATAAACCAACCAGACACTCTCCAAATCCCTTCAGGTAGCGTTTCTACGGAGATTGCATTATGTAGGTGTGGTTGGTACAATCATGGAGCACTGATTCACTTAATCTCCAGCTCTTCCAACCCTGGTTAATTTTCCTTCCTTCCTTCCTTCCTTCCTTCCTTCCTTCCTTCCTTCCTTCCTTCTTCCTTCCTTCCCTTTCGTTCCCTTCCCTTCCTTCCCCTTCCCTTCCCTTTCTTCCCTTTCTTTCTTTCTTTCTTTCTTTCTTTCTTTCTTTCTTTCTTTCTTTCTTTCCCTTCCTTCCTTCCTTCCTTCCTTCTTTTCTTTTCTTTTCTTTTCTTTTCTTTTCTTTTCTTTTCTCTTCTTTCTTGTCACATTAGCTAACATATATAGTCTTGGCTTCAGGAGTAAATTCCTATGATTCATTACTTACATACAATACCCAGTGCTCATCCCAATAAGTGCTCTCCTCAGTGCCCATCTCCCATTTTCCCCACTCCCACCTTCCCACCTCCCCTCCCCCATCAACCCTCAGTGCTCTGTATTTAAGAATCTCTTATGTTTTGCCTCCCCTCCCTGTTTGTAACTTATTTTTCCTTCCCTTCCCCTATGGGCTTCTGTTAAGTTTCTCAAATTCCACATATGAGTGAAAACATATGGTATACGTCTTTTTCTGACTGACTTATTTCACTTAGCATAATACCCTCCAGTTCCATCCGTGTTTTTGTGAATGGCAAGATTTTATTCTTTTTCATCACTGAGTAGTATTTCATTGGGTGCTTGTGTGCGTGCGTGCATGTGTGTGTGTATCACATCTTCTTTATCCATTCATCAGTTGATGAACATTTGGGCTCTTTACATAATTTGGCTATTGTTGATAGTGCTGCTATAAACATTGCAATCCTGGTTAATTTTGTTAGAAAAGGAACTTATAGGCAAAGGATCAGGAAACCTACTTGGAGTGTGGCCTGGAACAGGGAGAGCTGGGCAGCCAGAACCAATGGTCACCCACAATTCGAGCCTTGGTAGCGTCCCCTGATGCCTACTGGCCCTGGGGTCCAGGACATGAGCTATTGTCCCTAGAGCTGTTGTCCCTAAACTCTCTGCTGCTCCCACCTGTTCTGTTTCTCTCAATCCTGAATGACAGGTCCAGCTGAGACATATGGGTGCTTGAGTTTAAGTCCCCCTTCTGTTGCCTCAGGGACAGTGGGAGCAAGTAAGTAGCCTTTGGGGCTTGGCTTGGTGGCAAGAAGTCCTTGCATTACACCAATCCTCAAAGACCATTAAAAAAATCAGTAAAGAGAAATCAACGAACCTTTCCTCACCGGGGCTCTATTACTGCATTTAATCTTCATAGCTGAGATTTATTATAACCCATTTACAGATAAAGACACTGAGCTTCAGAAAGATTATGTGCCTTGCCTCTGGCCACACAGCTAAAAAGTGGATTTTAAGAAAAAGTGGATTCAAACTCAGATCTGTCTGCATTCAAAGCCCAAGTACTGAACCACTCTAAAAATGGCCCCTGCAATCTTAATTTTCATTCAGTATGATTAAAGCTTCCCTGGTCTCCATGGTCTGCAAAACAATCTCAAACCCAAACAGCTCGTCTTCTTAAGGTTTTCCAACTATTTTTCAACTTGGCAACAGCAACTTCTCACCGCATAGTTTAGAAAATCTCTTAACATTCAGCTGAGGGGGTATATGTATTTTTCGTTTGGGGATTACGAGTGTTCTCTGTGTTGCTGAGTCACCTCTTCGATATTTACCCAATGCTCAGGGCTTGCCATGGCGGTGGGATGAGATTAGAAATTGGAAGTCAAAGTCTAACCATATCCACCTTAGGAAACCGGGGTCATCACCAGGCAGCTCTGCTCCCGCCCTAAAGCCACCTGCCCCCTGTCTTCTCCCACTGTGCTTTTATTTTTATTTACTTATTTTTTAATTTTTTAAAATGTTTTTTTATTTATTTTTGAGACAGAGAGAGACAGAGCATGAGCAGCAGGGGAGGGGCAGAGAGAGGGGGAGACACAGAATCCGAAGTGGGCTCCAGGCTCCGAGCTGTCAGCACAGAGCCCGATGCGGGGCTCGAACTCACGGACCGTGAGATCATGACCTGAGCCGAAGTCGGACGCTTAACCGACTGAGCCACCCAGGCGCCCCCACTGTGCTTTTATTGGGTGCCTGCAGAATTCCCATAGTAAGTTACTTTCTTGAGCAGGTCTGAAAATTTGCCAGGTGGAGACAGTTATGTTCAAAATTAATTCCCCTGAAATATAAAATGCGTTAATTAAAAAAAAGAAAGAAAGAAAAATCCGTTCTATGTTTGCCTCCCGTGTGATTTGTCTCTCATTTGCTCATCCCTGGGTTTAAGGAATTGAGGGCAAGGCAGGTGAAGCCTGTGCACGCGGCTCTCTGGGCCCACTCTGCAAGGTTTACTCTCAGGGAGGTGGGATGCTTCACCCTGCCCACCTCTGAAAGAGGACAGTCTCATGTACACATCTCTGCAGGGATCAAGTGTTCCTATTTTCAAAGGGAAATGTCGCCGCCCCCCCCCCCCCCCCACATCTTGGCTTGGTTCAAAGTGCAGAACACAGCAGGGACCAGCCTGAGCAGCAGGGCTGTGCCCCAGGTGGGGGTTCCTGAGAGCACCCCCCCCCCTTCCAGCAGCTGTGCTTCCAGAAGCCAATTTCACTGGCCACAGGCATTGGAATCACTGGGTGTTTGTTAAAATGCAGATTCCGGGGCAGGGGGATGGAGGAAGTGGTGGAGAGAGAAAATAATGCAGATTCCCAGGCTGGCCGGCACAGAGGCATCAGAATCCAGGCATTTGCCCAAGTTCCAGAGGTGATCTGATGCCCAGCAGAGTTTCAGAATCCTTTCTTTTTAAAAAAAAAAATTTTTTTTTAATGTTTATTTATTTTTGAGACAGAGACAGAGCATGAGTGGGGGAGGGTAGACACACACACACACACACACACACACACACACACACACAGAATCCGAAGCAGGCTCCAGGCTCTGAGCTGTTAGCACAGGGCCCGATGTGGGCTTGAACTAGCCAACTGCGAGATCATGACCCGAGCTAAAGTTGGATGCTCAACCGACTGAGCCACCCAGGTGCCCCTCAGAATCCTTTCTACTTGTGAGTCAGTAAAGTACTCTAAGGCTGAGCTGAAATATATTGGTTTAGGGTGATTTTCCTGGGATATTAACACATAAGGTTTCCCTTTAAACTTTTTCCCTCTTGGAATCCAATTTTGCAGAGCCAGTTGAATGATCAGAGTTCATGTAATTATCTAGAAGTCAGCCTCCCGTGCTCTCCTTGGAGATGCATGTGGGTGAAACTGAGTGGAAAACCCACTCTCTCCATCTCCAAGTGGCTTTCGCTGGTGGGCATGAGTTCTGCTGGAAACCCAGCGCCTTTGTGGTAGAGAGCATGCTTTATTTCACTCCCTTTGTGCTCAGGCTGCGAGGTCTCTTCTCTGGACAAGTTCCTTCCTCCACCTGTTTGCAGCTGCCTAGTTTAAGCCTTCTCAGCCTCTAAAAGCCCCAATCCTGCAGTTTGTGTGTGATTCTCTTATCTGTTTAATAGATTCCATTTATATCGATGTAATATGCATGTTTCATGTACCTACTATGTGTGAACATTATGCAGGGTTTTGGGGAATAGAATGGAATAGATAGAAAGGTAACTAAAAGGAGGTCCCCAGGACACCTGGGTGGCTCAGTCAGTTAAGCATCAGATTTTGGCTCAGGGCATGATCTCATGGTTCATAGATTTGAGCCCTGTGTTGGGCTCTGTGCAGAGCTTACAGCGCAGAGCCTGCTTCAGATTCTCTGTCTCCCTCTCTCTGCTCCTCTCCCACCCACACTCTCTCAAAAATAAATAAACATAACAAAAAGTAAAAGGAGGTCCCTGCTGCCTGGGAGCTGCAGACCAACTGGGAGAGACATCATGGCACAACTGACTATTGTGCAGGAAAATAGAGTGGTGCTAAGTGAGGGTACAAGCAACCCTGGAGGGGCGACTTATTCATAGAGAAGGGAGGGCTGCTGGGAGGCAGTGCCATCACTGTGAGACTGGACAGAACAAATCGCCCAGAAGTCAAGGGGATCGTCGAGGGGGAGCAAGAGGGATGACCGACACAACTAGTACTCTGTGCGTAAAAGATGTCACTCTACTCTTTTATCCCAGGTTTTAGGTTGTACCTCTAGAGGTAGTGGGACAAATGAGCTTTGAAAAGCTCAGTACCTGGAACCCAAGGTTGTTAATTGACTACCATTCGGTGTGTGGCCAGCTGTGTTCACCAAAGCCTGGAGCCAGTTGGTCTCTGATCTTCTCTGTCATTGTCATCAGCAGCCAGCATGGTGCCCACAAATTCCAAGTGCTGACAAATGGGGCAAGTTTAGTCACACCTCAGCTTAACCCTCTCGTTGGCCATAAACCAAACTAGTTATCTAAAAACCATGTGGCCCTCAAGTGCTCTGTGTGTTTGGGATCAGTGAAGTAGGATGTGCTTCTGGGGCTTCAGAAGCAGCATGGACTCATCTCTGCCTCTGGCACTTTGAGGGTGAGAGTCACACGTGGTCACACCACACATGGCTTTTCATTTATAAACAGTGATGCCCCAAACCTCTAGTTGTTGGGTACTGGTTGGATTTCCTCCCCCTTTCTGGGACTCACATGCTCTGCCTTTTGTGATCAAGTTTCTTGACCCATTTCTACCTCCTTTGAGGGTATAAGGTGTATTAGCACACAGTTGTGCAAATTCTATGGTCCATGTAGGGTGCTTGTCCACCTGTAAAGAAACCAAAACACACTAGACTACAAAGAAGTCAATTTCTGCAACCCCAGAAACGACTCTATCGTGTGTTGGGTGGGGCTGGCTCTATAACTCTGTGATGTGTTTGAGCTACACTCTCATACAGGTGCTCACTTTTGCCAGGACCAAGTATTTGTAGACATTACAATATGCTTGTTTTAGTGAAGAATCTTTTGATTGCAAGTAACAGGGACCTAACTAAAACTTACTCATGTTAAAAATGAATGCATTAACTAGGAATAGAAGTAAATCAGCTAAACATAGTAAAGGCCATGTATGAAAAGTTCACAGTGGACATGACACTCAATTGTGAAAGACTGAAGGCTTTTCTTGTAAGATCGGGAGTAAGACAAGGATCCCTGCATTTGCCACTTCTGTTCAACATCGTACTAGAAGTCCTAGCCAGAAATATTCATCAAAAAAAGAAATAAAAGCTATCCAGATTGGACAGGAAGAAGTAAAATTGTCTGTTTGCAGACAACATAAGTTTATGTGTAGAAAACCCTAAAGACTACATGCACACATACCTGTCACAACGAATAAATTCAGCAATGCTGCAAGATACAAAATCAACACATTTTAAAATCCGTTGCATTTCTATATACTACCAATGAACAGCCCTAAAAGGAAATGGAGAAAGCAATTCCATTTACGATACCATCAAAAAGAGTAAGATACTTAGGAATAAACTTAACTAGGGAGGTGAAGGATGTACAACTGAAAACTATAAAACTTTGCTGAAAGAAATCAAAGAAGACACAGATGAGTGGAAAGACATCCCATGTTCATGGATGCAAAGACTTAATATTGCTCAGAGGTCAGTATTAACCCAGGTGATCTACACATTCAGTGTAATTCCTATTGAAATCCTGATGGTAGTGGGATTTTTTTTTCCTTGCAGAAATAGAAAAATCTATTCTAAAATTCATATGATCTCAAGGGAACTTAAATAGTCAAAACAGTATTGAAAAAGAACAAAGTTGGAGGTCTCACACATCCTAATTAAAAAAATTTTTTTACAAAGCCGATTTATTACAAAGTTATAGTAATCAAAATGGTGTGGCACTGGCACCGAGATATACATACAAACCAATGCAATAAAATAGAAAGTCCAGAAATCAACCCCATTTATATGATCAAATGATTTTCAACAAAGTTGCCAAGACCATCCAGTAAGGGAAAGGAAGTCTTTTCAACAAATGGTGTTGAGAAAACTGTATATCCACATGGAAAAGAATAAAATGGGGCCCTTGTCTTTCACCAAATGCAAAAATTAATCAAATGGATCAAAGGTAAGAGTTCAAACTATAATACTTTTAGAAGAAAACAGGGGAAGAACTTCACGACATTAGATTTGGTAATGAGCTCTTGGATATCATACCACAGCAAAGGCAACAAAAGAAAAAAGAACAAATAGGACTACATCAAAATTAAAAACTTCTCTGCATCAAAGGACATAATTGAGTGAAAGATAACCTATGGAGTGGGAGAAAATATATGCAAGTCATTTATCTTATAAGGGGCTAATATCTATGATGTACAAGCAACTCCCATGACTCAAAAACAATAAAAAATCAAAGAACTCAAAAAAATGGGCCAAGAACTTGAATAGATATACAAATTGTCAATAAGCACATGATGACTAGATGTTCATATCATTAATCACTAGGGAAATTAAAATCAAAACCATAATGAGATACCACTGCACACTCGTTAGGATGACTGTCAAAAGGAGGAAATAACAAATATTGTTGGTAGAAATGTAAAATGTTACAGCCTGAAGAAAACAGTGTGGTGATTCCTCAAAAAATTAAAAATAGAAATACCATATGATCCAGCAATTCTACTTCTGAGTATATACCTAAAATCAGGGGCTTAAAAAGATATTTGTATGTCCATGTTCATAGCAGCATTTTTCACAAGAGCCAAAAGGTGAAGGAACACCAATGTCCGTTGATGGAAGAATAGAAAAGCGAAATGAGGTACATACAAATAATAGAAAATGATATGAGTCTATTCATATCATATGAATATGGTCCAACCTCGAAAGGAAAGAAAGGAAATGCCAACACACACTGCAACAGGGATGAGCCTTGAGCACATTACGCTAAGTGAAATAAGCCGGTTACAAAAGACAAATACCTTGTTATTCCACTTACATGAGGTACCTAGAGTAGTCAGAATCACAGAAGGTAGAATGGTGGCTGCAGGGTCTGCGTGGAGGAGATGGGGAGTCGTTTTATGGGTATAGTTCCAGTTCTAGAGATGGTGGTCGTAATGGTTGCACAACAGTGTGAATGTACTTAATACCAGTGAACTGTACGCTTAAAAATATTCAAGATGGTAAATTTTATATTATGTGTTTTTTACAACAATTAAAAACATATACAAAATTATGCATTGGCTTATGTAATGTAGAATTCAGGGATAGATCTGGGCTTTCAAACAATGGTCTTCGGACTTTTGAATCTCCCAGCCCTCCTTCCTCTGTGTTGCTTGTTCTCAGAATGGCTCTTGCCATCCTGGCAGCTAAACTGCACAGTGACATTTCTGAGCTTACATAGTTTTCTATTTCTCAGTCTTAAGCATGTAAAATATCATGGGAGGACTCTGATTGGTTCTGCTTGGGCCACATGACCATCTCTGTGACCAATCACGGTGGGCAGGGAAAGCAGATCTGAGCCACCCCTATCACTATCGAGGAAGTGAGGCTGTGTAACATGCAAGGTCATCATGTAACAGGAGAGAAAGGATGTTCTCCCAAAGAAGGGGTGTTGGATAGACAACCCATGACCTCTGTAATGTCTGGATTCTATCTTTCAAAGTCACTTCCACCATTTGAGGCAGACTGTGAGCACTTTGCCTGAGTTGTGGAGATTGGCTTTCTTCCAATTCCACTCTCCTTTTCAAGTGACCACAGCCCTCCAGAGGGTCTCCAGGTTCATGGCACACCCACCTTCCAGAGGAGAAGGGTTTCTACTCCAAGTCCCTGCAATGGCTTTCAAGTTGGGTGTGGCTCTGAACAGAGCAAGACAGGCGCTCTCCTGATAGTCTGATTGATTTTTCAGCTTCAGTTCTGTTAACCTAATGCTACCTCTTGGGACATTGAGTAATGCCCACCAGAGTCTTACATCTACCCACTTAACTTCCATTTGAAAGATTTATGTGTGAGGTTGGATACATTATTACTCTTGTGTAGACAGTCATCAGTGTTTGTGAATTAAGATCGATGATGTGGGCAGCCACCTACACAAATTGCTTAAAAGTCGTTAATTTGTGGTTGGCGTTAACATGTTTGATGGATATCACCAGATACGAATCAGAAAGAACTCTTGGCTCATTTCAGGATCGATGGGGGCCTATTGCAATACTTTCTACAGAAGTAGGATGGATTACCCAGTGAGGGGTTTCCCCCAGGTGTGGTGCCCTCTACGACCTGCTTTCCAGGAACCTGAAGAACTGGTTTAAAATGCAGATTCCTGAGATTTACCCAGATAAACTGAATCAGAGTCTCTGGGGACGGGACCCAGGAATCTGTATTTTTTTTTAAAAATTTTTTCAACGTTTATTTATTTTTGGGACAGAGAGAGACAGAGCATGAACGGGGGAGGGGCAGAGAGAGAGGGAGACACAGAATCGGAAACAGGCTCCAGGCTCTGAGCCATCAGCCCAGAGCCCGACGCGGGGCTCGAACTCCCGGACCGCGAGATCGTGACCTGGCTGAAGGCGGACGCTTAACCGAGTGCGCCACCCAGGCGCCCCGGAACCTGTATTGTTATCAAGCTCCCCTGGTAAAGTTTGAGGGCCCTACTCTGGAATTTCCATAATTTATACTGCTGTGGCTATTTTACAAGGGTGGCAAAATGCAGGAGGAATCTTTCCTTTCATACACTGATCAGTGTATGGCTCACCAAGAAATTGTTTTGCTGGGTGCATAGCCAGGCAAGTGCAAAATCATGGAATGAGGAAGAGCAGAGAGATTTTTTGACATTTGCTGTTTCTCAATGGTCTTTAACTCAAAAAAAAATCCTTATGCCAAAGTAGCATATTTTGGGGTGGCATGTTCTGATCTTCTACAAGGGCTCTCTGTCGCTCTCTCTTGGCCCCATCTCTGGATTTTCTCTCTCTGAACTCCTTGTGACTGGAGACAATCTGGTGAGCATTACTCCCTCCTTCCTTGCTTCATGAGAGACTGTGCTTAGATTGGCTTTCTGGAGCGGGTGACGTGAAAGGACATGCCAGAGCTCATATTCTGCGTGGATTTTAGATGCTGGAGAGGTCTTAGCAATCAATCATCCCCCGGGGGGTGCCCCTGCACCATTGGATTTTCTTTGGTTCATTTCAGACATTGCTAATCAATCTCTGCACTTTTTCTCATGAGGCTTGGATGCGGCCTCACAACCCTTTCTAATATAATACTGAGTTTTGATTGATTTGCCGTGAAGTTTATTTAAACCCTAGATCTAACCAAACTTCAGCGTTTACCTATGGAGAAGGGTAGGAAAAGTGACTTGCTCAAGGCCCAGAGCTAGGTCTGGAAATGCCAATACCCTGGCTATAATGTATGCAGAGGGGTTTTTCTTACCTTTGTGAATGGTCAGTTTTTAATAATATTTTCCAGAAATGTTGGAATAAATTTTAACAGCTAAAATATAAATTGTGTGGACTATAATCTTTTCCCTATATGCGTGAAGATTTCTTAAGGGTTCTAGAAATTGTCAAGCACTGAGTATGTAAATAGCCATTGTTAAGTGGCAGGTCAGAGCATTGACAGCCTGCTAATCCCAAGAATAATCCGTAGATTGGTAGATTCCGCACTATCTATCACTTAGAGTTGTAGCCAGTGGTTCACGTATTTCACTCAAAAAGGGAGAGCAAGGTAGCTCAATCTGCAAATATTCAAGTGCCTGGCATTTGCAAAGAACAGAATACATATCACTTTGTTGAGCCCTCATCGGCCACATCATTTTCATTTGCCGACAGCCCCTGCCGGGTACACTTACTATTATTTCCATTGAGTTTACAATTCTCACACTGGGGAGGTGCGTTGTTATAACCAGTAACCAAAAGAATGTGGTGTCATGTCCAAAATGGCAACGTGGCTGAGTTCAGCATAGAAATCAGAGGTCTACAGAGAGACCTCTCCTTCCTAATGCAAGCCAGGGGGCTTCCAGTGCTGCTACGGAATGCTGCTTCGGCTGCTCTCCATCACCAGACATCAGAAGGAAGACTTTAGAACAAATCCGTGGAGGAGAGTTCTGTTGGAGGTGGCAGGAGGCTGTAGTTGAGAATCCTGCCACATGTGCAAAATCAGCGCCTCTGCTGACAGCGGACCTTCCTCCTCATCTGATCCGCTCCCTGACTCTCCCCCTCTCTCTGTATTTGTCATTTCTTTGCCAAGCCCTCAAGCTGATTAATTTATAACTTTAATAATGTGGTAAAGGGCCTGGAGTTATTTTGCCTGGAGAAGGTGTATAAAGTAGGCTGCATCATTTTCTCCTGTGCTTCCCCATAAACAGCCCATCTGCTTACTCGTCGTTGCTATTGGAATTTCAGCCTTTGTGTTGGAAAGTGCCTGGATTAGTCTGAACTTCAGGGATAATTAAATGTACAAATGCATGTTTGTTGCTTTTTGGGTGAAAGTTGGTAAGGAGAGGAGAAAACTGGAAAATGGGGTGAAATGTCCTAGAAAATTGACTCAAAGTAGATCTCTTAAAAAATTCTGTGGGGTTAGGGGGCATCTGTCTGGCTCGATTGGTAGAGTGCGCAGTTCTTGATCTCCGGGTTGTGAGTTTAAGCCCCACATTGTACGTATAGAGTACTTAAAAAAGCATTAAGAACCCCCCAAATTCTGTAGGGATATTCAATACTATTTCCCAAGGCAAGTTCTGAATAAGAAAAAGAACAGATTACATCAATTTCACAAGAGAATCTTCTTGCCGAAGAAAACATAATTTCTATCTTTATTTTTATTCTTAGCTTTCCAATAAAATATCATATATATGTGTATATATGTATATGTATACCTGTATATATGTCTCTCTCTCCATATATATATATATATATATATATGTATGTGTATACACGTATATATGTCTTTCCATATATATATTTATATGTGTGTGTATATATGCATCTATATATACATATATATGTATGCCTACATACATACACTGAGAGACCAACTGGGAGAAATTTGCAGACTAGGCAGTCAGGATCTTACAGATTCAAAATTCACATATGGCAGAGATATGTTAATAAATGTAAGTGGATTCTTTACTTGGGCTTGAATAAATTGGAAAGGATTTAGAATTAAAATTGGAAACCCATGCTTTTTCTTCCCTTCAGATCGAACTCAAACTTTCTCTCAGTTGAGCACTGAGTAGTCCCATAACGTGTTTATTAGTTTATCCCTTACAAATTGCTTTCCTATGTATTATAGCCTTGGATGTTTCTGCAACTCTAAATCCTGTAATGTGGTGATTCTTTATTTTTCTACATGTCATAGACGAGGAAACAGTGCTCCAGAGAAGTTGATGACTGTTGAGCATGGAAGAGTCGGTACAGTGGCAAGGCTGGACATTGAGTCCGGATCACCACCCTCATATTTGTTTGTTGGTGCTGACTACCAAGCGTAGAGTCTAGGTTGGGCACCAGGCTGGCCACGGGAGCCAAGGCAGTAGTAACAGACCCTGGCTGCAAGGACCTGTCAACAATGTAAGTTCAGAGTACACAAACCATGGGAAGCTGTTGGATTAGGGAAGATTTGCAGACTGGTTCTATCAAAGGGGAGTTGAAGGGCCTATAATACCTCCCAGAGTGATAGTCCACCTGGGGGTTGATGCTAAGCAGGACTGATGGGGTGAGGAATTTGAGGACAGAGGGCAGAGATGCATAAACCCGGTGGGTAGGAAGACACGAAGAGTCCAATGTGACTCAACCCATAGTTTTGTGCCTTTTGAATGCTTGTATTCAGTAAAAGATGAAATTATTATTGAAACCTGTTTTTTTAATGTTTATTTATTTATTTGGAGAGAGAGAAATGGAACAAGCAGAGGAGGGGCAGAGAGAGAGGGAGAGAGAATCCCAAGCAGGATCTGTTCTGTCAGCAAAGAGCCCGATGTGGGGCTTGATCTCATGAACCATGAGATTATGACTTGAGCCAAAATCAAGAGTTGCATACTTAACCGACTGAGCCACCCAGCCTCCCCTGAAACCTGCTTTTATTTTGTTCCAAACTATACAATTAAACTGGAAATCACTAAGAATTGGGATTTCTTACTGACTTTAGAAAGAGTATTCTTACGGGGCCCAGTTTAATAGCTAGGCTTCTGCCTCTATTGTTAATGAAGAAAACTTGTCTCTTTGCAAAGTTTCAGTTCAGTTTTTGCATTTCTTTGACAAAAAAGGTAAAAATCAATCCAAGAAGAATATTGGCAAACTCAAATCCATCCTTTTCATTAGTGTATCGGTTTGAATAATATGTATTTACATATTGTTTTGTGACAGGACCACAAAAAAAGTTGTGAGCGATATTCTTAAATTGTAATGAAAATGCTATCAAGTTTTTTTGAGCTCACTGTTTCCTGAGCAGCAGGTGATAAAATTCAGACGATCAGTATACGCAGTATTTCTGGGCTTTACTGGAATGATTAATGGTTCAGACTTTATATGAATTGGGAAAGAGGTATAAGACAAGATCAATTACAGGTGAACTTGGACTTCATTACCACAGAGCAATTGCTAATATGGCTCTCTTCTCTGAATGTATATAAAGGCAAAGGTTGGGCGCAGAGAGTGAGGAAGGCAAGGTCTGGGCCAGTGGGCTGCCTCTGAACAAATGGTGTTTGCAGTGAAGACGCCTTTTAATTGAACCAATACTGCAATGTAGACTCCTGGCCGCCTTAGCGGCTTCATTTGTTTATTTTTTTGGATATAGACAAAAGTCTATATCTTCACTGCTGAAAATTCACATATTATGAAATGTCTGATTTGCAAAGTGAGAGTTCTCTGGAATCACCTCTCTTCTCCATCATCTGTGAGAAAAACCACATCAACGGTTGGGTATTCTTCTTGGAATTGACTCTGGCTCATTCTACCACTTATTTATTTATTAACACAGAAAAGATCAAGTAACGTATTTTGAACTTGATTGATAACTTAATTATCCCTGTGTATTAATAAAACAACAACCACCTACGTGGGCCTGGGCCTGCCTTGCCGCTTAGCTGTGTCTCTGGCCAGCAGCTGGCCTTGCCCTTGTGCCCACTGTCCTCCAGTAAGGCCTTTTTCAGATGCCAGAATAGCATTGTTTCAGGGTTAGTGTTTCCTTCAACTGAAGTCACTTAGGAGCTCTGGGCATGAGACAAGAAGCTCCTCAGGGGCCGGCGTATTCTTGCTGTGTGTACCTGCTGCACTGGAAACTTGTCTGGGTTTTTTGGGGGAATCTTCCTGCCCAAGGAGACTCAATGGCAAAGTGGGTCAGAATATGCCTTCTGGAATTGGTGGCATCCATGTTTCTTAACCTCACTAAGCCTCAGTTTCCCTGTTGGTTAAATGGAGGCAATAATAGTACCTACGGTTTAAAATTCTTTTTATGGGGATTAAATGAAATCCCTTATGTAGAGCATTTAGCCTGGTGCCTATGATATTGTAAATTCCTGTGAACGACATATCCTCTTCCTAGATGTGCTGGCTCAGGGGGACAGGGACTGGTTATCTATTTCCTTCTGTATCCTTAGTGCTCAGTCCACGGAGGATTCCGGATAAACATTTATGTGGAAATGAATTCCCACTGAGTGCCTCTATTGACCCCACTGACCAGGCCAGTCCTTTGAGCTGGAAAGAGAATCCAGAAAGGAGAGTTGGAAGGTCAGAGAAAAGTCATTCGCCAGCTGTCCAGAAGTACAAGCCGGGTAGAAAGTCAGAGCTTGCTGCCCAAACTGGGAAGCTTCTTCTGCACAGGTCCCACTGCTAGCAGGAGACCGCCAAGGGGCGGGGATGAAGTCTGTGGAGGCCTTTCCTCTCCGTTTGATGTGGGTCTGGATGTCCTGCTGGTTAGTAGGCTGGCATTTAGGAAGGACAGCTGGACGTGTTTTGAGGGAAGAACAGGAACACACTAGAGCCCCAGGTCTTCAGCATGTTTTCACCTTGCCTAACCATGACGACCTTCCAGAAGCAATGGCTGCTGCTTCCCTTCTACCTTGCAGATCTTCAGCACGTTTCTCCTCTGGTTAACCCTCTACTGGATCTCTAAATATGGCCCCAGCTCAGCCAAGTTGACTCAGTCAATGAAGCACTCTCTGAAATTGATTCTTCGTGTCTGTCAGAATAAAAGACAGCACCTCAGGTGTCAAGCTGCTAACGAATCCCATGGCTTTTTGCCAGGACATTCCAACAGCCAGCTATTCCAAACTCCATCTCTTTACCCCTGTGAATGGAAGGGCCCACTGCCCAGGACAGATATGCACAGACATCCATCGTATGGGGCCGTCTCTGAGTATAATGATGCAGAAACATATTAGCTGTTAGAGTAGGCAAGGTCTTGTGGGATTTCTCTAGCCTATAATTGGCTTTTACTGTTGTGGGTTCTGTGAGTGTCAGAAATAATGAGATGACATCTGGGTCTGACATGGCATCATTAGAGGCCTGGTAATGCAGATGATGAACATGCATTCATATAAGGGAGGATAATGAATCAAGTGGGGAAATGCTTGCGGAGTCATGGGGGTTGTGTCCAGATATATACTTTTTTTGGTGTATATTAACGCCAGCAATTGATAATCCATGGCCCTATCCTCCAGGGGCTTGTAGGTCCCCAGCTAAGATAACATTTCTCAGGCCACCAAAAAACTCACAGTGAAGATCTTTGTGAGCAAGTCTGAAGGTCATCTGTGCTGCACCTAGGGTTGGATGGGATGCGGATTAGTCCATCGGGAGTGTGAGGCAAGGCATATGAAAGCCCAGCTTTCTTAGGAAATATCCTGAGCACAGTTTCATATGCCTCTACACAATTCCAGTGATATTATCGTTTTTGGAAAAAGTTATTTAGCCATTTATAACAGTCATTAAATTGCTATGACTTATGGGTGAATGGCATTATCCCCCCAAGAAACACTGCAGGCCATCTGTTTTGCCACACTCAGCAACAAGCCAATGTAAATGTTTGTCTCTGGCTATAGAAATCCTCTCCTCATGCACTGAGTACGTAAGAGACTTTGCACAGCTCTGCTCATTATAAAATTCAGAAGCCTTAGCACCATTGTTCATAGTCAGCAGGTGATGGGGAGGGGAGGGCGGGCAGCACTTGAGGGTTGCCTGTTAAGTGCCAACCTTTCCTACAAACAGTCGGAACATCAACCCAGATCTTGTAGTTTCAAACATCCTATCTCTTTCCTCCAATCCCCCCTCCCAAGCCAGTGTGTTTAGTACTGCCATGATGGCCACATAGCTCATGCTTTTGGAGAGGGTAGGGTGTCTGTCTGGACTGTCCCCGCCTGTCCCTGTCTGCCCCCATCTGTCCCAGTGTAGCTTTCTCTGTCTCTGCCCGCTTTGTCTGAAACTCTCTCCTTTCTTTAGCTTGTATTTTTGTTTGTTTGTTTTGTTTTTTTGTTTCTTTTGTAGTGAAGGGAAATACACATGCAGAAAAGTGCCAGGTCATAAGTGCTCAGGTGAGAGAATTCTCATAAACTCTAATTGGCCTCCTAGAAGCCCCTTCATGCCCAGTTCTAATCACTAGATTAGAACTCTCCCCAAGGCCAGCCATGCCCCTAATTTCTAACTGCCTAGATGCGTTTGCCTGTTTTTATAGTTTATGTGAATGGAAACCTGTGGCTTTTTTCACTCGGCATTTTGTCTGTGAGGCTTATCCATGTTGTGTGTAGTTGAAAACTCATTCTCATTGTGTGCGTATACTGTGGTTTATTTATCCATTCTGCCAACTATGGGCGTTGGGAAGTTTGCAATTTGGGGCTGTTATGGGAAGTGCTCCTGGGAACATTCTAGAAGATGTCTTCTGTTAAGCATATGCCCGTATTTCTGTTGTGCGTAATTTGGAATAAGGAATGTTAGCTTCCCTTGACTTTAATTGTAAATTAAAGTACCTGCCCTTCAACCGTCTCAGTCTTCACTGAAACCGACAGGGAGACTTAGTGGTGCTTAGGCCATAAATTCAGGTGTACGAGAAGTATCACTGGAGTTTTTAAAATTTAAACCTAATATTTATTTATTCATTCATTCATTCATTCATTCATTCATTTATGAGAGACAGGGCGCAAGTGAGCTAGGGGCAGAGAGAGAGAATCCCAGGAGGGGGTTCTTCCAGAAGGAGAGAGAGAGAAGCAGGGCTTGCCCAGAGCGGGGCTTGTGTCTTTTACCTGAAGCAGAGTTCGAACTCACCTGAAGCGGGGCATGAGCTCCCAGTGTGGGACTCAGACTCACGAACCATGAGATCATGACCTGAGCCAGAGTCAGAGGCTTAGCGGCTGAGCCACCCAGGTGCCCCTAAACCTAATTTTTAGCTCTAAGTCTCCCTCCTCATACTACTAGACAAGGGGAATCTTCTCTCAGTCGTTGTGTGATTCCTGCCACACCCTGTGGGGGCTGTGACCAGAGTCAGGAAAGGGAAAGGATCTCTAGCCACCATCTGTCCCTCTGCTGAGCAGCTCATACTTCAGAATGAGAGGTGGTTCTGTGCTGTGCTTGGGGCATGGAGATGCGGGGGGTCTGAGACCCTTGATGTCTCTGACCATACACTTTGGGGTCCTCTCTGGGTCCTGCTGGCTCTCTCACGGGGGATGGGGAAAGGGGGGGTCAGATCCCTGCTGCTCTCCTTCCAATCACAGGGAAGTCTCTTCTTCAATGGGAAGACCCTCCCTGAACCATCCTGCTTCTTGGAGCCCCACTGCCTCTTCCACCAGCTCTGCCCCATGTGGTGGGCTCAGGATTTGGAAAGCAAAAGCCAAGAAGTTTAAGGCTGGTTGCTTTCTGCCCTAGCATGTTTCTCCCTTGAAGCAATGAAACACAGAACCTGCTTCAATGGGCAAAGGCGACAACTGGGGAGAAGAATGGATATCATCTTAAAGTGTCACAGTCTTTGCTTGACTAAAACGTTGGGAACATGGTGGCCATAGGCACATGTGACCTGTGTGGTGACAGTTGACATGATCTGCTATCCATGGACTAGGGGGCCAGTGGGCACCACCTGGGCGTGTTGGTTTCTCTTTTATGGGACTCTTATGAGTCTCTTACAAGAGACTCTGTTTTTCCTCTCCTAGGAAGTTGGGGAAAGGGTCTTGGGTGGAGAGGAGGGAGGCAGGAGATACTGGAAATGAAGAGAGATATATGGAAAGATTCTTGGGGAGAAGACACACCATCAAAACACAGTTATTGGGGCAGGACACATGCTAAAATGGCTAAAATACTGACAATCTGAGAGTGTTGTGTCCCAAGAGATGCCAAGAAGCTCGTGTGGTGGGAGAGCACTCACCCCCAGATTCATGTCCTAGGGCTTTGGGGACAAAGGAACCCAAACTGGATTGCTTAAAACAACAGAGATGTATTCTCTTACAGTTCTGGTGTCTCGAAATCCAAAGTCAAGGTGTTGGCAGGGCCATGCTCCCTCTGAAGCTTTGAAGGAAGCATCCTTCCTTGCCTCTTCCTGGTTTCTGGTGGTTGCTGGCAACCCTTTGTTCTCCTTGGCCTGTAGATGCATCATTCCAACCTCTGCCCCCATCCTCACATAGGCTCTTCTCTCTACATGTGTCTGTGTTTTCTCTTTTATCCAATATTAGTCATTGGATTAGTTTACACCTTAATCCAGTGTGATCTCATCTTACCTAATGACACCTACAAAGACATGTATATATATATTCATGTATATATATGAATTCCCCCAGTCCCTCAATGGGTTGAATGGTGCACACCTAACGTTGAGGAGAACCATCTGCCCTATTCAGTCCACTAATTCAAACACTAAATCTTTTCTGGAAACCCTCTCACAGACACACCGAAAATAATATGTAATCAGATATCTTGGTAGGGGCACCTGGCTGGCTCAGTCAATAGAGCACGTGACTCTTGATCTTGGGGTTGTGAGTTCAAGCCCCACATAGGGTTTTGAGCTTACTTAAAAAAAAATCACAGGGATGCCTGGGTGTCTCAGTCAATTGAGTGTCCGAGTCTTGATTTCAGCTCAGGTCATGATCACACAGTTCATGAGTTCGAGCCCCATGTTAGGCTTTGCACTGACAGCATGGAGCCTGCTTCAGATTCTATCTCTCCCTCTCTCTTTCCTTCCCATGCTCATGCTCTCTTTCTCTCTCTCAAAATAAATAAATAAAATTTAATTAAAAAAATCAGATATCTGGATATCCCATGGCCTGATCAAGTCGACACGTAAAATTATAATTATATATATAATCATATAATTACATCACCATTTTTTACTACACAAGAATCTTTATTTTGACAAATAAGTGAAGAATAAAAAAAAATGACCTGAAAAGTAAAAGAAAAGCAGGTTAAAATAAATGTTTATGAATTATTGTAGAAATTATACAAAAAGAGGGTTAAAATTCACAATGAGGAAAATCCCAAATGTGTCCTTTTGTATAAAGGCTCTTCCCTGGCAAGAAACAGAGAGAGATCGGAAACGCAGTTTGTTTTTGCTGCTGAAAAATGTACAAGATAACTTAGAAAAACAAGTCAAGGTAGCTATTTATAAAAGTGTGGGGAGGATAAGAGGAAACACCAAGGGATGGTTCAGGGCTCTGGGGATGTTCCCATCACCCTTTGGCTTGAGGGGGCAATTGCTGGGACCTGGAGGGAAGCTTAAACTAGAGGAGGGGATCTCCCAGCAGGAGCTGTGACCTTTGGTAGAGGGTGCTGCCCGAACTGCAGAGACCAAAAGTGAGCCAAGGGACACAGGTACCCCCCACTTCACTTTCCTCCCTCCTTCTACTTCCTGGCAGTGTTGGTCATGGGGAATCAAGTAGAGGAGTGGTGGGTCCAATGAGAGCCTTTCGCAAATAGTGCAGAGTGGAGGAGGGTGGAGGGTAGAGCAGGAGGGTCAGTGGAAGCCATCCAGACACGACGTAGGGGTTCCTCTACCGGTGTGAATGTGGGGTGAAGAGAGTTTGCATGCCAGCGTCCCAGGCCAAGGAGGAGCCCACAGGGTGGATGGAAGTCCAGGCCACCAAAAAGGCCCACGTGCAACTAATGAGTTACAGTTCATTACAGTGTAATTTCCATAGGGCAATTTCTAGTTTTCAGTCAACAGAATTAGTTTTGTTCTTTGCATGGAAGAAAAATCAATCTAGACCTTTTTGGATAGAGACTTAAGAAAACACCAAAACCTTAGGGCCACCACTGGTTGTGCCAAGAGCTAGAACAATCCTAGAATAGAGACTGACAAAGACACTCAGAAGGTACTTGAGGTGATTATATTACATCAAGAATTCAAACCATTCTATCTCAGCTTGGCTCTAATAATCTAAATATTTGAAATGGATATTAATTTAATTTAAATGATCTGGAAAATTAATTCAAAATTTCTCCTCAAAGCATAGTGTCCTTTTTTTGTATAAACATTTCACTTAGGGCTATCTGGGTGACTAGTCGGTTGAGCATCTGACTCTTGGTTTTGGCTCAGGTCATGATCTCACAGTTTGTGAGTTCGAGCCCTGCCTTGGGCTCTGTGCTGACAGTGCAGAGCCTGCTTGGGATTCTCACTCTCCTTCTCTCTCTGCCCCTCCCCTTCCTCTCTCTCTCTTTTATAAAAAAACCTTTTTTCAATGTTTTATTTATTTTTGAGACAGAGACAGAGCATGAACGGGGGAGGGTCAGAGAGAGAGGGAGACACAGAATCCGAAGCAGGCTCCAGGCTCCGAGCTGTCAGCAGAGAGTCAGATGCGGGGCTTGAACTCACAGACCGTGAGATCATGACCTAAGCCTAAGTCCGAAGCTCAACCGACTGAGCCACCCAGACGCCCTTCTCTCTCTTTCAAAATAAATAAATAAACATTTCAAAACAAACAAACAAAACATTTCATTTATAACAGGTAGAGTTAAATCAACAGATTTTTCAGGTATATGGCACATCATTTTTTTTTTCCTTTTCTCCTCTTGATAAATGAACTCAAAGGTGACATACATAGATGTACTTTTTTTTTTTGCTTGTAGGCCTTTAAAATACATTTTTCTTGTGTAAGTCAAATGAAACATTACATATTAATTTGTACAGTGAGATTTATTGAGGTTTCTGGAGCTGTTAGGAGTTTTCAAATAATGTGCTTAAAAACTTCTGGGTCATTTCTGTGATTTATTATGAGGTAATATATAAATACACATTTAGGTGCCCATTAAGAATAGATTTGAGTCCCATAATATGGAAATTACTCAGCTCTTCATACTTCATAATACATCACATTAGCTGGCAGTATGGAGCCATTATGATATTAACATAGATTTCAGCGCAATAGAAATATACTTACAGGAAGGTTAAAAGAACAAGATCTGCTTCTAATGGCTCTTTGAGCCACTTGGAACAAGGTAGTGCTTTGTTGGCATATTTGTAAAAAGTTGAATAATAAGATTATAAGATTTGTAAAAAAGTGATTTCTGAGTGCTACTTTAAAATTATCGTTTCTCGTAAAATATTTAAAAATGTAAGCACGCGAGATGGCCAGATGGGGCTATGTTTCTCCTCTTCCATTTTGAACATGACTAGGAGTCTGTAAAACATCTATGTTGAGGAAGGCTCTCACAGAGCCTGTTAAAGAAGATCTCTTCCACCTTCCTGGAGGTGGATGGATTTTATCAGAAAGTTGGCAACCGCACTTACAGAAGCAATGTGAAAATAATAGTGTGCAGGGTGAAGCATTGTGAAGGCTGATGGGCCCCTTGGCTGGAATATGAACAGCAGGGAGGAAGAATCTTGCCCCGAGGGTACACTAAAGCCGCAACAGTCTGCTGGTTCACACTTCAGTTCAATCTTTGCCATGTTGGTCATGGGAGCGCTGTTCCCACAGCTGAAGGCTTTTGTGGCAGGGTCTACGTTTCTGGGTTCTTCTTTGTGGTTAAAGCCGTGGGAAAAGCAATGCAGAAACCTAGGCAAGCACCCTGGTGTTAAGTGCAGATTCCTCATGCCCTGGGCCAGGTTCAAAACCATCTAAAGATCAGGTGTTTTGGGGACCCAAACTCTACTGGGTCTTGAGCACACATTTAATAGTTTAATCCAACGTCTCATTGGTTTAAAAACAACTCTTAGTATTTATGCACTTTTTCTTTTCCAGTGGGTTTGAGATGATAAAATATGCTGACTTCCTCCTGGCAGTTGGGGACACCTAGGTGGTGGTTCTTGGCTTTCGATATACCTTGGCATCGTTTGAAAATGCCAGTAACAGTGCTCAGCCACACCCCTAAACCTACTGAGCAAGAATCCCTCAGGACCAAGGCTTGACTGACCTGAACTGAGAAGATGAGGCTAGACATCTCCCACTCCTTCCCCCGAAGGCTTAGGACCCCGGGTTACTTCTCCGGAACTCACCTTCTGACAAACTACCCCCAGGAGGCCATTTCCCAGGGTGTGTTTAGCTGAGCGGGGAGGCGTGGTGTGGAGAAGATGAGACTGGTCTGGGGTGGGTCTCTGACACTGGTGGTGCTGATGTGGCCTGTCCTGTGAGGCCCGTGGAGAGAGAGAGCCTGTGCGGAGGGAAGGGAGCGGTGAGGGGCGTCCATGGCCTGGCCTTGGGTGGGAATCATGACGCCGTGTGAGGATGGGGGCGTCTTTTCCACTTATCGCGGGGTACAGCAGGGCTTCAGAGAAGGAAGAGCAGCCCACTCTGGCTGGAGGAAGCTGGCGGCACTGGGAAAACGGAGTGTCCTTTGACTTCAGCGTTAGTGTCAGCACTGTGGACGCTGGCCTGCAGGACAAAAGGCAAGAGCTGTTGTGAGCCTATGTGAAGACTCTCTGGTGACTCTTCAAAGTAGGGGTGCCGGGGGATGGGCGCTGGGGGCATGTGTGTGAACGTACACACGCATTTCTCAAGGGGCCGGAAGTCTTGCATTATACACATGGGAAAAGGGCTGGGGACACCTGGGCCGATGCCCTTCCTGTGACCCTTCACTGTAGTCATAGGCCGGGACGCTGGGGGTCACCTGTCCGGCCTTGGCTCCTCTGTCTCTCTTAGGTGGACGTGGCCCACACTGACTGAGGGGTTAAACAAGGAAACCATTAGCATTCACCCCTGTCTTTGGACTCCAGCAAGTCAATGCTTCCGTGAAGTGCATACAGATCGCAAGTCTCAATGCTGTGCTTTGCGGAAGATCCGACCCTCTCTTCCATCAGCAGCAACGTGAAGTAATCTTTAAAGACCAGGTCAGGGGGCGCCTGTGGGTGGCTCAGTCGGTGAAGCGGCCGACTTCGGCTCAGGTCATGATCTTGCGGTTTGTGAGTTCGAACCCCACGTCGGGCTGTCTGCTATCGGCACAGAGCCTGCTTTGGATCCTCTGTCCGCCTCTCTTTCTGCCCCTACCCTGCTCGCGCTCTCTCTCTCAAAAATAAATAAACGTTAAAAAAAAAAAAAAAAAAAAGCAGATCAAATGTTGCTTTCTCCAGGCAATCTTCCTTGATCTCCTGAAGCTACAGATCTCTCTCCGCTTTTTGGCTTATGGGGCACATCATTTGTCGTTCTTGGAGTTTGCCTCTTTCTTCTTTGGGTAACTGCTAATCACATACACATGTGGGACATGCAGTGGACGCTCATCATTTGTAGGCTTCCATTTTCCCAGCAGGTGGAAACTCCTCGTGGGCAGAGCCCAGTTGTCTTAGTCCGTTTGGACGGCTACAACAAAATAGCGTAGATGGCGGGCTTAGACAACAAACATTTGTTTCTCAAAGTTCTGGAGGCTGGGAGGTCCACCATCAGGCTGCCAGCAGGTTTGATGTCTAGTAAAGACATACTTCCTGGTACATAGATGACCGTCTTCTCACTGTGTCCTCACATGGAAGCTCCCTGGGGTCCTTATTTTAAGAAAAAAAAATCTACTCATAAGAACTCACCCTTGTGACCTAGTCACCTTCCCAAGGCCCCATCTCCTAATGTTATCATATTGGGTGTTTGGATTTAACGTAAGAATCTGGGATGGGGGAGACAATGATTCAGTCGATAACACCCACCCTTAGCTCTCCTACAAGACAGTGCTCTCAAGAAAGGCGCTGGGACATGTCTTCTGGAAATGAATGGCTAATCCCTGATTCCTTCCTGGGGAACTACTGTGGGCATTTTGCTTGGGAAAATAGGCTTCACAAAGAGGCTCTTATTACTATTTAAGAACCATTCTTGTTTAAAGTTGTTTAGTTTGAGAATCTATAGGCAGTCTATTCTGAGTATGCTTTTTTTTTTTTAATTTTTCAATATATTTTTGAGAGAGAGAGACAGAGCACCAGCAGGGGAGGGGCAGAGGGAGAGGGAGACACAGAACCCGAAGCAGGATCCAGGCTTGAGCTGTCAGCAGAGAGCCCAACGCGGGGCTCAGACCCACAGACTGTGAGATCATGACCTGAGCTGAAGTCGGACACTTAACCAGCTGAGCCACCCAGGCTCCCGCTGAGTATACTTAAAAAAAAAAAAAAAGTTTATTTATTTATTTTGAGAGAGAGAGAGAGAGAGAGAGAGAGAGAGAGAGCATGAGTAGGGACAGGGCAGAGAGAGGGGGAGAGGGAGAGAATCCCAAGCAGGCTCCATGCTATAAGCACAGAGCCCAACGCGGGGCTCGAATTCCCGAACTATGAGCTCGTGACCGGCACCAAAATCAACAGTCAGATGTTGAACTGACTGAGCCAACCAGGTACCCCTGAGTATACTTTTTATCCCGGTGACCCAGTAAACACGGAGCGTTCACACAGTGGTTCACCATGTATGGGCTTCTCCACTGGCTGATTGAGTTAAGGAAACATTTAGGGCTTTGAGCAAAGCATCCTCACTGGGAACAGGAACCAGTAGACTAGACAAGCCATTCCCAGCTTTTAGGGGACCGAGGAACATCCTATTTTAATGCCAAAAACTTGCACAGATTTTCACTCTATGGTGGTTGTACTTTTTAATATCTGTTAATTGAGAACATATATAATATGACAAAATGTTATGGGTCATTTGAGGAATATTTTAAAAGCAAGTTAGTCTTCACAGCACCTACAGGCATAAATCTGGCATCATTTTATTTTTTATGGTAACAAAAGAGAGATGAAAATGGCAGTGCTTGTTGCCACGTGTGTTCACAGTCTTTGAAATTATTCCTTTCCCCCCGAGATCTGTGGCCCGTGGATTGTCGGTCACTGCACTGAAACTGTCCTTTTGATTAAAGCTAAAGCTCCTGGTCAAGGAACAGCCCCATTGAGCGTCTGACCAAGAGGAGAAGCCACAGCCTTCCAGCTTTCTGTAGCTGCTTTGCTTTTCTCCCTGTATGTTGTGCTTTTTGTGTGTGGGCACAGCTTAGAGCCAGCCTGTCTGCAAAAAGAAAAAGGTGAGATGATTGTTATCTGTTTGAAGATAAATCTCGCCAACTGTATTATGCAGCCTTGAGCCAGACTAGAAACAGTGCATTCCCTCCACCCAGATTGCAACTAGGACTTTCTTTTACCCGCTCCAGGGCGTGCTCCTTACCTTTCCCAACCTCTTGACCAGTCAACAAATCATGGGGGTTGTAAAAAGGGCGTTGTATTTATTCCTCCAAATTAGAATGAAGGGGAAATGTAGGTAGCTTTATGTAAATATAATATTGAAACCCAAGCTGCCCAAAGCTCATTTGTTTCCTGAGTCTGTTGGGGATCATAGAAGTCAATGTTGGACAAGCCAGTGGTCCCAGGGGTACTCTGTGGGCATCAATCTTTTCTTTCTAGTTGGACTTGACAAGTTGGAAAAGAGGAAGTGTGTCACACACATAATGAGATTCTGAGCCTCCAATTATTTTTGTCCAGTTGTTTCTAAAAGGGAAATATTGCTTCCTTATCAACTCACCATGCAGAGCAGTTTCTGTGGGATAAATGATTAACATGAGTCAAAAGCACAAAGAACGTTCGGACGTTAGATAGTAGCTCTGGGGTGAGATTTCTCCATCCTCGTATGATATGAGTCTGCCATTGTGGGCTTGGGCAGAAGAATGCCACTGTGTCATTTCTGTTTTCCATTTTATCAAATTTCTGTTTTATTCCATTTCTGTTTCAGTCATTCTGGCATATCCAGTCTCTTTACCTACCATCCGCGGCTGTTTCTGAATTGAGCCAGTGTTTCCTTAATACACGCTTTCCTAAATTTTAAAGTTGGGGACTTAACGTAATTTCTGAAATTCACATAATCAATACACTCTTGCTATTGCTGTGGCAAGATTGAGGAGGGTTTCGATTTGTAGCCAGCTGGTCAGGAGTGCATGTGGCCTGGGGACCCCCCCACCCCCAGGCTGTGGCTAGTCTGTGAAGGGAGAAGCAGTCTTGCCGGAGACTGAGCCCTTAAGCTGTGGAGTCTAACTCCAGATGGTTGGCCCCAGGATTGCACTACAGTATTGCAGGAACCAAGTCATGTTAATGGTGGAAATGGAGAGAGAAAGCCTCAGGCTCCTCGGATATCTAACTGACCATGAGATAGTCCAGTATCTTTCCAAGAATGTCCTTTCATCCACCCCACCCCCTCAACGAGCTAGAGTGGGTCTATCCTTGCAAATCAAAGAAACTTTGGTAATTTGGGCAGGGAAGCAGGCCATCAGAAGCCTGTGGTACCCCTTCCCATCTGAGATCTTGTTAAGTCGGACAGATACCCAACTCCCCAGAATCTGCTGCTCAGAGGACGCCAGGTGGTAAGACCATGGACCTTGCATGATCTCGTCCTGTCTTGCATTCTCTGCCCCAAACCTGGTTTGGGGCCACAGCCTGACCCTACATCCCTTCCTGGATTGCTCTGCTCTCTGCCTGGACCCCAGTGGATGCTTGTAGGGAACTCAGACAGGAAGGGCCTCAGGCTGCCTCCCCCAACTGTGACCTCAAGAGGTCATCCTGGGCTGTCTTTATGTTAGGTTCCTCTACTGGTCCAAAATAGAATCTGCCATTTGGTTACCATTTGGTCCATGTGTTCATGACTTTGGTGTTTCAGTTTTATGCAGTAACAGGATAAGAATCTTACTGTCTCCTTATTGCTGTAATTTCTAAGTATTAAAGCCTGAATTATGGGTTTCTAAGAGGACGCCAATGATCTGTATCTCCAGTATACACTAATGGGTGGTACAATTAATATTTAATTAGAATATTTTCTGGACTATTTTCTAGAAAACTTTAACTTAATTTTAGGTGGAAAAAGGTACAGGCATTCCCCCCCCCCCTTGTGCCACTCATTTTTTCCAGCTCTTTCGGGTTCCTTACATTATTGCTGGAATGTGATTAATCGGACTGTCAGTGTTGGCTTAGCTTTCTTTTTGGTGAATTTAGAAAAATCTTGTAGTGATTTTATGAATCTAAATTATACGTGCAAAAATTTTAAATGTAGATGGAAAATTTTATCCGGACGTGTATCAACCCTGGGAGTCCTTAGGGGCGGGCTCTTGTTCGAGATTTTAGGGTGTTTCTGATAGCTTCGGAAGACAGAACTGCTGCTTACTGCTTCTGTGATCCCTCTAGGTGCATATTTTTGTAAGCCCTTATATGTCCCTCATAACTGGTAATAAAGTTCTTCAAATAAGTAAATAGGGAGGTGGGCAGTGCTTAGCAGGGAGCTAGTGTTTTATTTCAGAGCCAGGCTTGGGCTGGAGAGAAGAGCCAGGTTGGAGCTGGGGGATGTCACCGGAGGAAACAGAACAGAGCAGTGTTAACCCTGCGGACTGGGGGAAGGAAGCCCTTTGGGGCCTTTAGAGAAGATGGGAAAAAAAGACAAGGGGAAGAAGGAGATTTAGGGTGTCTGGCAGAGCCACCACCAACAGCCTCTGACCCACCTCTTAGCCCCTGCCACAGTCTGCTCTTGGACTTCTCGGTGAACAAGCACTTACTGTAAATGCTTATGCTGTAAGCCCGTACCCACTGGGTATAAGGTGTTGATTGTGGAACTGTTGGTGGCACTGCTCACCCCAGAGCTCCCTGTTAAAACTCCAATGACAAGTAACCTTCGTGACTTTTCTCCAGTTACGTCCAGTGAATAATTTGATTTCTGATGTTTCATGTAAAGGGATTGGCCAGGGCTCAGCCTTCTGTGTGTGTGTGTGTGTGTGTGTGTGTGTGTGTGTGTGTGTTTTACTTTTATTTTATTTTATTTTTTGAGAGACAGAGACAGAGTCCAAGTTGGGGAGGGCAGAGAGCGAAGGAAACACAGAATTCGAAGCAGGCTCCAGGCTCTGAGCAAGCTGTCAGCACATAGCCCGATGCAGGGCTCTAACCCATGAACCATGAGATCATGACCTGAGCCAAAGTCGGACGCTCAACCAACTGAACCACCCAGGTGTCCCCAGCCTTGTGTTTTGTAACCCCTTCGTCATGACCCCTGCCTGCCCCCCACCCTTGTCCTGTGGCCAATAGCCAAGCCTGGCTGACATTCAAACTCGGAACCACATGAGAGGCAGAGAGACAGATCAATGCCAGTGAATTGCAGCGTACTGGAAACTTAGAAGCTTGTACAGCTGAGATCTCAGCTTATGAGACAACAGGCAGCAGCCTTTATTTTTGATATTGTTGATATACTTTTTAAATTACAAATGAATACACATTGATTGCTGAAAATTCAAACCAAACAGAAAAATATAAAGTAAATAATGGATGTCTTCTATCCCATAAATCCTCTCTCCTAGTCCAACTCCTTACGTATAACACAGCTACCAGTTTGGCCATGAACACGCGCGCGCACACACACACACACACACACACACACACATTTCTAGGACTTTTGTTCTTTCCATGTTGACAACAACAAAAACAACAAAAAGTGATAATACAAGTCATCCACTTTACCCTCAGTGACATAACAAGGATGCCTTACATGGTGGTGTATGTTTACAATTGACCTCTGACCTTTGTTCCAAAGTCTTTCTCTGCTCTAACTCATCGAACCACACCCTATTGACTGGTATTTGGCTTGTCTCTACTTATTTGATCATTCAATAAATATTTTTGAGGCATTTAGTAAATGTTAGTGCCTGTTCTAGACCAAGATGCCCACCCTCATGGGGTTTCCTGCAATGGACCCTCACGTGCCTCCTTCCTGGTCACAGGGCAGGTTTTGGGGGTGTAGTGTGTCAGAGAGCATGAGGGTTTTACATGTTGATGGGTCCTGACCAAATGCCACATATCTAACTTTATACCGTGTCTTTTAAAATCCTATAATTTCTTTTATTTCTGTGCAGAAGGAATCATTTCTTTTCCAGAGTCCTATCTCCTGTGGACCCATGTGAAAGTGATTATATTTTAATCAGAAATGCTGGAAGAATAATTGAAGTCATAATGCAAGAACTCTTTTGTCAGGGAAACACTGATGGGATTTCTCACTTGTATTTTGGCTACTCTCCTTTCTCAGAAGATGTAATTTAAACCATCATCCTGAGGCTTCCTTGGGCTCTGAAGTGTCTGGGGACTGTTGGCCGTCTCCAGTGAAATTTGACATCTTTCTAGAACTTCTGAGGCAGGAGGAGCCTGTTAGAAATCTGGAAGTCTCTCTCAGCCTCTCAACAGTGGGGATTTCAGTTGACTCTCCCAGCTTGTGTGGTGGGATAATCTCGCCCTGAGAACAGGGAAAAGAATCCTGTTAGGGTTTCTGATCTTTCCAAATAAACAGACTAGAGAGTGTTAAAATCAGACCTGTGATGTTAATGCAATGTTTTTATTTTGTTAAGTGATTTCTGACTTCATGTTTTAATGTTTTCAGCATCTCTGGAACTAGAGCAGAATAATTGTTGTGGTCAGTACCTGCCATGAATGCAAAGACACCTGGGTGGCTTTCAGAAAAGCAGGCATCGGGTTCTCCATCAGCCTGGGTCTTGGTTCTCTAATCCCTTTTTCTTAGGTGTTCCCAGGAACCTCTGCTTGGGGAGAGAGGAGAGGCATACTGGCCACTGGCAGAGGAGGGGAGTGTTCTACAGGAGAAGGGGTCAGATGCATAGCAGTCTGAAGCCAGAATCCTGGGTTCAAATACCAAGATGGCAATTTACTAATGATGTGACTGTGGGGACATTATTGATGCCCTGTACTGTACTCTGCAGGGCTGTTGTGAGATTCTCTACCCTTCTAGCCACACGATTTGCATTCAGATGTGGGTTTGGTTCACTGTGTTTAGCTGTAGGACCAATGAGGCTGGAGGGTGGGAGCTGGGATGCCAGGTACGTGATTTATTTCATTTATGGTCCATAATGGCACACGATGCTTGGGTCCTACTGACCTGGGTCTCAGACGCTGGGTTCTGATTTCCTAGATGTGGACTTTGGCTGAGTCATTTAACCTCTTTGAGCCACTCGTTCCTTCGTCAGTGACAGGAGATAGTGACATCACCCCCGTCTGGAGTGTGTCCGTGAGGACCACACAGGAGAATACCTAGAGGGTCTGCACTGAACCCCGGGGTGCAAAGAGAAAGCCATACACAGTGGCCATCACGCCTCAGAGTTCTTCTCATCTCACTCCCGCCCCCGCCTTCTTTTTACTTCTGCCTGAATTTCTTGAGGCGGGCAAGTAATTTTAGCCGGACAGCTACACGCCCATTTGGCACAGTGAATGAGGGGAAAAAATCGGTCCTTTTCCATTTCGTAGACATCTTCAGCCTGCAGAGGCAGCCAAACCTCCTGGGCAATTTTCTCAGAAGAATCACTGCCTGTGCTGAAAAGGAAATCATTATTCTGGGCAGAGATCCCTGACTTGTTCCAATGGACAAATCAACGCAAAATAACTTCACTGAACGGTTTTATGTAAGTTGCTTGGGGAGCGTTTTTAACTAGTGTTGACTGGGCAGCAGGTTCACGCAGTTCATCACCCGCTCTTCTTGTAGCTGCAGCGGTGGCCCTACTGAGATGATTTTATGAAAGGTTGGGTGACCAGTAACACTTTCCTTTACACATTCCCTAATACAAATGCTCTTTGGTGCCGGACGCTGGGATTTCAATCAAGCGGGCACATGGGCAAACACAAAGGCATGCGTTCATCCATTCATGATTCATCCACTCAACAAATGTTTACTGTGCACCTGTAACTCACCAGGCACTGATCCAGGTCATGAGAACACAGCAATGAAGAAGAAACCTGGTGCCTGCCCTATGGAGCCTATCGTGTAGTAAGAGAGAAACTTGTATCAAATACTCGGTAAATCACTAAGACACAAACAACAGTAAGTGCTGAAGAGGAGAGACGTGAGGTTCGAGGTACTGGACGGATACCTAACCAATTCAGATCTGCTATGTGTGGGGTGGGAGACCTATTCAGAAGGGGCGAGGAAGGTTTTGCTCCAGAAGGGTAGTTGAATGGAAATCTGAAGGGTGAGGATGGGCTAACCTGGTTGAGGTAGAAGAACATTCCAGAAGGATGGAGCTGAAAGTGTAAACACCCTGAGGTGAGAGAGCATGCATGTTCCAGGAATTGAGAGAAGGCCAGAGTGGCAGTGACTGAGGTGCGAAGAAGTCAAGATGAGTCCGAAGATGAGGCACTCACACGGGCCAAGTAGGCATTGCCAAGAATTTCTGTTTTTATTCCAGTGCCAAATGGCAAACCACTGTTAAAAGGTTTTATGAATGGGTGTTCATGTGTGTATGGGT
Organism: Lynx rufus; assembly: GCF_022079265.1. Lineage (NCBI taxonomy): Eukaryota > Metazoa > Chordata > Mammalia > Carnivora > Felidae > Lynx > Lynx rufus. The sequence goes on from NW_025814825.1 coordinate 57,925,688, forward strand.
GTGTGTGTTGTTCACGACTTGATTTTCATTTTGGAAGCACCTCTGGGCTACAGTGTGGGGTTAGGAGTGGGGATGGGAGAGAAGTTAGGGAACCGGGGAGAGACGGCAGACAATTGGACAGAGATGGTCGTGGAAATGCCTGGGCCTTTGAATGCGTTGAGGATGTACACCAACAGGATGTCGTTTTAGATCTAGAAATGGAGGTGATGGAGAGGTTAGGGGTGACGCTTGAGGTTCTGACTTGCAAAGCAGGGTGGACGGTGGAGCCATTCACTGAGGTGGGTAACACTGGGACAGAGCCAGGCAGGCAAAGGAGATGGGATGGGGCAGGGCGTGGAAAGCCCTGAGTTCTTCCTCCCAGCACTCTCTGGGCCTGTGCACCTGTAGCTCACCTCCACATATGGAGGACCTCCTTCTGAATTTTGTGCCACTGTCACCTCTACAAATAAGTTTTCAGACTTCTCACTCAGCATCGCTACATTGCCATGTTTTCATACCCCTCGGGGAACTCAATTCAGTCTCTGAAAGAAATGGCATTTTCTCTAGACCAGGTCTAAGTCAAGTTCCCTCTCCATTTGGTAAGAAATAATATTAACAACAGCCACCATTCCTTGCAGGATGCTGTGCTAGGTGCCTAACATTTGCAACTTTATCTGAACTTGGGACTAAGTCAGACCAGCAGTGAGCGATGAGCCTGATTCTGGTTCAGCAGTCAAGGAAGTAATTGACTGAACAAACACTCCTTGCCAAGAACCTAATGTGCTATGCTTGGCCCTTGGGATACAAAGATAGAATATGGATCTGTCCTCGGCGTGGGGTGAGGGAAGAGGGGAGACCTACATGTGCGACTACATCCTGGCTTAAAGAAATTATCTGGGGGCGCCAGAGTGGCTCAGTCTGTTAAGCGTATGACTTTGGCTCAGGTCATGATCTCACGGTTCGTGGGTTCGAGCCCGGAGCCTGTTTCGGATTCTGTGTCTCCCTCTCTCTCTGCCCCTCCCTCGCTTGCACCGTCTCTCAAAAATGAATAAATGTTCAAAAAGAAAGAAATGATTTGGCAGGGAAGACACACATATCAAGACCTGGCCATAAGCAGAATGAGGTGAGGTAGGCAGTAGGTCCTGGATGACAGAGGAGAAGGGATTCACTTACAGGGAGGATTGGGGCAGGCTTCCTGGAGGCGGCAGCACTTGTTTGGGGGCTTATGGGATGAATAAGAGTTCAGGATGTAGAGCAGATGAGGGAAGGACATTTTGGGCACAGGAATCAGAGTGCAGGGTACGTTTGGGGAGGGTGGGGGGCTGCTGGAGTGCAAGGCATGTGGAGGGGGAAGGAGTGAGAGAGGAGGCAGAAGTTAGAAAGGGCCAGAGAGTGGAGGCCTTCCTATGCTAAGGAGTTTGGATCTGATTCTGCGGGTGGCTATAGCTGCGACAGGTTCCTAAAAAGGGGAGAAGAACAGTGCCTATAATTTAAAAAAACGACTCAGGTGGCAAGGGGAAGAGTGGGTTGGAGAGGCGAGACATCAGATTTTCCAGATTTTAGGCAGCTCTTAGAGGTTGAATTGTGTTCCCCAAACACCCTAACACCCTGTACCTGTCATTATGGTCTCATTTGGAAGTAGGGTCTTTGTAGATGTGATCAAGTTAAGATGCGCCCATCAGTGTGTATCTTAATCCAGCGTGACGGGTGTCCCCAGAGGGGAATTTGGACACAGACACACACAGGGAGGGCGCCGTGTGACAACCATGGGGGCAGAGATCGCTGCTATGCAGCCGCTGCAAACCAAGGAGTGCCAAGGGTCTCCGGTGACAGGAGTTGTGAGAAAGGCCTGGAACGGACGGATCCTCCCCAGAGCCCTTGAGACAGTCTGCCCCCACCTACACCTTGGCTCTGTACATCTGGCCTCCAGAACTGTGAGAGGGTAACTTTCTGTTGTGCGAAGCTCCCGGGTGAGGTGATTTGTTATGGTGCCACAGAAGGGCTTCCTGAAAACCAGCCAGGCTGGGCCTCAGCCTTAGAGTCTCACAGAGGTGTGGGCCCAACCGCAGGGAGGATTCAAACTCATACTTTCTCCGTCAAAGGAGGCAGTGAGGACCTTCCCCAACTCAGGCAAGTCCTCACAAACGTGCTGCTGAAGGCAGTGGGGTCAGATCACCTTCTGCCTCAGCAGATGACATGAAGCGCCCTCAGGAGCGAGGCTGGGAGAGACGATGCTCCCCTGAACCCCAAACTCGCTCCTGGTGCATGGAGAAGAATTATAATGGCAGGAGCAGAACTTATGATGCACTCTGGAAGCTTCTGAGACTTCATAGCCTGAGGGTTGGTCCCTGTGACAACTAAATTCAAATGGGCTTTGCCATGTGCCTTGCACGGGGAGGCTGCTGGTGGAGAGAGGAAGCTCTCGTCCTGCCTTTGGGTTTAAGCTGCCGCCTCCTGTCACTGACTCAGTGACAGTTTAAAAATGAAAGTGAGAACCTCACTCCATAATTAAAGAATGCAAATCAGAGCAACAAAGAGAGGCCATTGTTCATGCATTGAATTGGAGAGAAATTAAATTAAAGTGTTGGGGACAGGGGAGGGAGGTGGTGGGTGGCAGTCGGCCTCAGAATGTTGATGGCAATGAAAACGTTTGCAGCCTCTCAGGAGGATAATCTGATAATGTCTATCAAAATGCTTTATGCCCACACAGGGTCCTATACAGCATAGGTAAGTTCCTGCCCTGCTACAAATCTACCCCACAATCATGTTCGCAAAAATTTGCCAATTGATATGTGCAAGGATGCTCACTGTAGCAGTTTGTAATGGAGAAAATAGAAGAAAAAAAAACTGGAAACAACTTGTGATGGCTAATTTTAGGGGTCAACATGACTAGACCAAGGGATGCCCAGAGAGCTGGTAAAACACTGTTTCTGGGTATGTCTGTGAGGGTGTTTCCAGAAAAGAATCACATTTTTTAATTGGTAGACTGAGTAAAGACAGATCTCACCAAAGTGGATGGGCCACATCCGGTCTGGTGAGAGCCTGAATGGAACCACAAGACCGGGGAAAGGTGGGTTTACTCTCCGCTTAACCTGGGACATCCATCTCCTGCCCTCAGACATTGGCGCTTCTGGTCACTGAGCCTTCAGACTCAGACCAGGACTCGTGCCATTGACTGTCCTGGCTCTCAGGCCTTAGGAGTTAGTGCAAAACATGCCACCAGCTTTCCCAGGCCTCCAGCTTGCAAAGCAGGTGGTGGGACTTCTCAGTCTCCATAAGTGCATGAGGCAAACCCTCAAAATAAGTCTCTTTCTATATATCTGCATAGATCCTATTGGTTCTGTTTCTCTGGGGAACTCTAATATTCAACTTAATGTTTTTCAGTAGAAGACTGGATAGTTTTATTATGTGCATCTATACAATGGATTGCTAAAATTAATTGGGAGACTATTCTGGGGTAACTGTTCTGGATGGAGTATAATTCGGTGCCATAACTTTTTTTATGTTTTAAATTAAAACTAACGATTTGAATTGAAAACACAATTCTATAATTTTGAAATTATTTATCAGCATCTACTGAGACTGAGCAGATGCATACCAATATAACCTAGCAGGTCTCCTCCTGCATGCATTCTCTATAGATTTGCATCATATAATCAACAAAAGACATTAAGAATGCCCCCAGCAGCTCCATTTATAATAGCCCAGTCTGAAACAAGGTAAATACCCAAAAAGTGTAGACTAGGTCAGTAAATTGTGGAATAGGCATATTGCTGGAATACTATACAGCAACGAAAACAAACTGTGGCTCTATGCAACTATATAGGTAAATCTTGAAAGCACAATGTTGAGATAAAGAAGCCAGTACACAGTAAAAGTTAAAAGTTAAAGAAGCCATGTACACAGCACATGATTCCAAGTGTCTGAAGCTCAAAGTCAGGGAAAGTGAGTGAAATGAGTGATAGAAGTCCAGGTAGGGATGACCTTTGTTGGGGGTAATGACTGGGGTGAAACATGGAGTCCATTTCTTGGCGTAGGTGATGATTAGTTGAATGTGTTCACTTTGAAAATTCATCAAGCTCTACACTGATGACTTTGGCATTTATATGTATGTAATACTTCAACTAAAAACTTACTTAAAAATAGATACAACTCAACAACAAAAAAGAACAAACAACCCAATTAAAAAATGGGCCAAGGTCTTGATAGACATTCCTCCAAAGATATATGAATGCTCACTACACATGAACAGATACTCAATGTCACTAATCATTAGGGAAATGCAGATCAAAATTATAATGAGATACCACTTCATACTCCTTAGGATGGCAATGATTTTTTTTTTTAAAAAGGGAAAATGACAGGTGTCGGTGAGGATGTGGGGAAATTGGAACCCTTGTACATTCCTCGTGGAAATGCAAAATAGTGCAGCTGCTGTGGAAAATGGTCTGGTGGACCCTCACAAAGTTAAACATAGAATTACCATATGATCCAACACTTCTACGTCTAACCATACACCTCAAATAATTAAAAGCAGGGACTCAACAGTACTTTTACACCAATAGTCAAATGATGGAAGCAACACAAATGTCCTTCAAGAGATGAATGAATAAACAAAATGTGCTATATCCCCCAATGGAATATTACTCAGCCATAAAACGGAATGAAATTCTGATACATGCTATAGCAAAGATGAACTCTGAACACATGCTAAGTGACATAAGTCAGATGCAAAAGGATAAATATTGTATATGAATCCCCAGGTATGAAGTCACTGAAATGGACGAATTCGTTGAGACAGGAAGTAGAATAGCGGTTACCAAGGCCTGGTGGGAGAGAGAAGGAGGAGTTATTTAACAGTGTAAAGTTTCAGTTTGGAATGATGAAAGTTCTGGAAATGAATAGTGCTGACGTTGCACATGGTTATGCATGCGATAGTTTGAATATACTTAATGTCACTGAGCTGCATGTAAAAGGGTAAACTTTATGTATATCTTATCACAAAAAAGTAAAATATAATATACTTAAAAAATAGAGATCTATGTGATATGAAATAGCATACATGGAGAACGTAACCCTGGTTAAATATTTTAAAAGAGCATGGAAATACATGCAGTTACATTAATATTTTAACCGAGAGGATATGCAAGAAAAGCTGATAGTGGTTATCTTTGCAGAGGACAGGAAGCAGCGGGGACAGTGAGGGGTCCTTTTTTATTTAAAACCTTTGTCTGTATCCTCTGAAATGTTCTTTCCCTGGACATGCATTGTCTTTATTCAAATTACTATAAAATCACAAGGGAAGGAGGCAGGGGGCGGAAGTTCCCTTGTACTCACTTTCTCCAGCTTGCAGGCCAGTCCCCTGGGGAGCAGTCCTGAGCCTGGGGTGGCAGACAGGCCAGCAGAGCCACTGGCTTGTGCGGCCCTGGTCCTCCCCAGGATGGCATGACACACGGCAGGCTGATCACTGCAGTTACTTCCTGGAAGGGGCAAAGCCTGTTAGCCTGGGGCTCCAATTTATGGTAGACCCGGTCCATTTCGTTTTTATAGGCCAAATTATAGAACGATTCACCTTTGTTTTATATAGTTGTTTCAATAATAGAAAAAGGGCATCGAACATGTAGTGAGGTAGCTTGCCCAAGAGAGTAGGGGAGAGGGAACTGGTTATGTCTTTGAACAATAACTGGTATATATTTAATGCCTGCAAATCACTGATGTTAGCAGAGTAGTTTCCTAGAGGAAGCGTCCACACTTTGGACTCTCTAGAGACTCAACGGAGCCGTTTGCAATAGTATCACTGTGAAGGACAGTCATTATTCCATCTAATCTGTGACGATTGTGACCATGGAGTGGGGACTTGCTATCCCCCTACCTGGCTTCCTGGTGAAAACAAATTTCTTGGGCCTGAGCTCTTTGCGCCAACGAGTTGTTTATTAAAGTGTATGACAACTGGACAGGAAAAAAAATCCCACATTTTCCTAGAATTCAAGGAACATGGTTGTCACTTGCATCAAAGAGCTGTAGAATGGTTGTCCCCTAGAGCCTTCGAGCATTTTCACACTGTCAACTGGTCCCAAGAGACAGGAGACAGACAACGCTCCAAAACCATGGAATGGGGTGGTAAAGAAATACCTCATTACTGAGAAGTTTCTAGTTGATTCAAAAGTTTAACTCCCCCTTGAAGGAGCATTGCTAGTTTAAAAAATTAAAGTGTAATCAGGTGGGAAAACAATCATGTTGTTTTTCAGATTTCAAAGCTGGGTTTAGCAAGAAAAACATTGCTTAAACAGAAAGCCTTCCTTGTCCTCAACCAAGGATATTTCACAGCATAATTTTGCTTCTGTTTTATGACAAAGAAATCTCTGGGATATGATGTGGTGGCTTCCCTGAACAATCTCACCATAAAGTTAGTTCCAGCAAGATCCTAGTGTAGTCTCCAGCCGTGGTTCCACGGCTGCTTCCATTGGGTTGGTTAATAATGGAGCTCGCATCTGCTGAAAACCTAGTTTGCAGCTAATAACGCTCAGATGCGTAGGCTTTTCTGTGTGGGAGGAAATGCTCATTTGTTTCATTTGAGGAGGCATAAACACCAAGTAATTACGACTTCTCCAGTTCTGCTCCACAAGGAGAGTATCTAATCATCATTAATCCCTCTGGGATGCACACTGTGGCACCAGCTCTGTGATGAGCTGGTTTGGAATCAATCTGGACGTAATATGCCATCCTTATCATTTAGCATTGGTTAATCTCCTCTCTCTCACAGCCAGAAGCCCTGAGCACATGTGACTGTGGAACACAGAGGGAATGGACTAGGATCTACATTTGAGTGGATCCTGGAAGATACACAAAACAAAGACTCCGAGGATGTCCCAAGTGCAGGCTCAGACTTGTGTCATCCCCTCCTTATGAGTGAAGCCAAGATGGGATGGGAAGAAGGTACTTGATGACTTGTAGACTCTGGGTCTAGAGTTCTTTCTTGTCTAGCAAGAAAGCAGGACGCAGGATTAAAATGCGAGAGATGGGGGCGCCTGGGTGGCTCAGTCGGTTGAGTGTCCAACTTCAGCTCAGGTCATGATCTTGTGGTTCACAAGTTCAAGCTCCACGTCGGGCTCTGTGCTGACGGCTCAGAGCCTGGAGCCTGCTTCAGATTCTGTGTCTCCCTCTCTCTGTGTCCCTCCCCCGCTCGTGCCCTGTCTCTCTCCGTCTCTCAAAAATAAATAAAAATGTTTAAAAAGATTTTAAAAAATGCGAGAGATGGCTAATGTCGGGGAGAAGACAAGAGCCCCGATTAAGGGTGATTGCTCTGTTTTTATTAGGATCAGAAGGCTTACAAACATGGTGATGGACGTGCACAAAAAGGCAATGAAACTGTGAACGTGAGGGAAAAGTGGTCTTGAAGATATGCGGGGTTAGGGGTTTGGGTTAATACAGCCGGGAGGCCAGGAACAAGGTTGTTTACACCAGACTTGAGGCAACACCTCTGTTTATCTAAACTGGTCTAGGGGATGAGAAAGAGTGTGTAACCTCAGGGTGAACAAGGCACCTTTCTCTTTTGTTGATTAGCTCAGCTCTGGGCAACTTCACCCTGCAGAGTCTAGAGCCCTATTTACCTGTTTACCTAATTTGGTCCTTCCTTCCTGTGAAAGCAGATTTCTGCTTTAGTACTAAATTGGGGGGCGTTACCACCCTGGATACCTGATCTTGTTTACTCATATATCTTTGTATAGGGCCTCGGCCCCAGCCTCTTGATCCTGGGGCCTGGCCCATCCTCTCTATACTTATTTACCTAATCTTGTTTACCCAAACTTGCGTGTGAGCATCCTATGGCTTTGTAATTCTTTTTGCCTTGTTAACCCATCAGTGCAGGCTCAGGGAATTTCAGAGCTTATTCCCCACATGGGAGGGCAGACAGACACTCTTGCTAACCAGACCTAGCCTGGCCTTCCCTGCCAGAGCTGTGCAGGAGTTGATCTCATCTGGGATGAGAATGACACAATGAGCCTATTAGCGAGCATAACTTAGACTAACATGATAATGACTGTCTGCCAGTGCTTTTAGGAATTATACCAAGAGAGACGCACTATATCCTTGTTTTAGTAGAATAAGCTGGAGACAAATCATGATTCATTTTCATGTGCAGTTTCGTCAACTGTGAAGCTCCCTCCACCTTAAGCATCTCGTAAACTGTAATTTGCATCATTTCCTTGTTTTTATTAGCCTTGTTTTACTTCAGACTGAGCAGGTTTGTTTGCTCACTGACTCAACATTTTCCCAAAAAAGAAAAATGGAAGAGCAGACACTTCTAAGGCTTAGATCCACAGGCTTGAGGCAGTGAGCAGTCTTCCCCATCAAGCAGTCCTGGGATCACCCTTCTTGATCCTACCCAGGTGCCTTTGCACCTGCTGATCTCCTGAACAGCCCTGTCATCAATTTGCATACCTGGGGATCCTGTTGTTCCTTCTGATGTCTTCTCTGCGAAGCCTTCCTTGCTCTCCCCAGCTGTCTATTCATTCAAAAAATAAAATGTTTGAAATTATGTGACAGTCACTTGCTGGGGCACTGGAAATACCATGGTAGACACGGCAGATTTAGGATCTTAGAGTTTAGTGAGAATATAAGACAGAAAAATAAGCAAATAAGCAAACACAATCATTTCAGCAGTGGTAGGTTATATAAAGATAACTGGACACGAAAGATGGAAATGACAGAGCAACTCCCACGTAAGGGAGAAAAGCCCTCTTTGAAGAGGTGGCTTATAATTTGACCCTTGGAGGAAGAGAAGGAGCCAGTCAACCTTAGAGGAAGCGAAGATAATTTCAGAACACATCAAAACCCAAAGAAGGAGGAGGGCAAGTTTGAGGAAATGTAAAAAGCCAGCAGGACCGGGGAGAACATTGATTAAGGGCTCCCCGTCTGTGCCCTCAAAACCTGTTGTGCATACTCCCGGTACAGGGTGCCTGTGGTTCTCTAAGTGGGGGTCTGGGTATCTGTCTCCTGTCTCTGCTTTAATCATCTGCATCTCCAGCAACTTAGTCCCTGCGGGGCACGCAGTAGGTATACAGCATGTGTTTGTTGAATAGAGGAGTCAGTGACTCTGGTCTTGTCTGCACTGGGTGCTTGCTATGTGTCTCCGTGTAAGCTGGTACACGGGAAGGATGCTTGCAGGGTGTGAAGATTGGGCAATGGCATCAAGGGGCTGTGGGCTACAGTTTCCAATTGCTGGGATCTTCCCTGGGACTCTCTCTACTCACAGAATTGCCCAGACTGTGTTTCATAGCTGGCATGTTGATATTTCCAGCTGTAGTCCTTGCTCTGGTTAATTCTGCTGCTTGAATAACCGCAATACCTTTAGCTTAATGCCATAAACGAACACCATAAACGAACACCATAGTCAGCGGGGTGGATAGCCCAGGCTTTGAGGAGGGAACAGACATGAGAGATCATCAATCCAGTCTTCTTGTTTTATGAGGATCAGAGGGAAAAACGACTTACCCAAGGTCACACAGCTAGCTAATGATTGGAAGGAGACTAGCTAGCACCTGGAGCCCTTGACTTCCAGGCTTTGTTATGTCCACTGTCCGTCTGGTCTTCACTTATGTCTCACCCCTGTGGCTTCCCCCACATACCCAAGGCTAGGAGGGTGGAGTTGGGGCCAGGGCTCCAGAGTCAGGCTGCCCCACTGCAGATGTCAGCTTCACACATTGAGCAATGCCTCAGTTTCCCCATCTTCAAAATGGGGGTAACAGCTAAATTTATCTTTTAGTGCAATGATAATTAAGATAAATTAAGTAATTCATGCGAAGAACTGGCACTTAGTAAGAACTTCATAAATGTCAACTCTTATTGTCTTTTCTCTGAATACTATTCTAGGGTCAGCACATGCTCAGCACACATTTTCAACAATCTTTTCCTTTATGTATTTTTTTTCTATTAGCTACTGAACTGGATTTTATTTATCCATCTCTCCCCAGACAAATGTCTCCACTGTTGGAGAAATTATAAATCCCAAGCTATCGTTTCCTTATTAAATTTTAGGAAACAACACCACAGCGCTTATGATGTGCTCTTGCCCAATGCTGACAGTGTCGGAGGGAGGCTTATTATGATTAGAGAAGTTAATTAGTCATGCACAAGCAATGCAAACAGTGTGGAGGAGAAGGGGCCTCTATGGGGAGAGAAATGGCTTGAATTGTGGTCTTGAAGATGAAATTATAAATGAGACAAGGGATTTCCATGCATAAAATACATCCTCATAATGAGAAATGGAGATGGAAATGAGAAAGTTTGGAAAGGCTTCAGTTGTCTAAATGAAACACTAAGCTTCACATCTTATATTTATCAGATGCTTACTGAGGATTTAAATGGAGGGGTAATTGGGTGAGTAGTAGGCGGATGGATGGACAGACAGGTGGATGGGGGAAGGGTAGGCAGGCAGCTGGATGCATGGGGGCTGTGGCTGGATTTGTGGGTGATTTGATGGATGGCAGGACAGATGGATGGGGGATGGATAGATGGAGAGGTGGGTAGGTGGATTAGAGCAAAAGCTTCACCTGAGTTTTCACATGCGCTCCTGTGGAGCTCCATGAAAAATTACAAATAGTATCTCTGTGTGAAGTTAAGTGTTTTATTTCCTCAACTATCAATAAGAAAAACACCAAGTACCAATCAGCCTTGTTAGAAGGAAGGCAGAATTATCCTTTTATTCTCTGTATAGAAAATATACAAAATTACTGTCACATGAATAGGCAATATATATATACATATATATATATATATATATATATATATATACAGACACACACACATATATGTGTATATATATATGTTTATATATTAGGAAAGAAAGTAATCCAAAGTTGTATCAGGCAGCTAATTAATAACAAATCATGTTACTCTTCTGGATTTTGTGATGTTAAAATGTATTTGTTATAATTTATTTTCTCATTCTAAAAAATATTTACCTTTAAAAAAATTTATTTTTGTGATACTATAAGCTTTTTCTTAAAGAGGGCACCCAAAAGTGTTTACATTTCAGACCCACAAAATGTGAATTGATGCCAAAGCATAACTCTTTTTTTGTTTTAATTTGATATATAAAGTGAAAGAAAGAGAGAGAGAGAGAGCTAGCAGGGGAGAGGGAGAGAGAGAGAGAGAGAGAGAGAGAGAGAGAGAGAGAATCTTAAGCAGGTTCCATGCTCAGCGCAGAGCCCGACATGGGGCTCAATCCCACGACCCTGGGATCATGGCCTGAGCCAAAATTAAGAGTCTAATGGTCAACCAACTAAGCCACACAGGCGCCCCCAAAGCCTAACTCCTAACTCTATGGTCCCCACTCTGCCCTTCTTCACTCATACTTGCCAATATTCCAGCCCTGATTAAACCAGAGCGCCTGTCGCTGACAACCCAAGCCCCTGAACGTGGCTGGAAGAAGGTATCCAACCAGGATGGCAGTTTCTGGTTTCAAAATGGATCCTTGACACTGCTCTACCCTGTGCTGTTTTCTCAGTAAACACACCTTCCCACGATTCTCCACGACTCTTGTCACACCTGCGCTTTCCTCAGACCTCCAACATCTTACCCTGTCTACTCTCTTAGCTGATGACTTCTGTTATTTCACTGAGAAAATAGACAGGAACTGCCCACCTTCCCCAGTCTATCAATCTGACTCCTCTGTGCTCTTCTCTTCCTCCTCGGTCACAATGGCACTGTTCATGTTACTCTGTAAGGCAGCCCCCTCCCTATCCTGGGCACCAGCCCCATCCCTTCTGGAAGATGCAAAGAACTGAGAGTAACAGGTGCTTGGGTGTCCCCACCCGTTCCCCTTAGACCATCCTGGAGGCCACTGGGAACAGTTCTCTTTCATGCCAACTCCGCCTGGTCCTCTGCCCTAGGGGGTACTTTGCCCATGGGTCTGGGGGCTTCTGGAAGGGTTGAGGAGCCCTCAGTCAATAGAGGATGAAACTGAGCGGAGAAAGCTCACCCTTTGTGAAGCAGTTCCGATTCCTAGAGGCGCCAGCTGGACGGAGCCCCAGCGTCTACAGCAGCTAACGCATGCACCCTCTGACTTTCTTCCCTTTCCTGTCTCACTTTCCCACACCCGCACTGTGCTTCTTAGGATCCACCCCTCAAGTAAGCTGCTTGCTTCCGAATCTTTGCTCAGGGTCTCCTTAGTCTTCAAACCACATCCCAAACCCACTGGGTCCTTGCCCTCTTCGCTGGTCTACCCCACCCTCACCTTGCACCTATAATTTCTTACAAAGCTCTTTCTTTCTTTCTCTGTTTCCACGGCTACTCCATGTGGTTATTCTACACAGAGCATCCCAAGGACCTTGATCTTTCTTTTTTTTAAAAAAATTTTTTAAATGTTTGATTTATTTTTGAGAGAGAGAGAGAGAGAGAGAGAGACAGAGCATGAGTGGGGGAGGGGCAGAGAGAGGGAGACACAGAATCCGAAGTAGGCTCCAGGCTCTGAGCTGTCAGCACAGAGCCCGACATGGAGCTTGAACTTGTGAACCACAAGATCATGACCTGAGCTGAAGTTGGATGCTTAACTGACTGAGCCACCCAGGCACCCTGGGGATCTTGATCTTTCAAGTGCAAATCATGGGATGCCCCTGCTTAAAATCCTGTTGCCCATCAAATGTTGAGTAAAATCCAACCAGCTCCCCACGGCCCCTCCGTCTCCTGTCTCTGCCTCATTCCCTGTGCCCCCCCCAGCCAAGCTCTGTCCCCACAGGTCTTTGCTCCTGAATATGCCACACTCACTCCTGCCTCAGACCCTCTGCTTCTGCCTCTACCTCCCCACCTTCCTGTGGCTGACTCCATTGCAGAAGTCAAATCTCTGCTCAAGTGTTTCCTCCTCAGAAAGGTCGTCCCTCCGAGATAGCAGAAACAATGGTCCCCTAAAGGTGGCACATCCCAGTCCTCAGACACGGTGAATATTTACCTCACAGGGCAACAAGAGCTTTGTAATTAAATTATGGATCTTGAGATGGAGATATTATCCTGAATTGTTTGGGTGGGTCAATGTAGTCACAATGTCATCCTTAGAAGAGTAGGCAGGAAGATCAGGGTGAGGACAGAACAGAATGAGGGAGAGGGTAAAGGAGTGGGAGAAGCAGGAGCCAGGAGCCAGGAGAGAGGAGAGGAGAGGATGCTATGTTGCAGAGGATGAGATCAGGAACCAAGGAAACGGATTCTTCCCTAGAGCCTCTGGAAGGAATGCGGCCCTGCCACCATCTTGATTTTAGGGCTTCTTTGCTCCCCCCGCCCCACACACACCCACAATGTAAGAGAACAAATTTGTGTTTATTTCAGCCACTAAGTTTGTGTCCATTCATTACAACAACAACAACAACAACAACAGGAAATGAGCACACACTTCGTGAATTGCCTTGTGTTTTTCTCCCCATTGTGAGCACAATCTGATTAGTGCCATTTATAATTTGTGTGCTGGTTTATTCCCTATGTCCCCACCAGAACGTAAACTCCAGGAAGGCAGAGACTCCGTTTTGGTCACTACTCTACGCCCAGCAGCACCGGAGGTGGGACCGTGCCTTTGTAAAGTCTGCGTGGTCCTACAAACGGCCCTTCCCGTCCCATGCCTGACACTACTTGTATGTGTGATGACGACTGTTCCCCAACATGACCCTTGAAATACTCCTTTTCTTTACCGACAGAGACAGACCCTCCCTTGGCCGCACATGCATTTGAGTTGTTCTCCCCAGTATTGGTATGTTTGCCCGGAGCCAGCCATACCTGCTACCTGATTTTCTCATGGAGTCAATGGCACTGGAGCAGGTTTTATGCTTGACCAGACACATTCAGGTTATCGCCAATAATGGGAATGATTGGAAGTAAACTTCCCCAAATTAGACAAATCAGTGGTAGAGCTGGGCCCCATCGGGTGACCAAGAAGACATTTTCATTCTCGAGGCCTCATTATTACATCCCTCACTCAAGGGGGCCATTTGCCACTCCTTTCCCTGGAGCTCAACCCTCATGGTAACAATGCCTTCTGCCTATTTTTCTACCACAAACTTCCGTCTACCCTACCATTTCTGCTTCCTCATAGCTTCCGTGAACATGGAATTTTTACCAACTCCTGGTTTCTACTACCTTCTGATTGCTACGCTCTGACTTTCAGAGAGGAGTAAATGCTTGATTTATGTACCCCAAGCTGGTTCCTTGTTGCCAACAGTACAAGAAACATGGGTTTTGTAGGTTTGCAATGTAAACTACTCTTGATCAGATTAACCCATAAGTGACCGAGGCTGCGACCTGAACACCAAACAATTTACATGGGCGGTGGGGGGGGGGGGGGGTCAGAAATTTATCCTAATTAAAGGAGAAATTACCCTGAATAGCAGCCACAGGCTTCTCAATATTAGCATTTTAAAACAATTGAATGCATTCTTTCATCTTTTATGCTGTTATGGACTTTAATGGAGTAAACATAGCAGGGGGAAAAAAGTTAGTAAAATATGAAAGGGAGAAATTAGGCAGACTGCTAATCCTTTAGCAGAATTAAACACCGACGTCTCAAAGGTATTTCTGGGCTGCTTTACAGAAAACAGCTAAATAATTAATTCATTTTATGTATCCTCATGTGGCGGCAAATGCCAAATCTCTTTAAAATGTTGTTACATTTGTTTCTGAGTTTCCCTGGAAATTTACATGAGGAAGGGCTTTTAGGTGGTGGTCTTCAGATTCTCTGAAAGGTTTTAGTGCGGTCACTTAGAGAGAGTAAAAATTATCCTGGCTGCCTGGGCAGCAATCCCTGGCTGTGTGGAGATTGGGAGGTCCAGGAGTGGAGAGCAGATGGCCATCACTCGAGTTCCTTGGGAGAAATGTCTTCCGATGACAGCAAGGGGAAGATGTGTTGAATCTCTGAAGCCATCAGCTTGACTCTGGACACAGGGGTCTGTAGGTGGGCAGATGGGAGAGTTGCCAAAAGCAACCCCAGGGAGGGAGCGGGGCCCCTTACCTGACCTGGGTCATTCACTTAGGGCAATGCAGTTGTTCATTGACAAACGTCTCTGTACCTGGTGTTGCGCAGAGTACTGGGGTCATGTGAGGGTCAGCAGGCCAGACCTGGTCCCAGCCCTTTGGGACCTGCATTCCTTTGGGACGATAACTGAGCCCAAAAAACATGTTTTGGGAAGTGCTGGGGAAACAAACTGTGTTGTGACAGACAGCAGCAAAAAGGAGGCAAACATAATACCAGCATTATTATATACTGTGAATGGGCTTTTATTCACTAAAATAAGAAAGCCTCAGCCTCAGCTGTTTAAGAATTCAAATTTTATTTTTTTTTTATTAAAAATTTTTTTAACGTTTATCTGTTTTTGAGAGACAGAAAGACAGAGTGTGAGCGGGGGAGGGGCAGAGAGAGGGAGACCCAGGATCCCAAGCAGGCTTCAGGCTCGAAGCTGTCAGCACAGAGCCCAACGTGGGGCTTGAATTCATGAACCATGAGATCATGACCTGAGTCGAAGTCGGCCGCTCAACTGACTGAGCCACCCAGGTGCCCCGAGAATTTAAATGATTAAATGGAAGTCATCCAAAATAGGTGATTTGATGAGGTGAAAAGCAAAAGGCTGAACAAAGATATTGAGCAAAGATTAGCAAATGGTACTAATGTCACACGAGGTTGAATTCAAAGCGAAAGATTAAAACAAGGCAAAGGTAGCACTTTGTTATAAAGGATATTATTCACAATGGGACCATAATGATCACCCATCTGGATCTTCAGATTCCGTGGCAGGCAGAGTAATGGTCCCCCCAAAAATGTCCGTGGACAATTCCTGGAACCTGTAAAAATGTGGCCGTGACGAAAGGGACTTTATAGGCGTGTTTAAGTGAAGGATCTTGAGATAGGTTATCCTGGATTATCCCGGTAGGCCCAGTAATTACAAGAGACCTCCTAAGTGAAAGAGGGGGGCAGCAGAGTCAGAAAATGGGATATAATGAGCGGTGGAGTTTCTGGCTTTGAAGATGGAAGAGGGTCACAAGCCAAGGAATGTGGCAGCCTCTGAAAAGAGGAAGGCCAGGAAGCAGATTCTCTCCTGGAGCCTTCAGGAGACATGCAGCCCTGCCAATTCTTTGATTCTAGCCCAGTGAGTCTTCTGACTTCCAGAAATGTAATATACCATACGTGGGTTGTTTAAGTGCTTACGTTTGTGGTCGTTTGTCACATCAGCCATAGGAAACTAATACATGTACCAAATGACAAAGTGTCAAGTTATGTAAAAAATAAAGGGCAGGGACTACAGTGAGAAATATACAGAATCATGAGAGAGATTTTAACTCATTCACACAGAATTGGGTGTGAGATTGCACGACGTCCATCAGAATCTGTGTTCTTCTCTTCTTCCCAAGAACACAACTGGACTACATTTCCCAGCTTCTGTTGCAGCTAGATGTGGCCATGTGACAGTCTCAGCCAATGTGATGTAACACATTTCTGGGCCAAGACTTTTAAGAGCTCACTCTCCCCTCCCTCCCCCAAGGTAATGATGAGGCCTTGGGAGATGGAGAGGACTTAAGGTAGAAAGAGCTGGGTCCTTGAATCACCTTGTGACCAGTACAATTTATGAGAGTGAGAAAAAAACTTCCGTTGCATTTGAGTCATTGTATATTTGGGGGTCTTTTTGATACAGTAGCCTAGTTGAAGGATCAGGAGATATGGAAAAAAATATCTAAGAATTAAAAAGGGTTTGAAAATTATAATTAAGCAAAGGAAACAATCAATAGAACTAAAAGGCAACCTACCGAATGGGAGAAGATATTTGCAATTAACATATCTGATAAAGGGTTAGTATCCAATATATATAATGAACTTATCAAACTCAAAATCCCAAAGCCAAATAATCCAATTAAAAAATGAGCAGAAGACATGAACAGACAGTTCTTCAAAGACGACATACAGATGGCCAACAGACGTGAAAAGATGCTAAACATCACTCATCATCAGGGAATACAAATGAAAACTACAATGAGATATCACCTCACACCTGTCAGAATGACTAAAAATAAAAAAGTTCAAGAAACAAGTGTTGGCGGGGATGTGGAGAAAAAGAAACCCCCTTGCACTGTCGGTGGGAATGCAAATTGGTGCAGCCACTGTGGAAAACAGTGTGAACTTCCCTCAAAAAATTAAAAATAAAACTACCCTATGATTTAGTAATTGCACTACTGGGTAATTACCCCCAAAATACAAAAACACTAATTCAAGGGGATATCTGCACCCCTATGTTTATTGCAGCATTATTTATAATAGCCAAACTATGGAAGCAGCCCAAGTACCCATCAACCGATGAATGGATAAGGAAGAGTTGGCATATATATGGAATGGAATATTATTCGGCCATAAAAAAGAATGAAATTTTGCCATTAGCAACAACATGGATGGAGCTAGAAAGTATAATGCTAAGTGAAATAAACCAGTTAGAGAAAGACAAATACCATGTGATTTCACTCATGTATGGAATTTAAGAAACAAAACAAACAAAGGGAAAAAGAGAGAGAGAGAGAGAGGCAAACCAAGAAACAGACTCTTAACTACAGAGAACAAACTGATGGTTACTGGAGAGGAGGTGGGTGGGGGTATGGGGAAAATAGATGATGGGGATTTAAAAATATACTTACCATGATGAAAAAAATTAAATTTAATTAAATTTAATTTTAAAAAAGATCTAGGGGCACCTGGCTGGCTCAGGTGGTTAAGCCTCCAACTCTTGATTTCTGCTCAGGTCATGGTCTCATGGTTCATGAGATCGAGCCCCATGTCAGGCTCCACTCTGACAGTGCAGAGCCTGCTTGGGATTCTCTCTCTCTCTCTCTCTCTGCTTATCCTCCCCTCTCAAAAAATAAAAAAGTTAAAAATTAGAAGATCCAAAAGTTATAATTAATATATAATTATAATTAGTTACTATTAATAAAAATAGAATTAATAAATTATAAGGAATAAGATTAATAATTATAACCTAATATACATTGGCATATCAGCTGATGGAGACTACTCCTTATTTTCAAATAGTTTTTTGACATTTATAAAAATTGACCGAATGAAAGTTCATGGAGAAAATCTCAATAAATTCTTCTTGGTCAAAAGTATAAGATGACATTTTCTAATCACAGTAAAATAAAAATAACTGACAGAAAAAATATATAGGCATTCACTTTTCCTCCCAAGGCCAGTACCTTCACAAAGAAAGAGGAAAAGATTTCTTAAGTTATCCTTTATTTCTCCTCTCATACTTTGCCGTAATATTTGAAATTTCTGACTTGATTCTTACATTATTTCTTAAGAATTGAGGCAATACAACTGTAGGGGTAGGAATCGAGTTGGTGATTGCCAGATGGAGGAAATTGACCCATAAAAGGCATGAGGGAACTTTTCGTGGTGATGAAAATGTTCTATATCTCAAACATGGTGATGGTTACACAGCCTTACAAAATGCCCTGATCCATAACACCCAACACAGCATAAACTTTACTGGTTGTAGACCATAACATAGTAAAACTGAGTTAAAAAAAAAATAAAGTCAAAGTAAATTGAGAGAAAAGAGTAAACTTATGGGCAATAGAACCATGGATTATTTTTTTCTTCTTCTTCTTTTTTTGTGTGGAAAAACGCACTAATGTGTTTGAGGATGCCTGTTTGTATCGAGTAGTGTGCTGAATCACCGGGTTTTTCAAATCCGGCTGTGTTGTACTTAGAATTACCACGCAAGTTGGAAAGTCATCCATCATATCAGTATCTGTCAGAACGCTGCCACACCGATACCCAGGCTGTCCTGCAAAATCCCAATACCAAGGAACATCTGGTTTTTCTCTCATTTGAAGAGAGAGGCAAATCACGTCTGCAGTAGCACATTCCAAACACGAGATTCAGTAGAACCATCTCCAAGCTCTGCATGTACCTCCTTAGGACTGACAGCCGTGTCAGCATGCGGGAGGCTGCCCCTGAAAAGCAATCATCCTGGCAGTCATTACCTAGAACTTTCTAAAAGCGGACTCTTTTATTTTAGAGAAGAATGTCCACAAGGGTCAAATACAGTTTTAACCAACACTTAACAAACGTGACATCTCCCTCCCCTGACCCATTTAAATGCAACAGGAGGATGCTAAAAGAATACTCAGTGCTTTGGAGAGTCGGCACTGAAATGCCAGTTGGCAAGTTCGAATGCAGTGGAAATAGTGTGAGGTGGTGCTCTGGGCCTCTGTTGCTGGGTCCTGCCGGTCTCTCCTGTGCCATCTGCTCCCAGGGCCACATCGATTATCGCTAATGCTTAAGCGATGCCAACCTGCTGGCTTCACATCTCCATGCGTTGACTCATGCTTCACCCTTGGCATCCATAGCTTTGCCCGGATACCCTTACTCATCCATCTGCCTCCTCCGGGAAGCCTTCCCAGAATCTTCTGGCTAAGCTAGGACCCCTGATTTTTGTATTTATTTCCCTGTGCATATGACAATTTTTATCACTCACCAAACAGTACTGAGATTATGTGTTCCTGGGTCAATCTCCTAAATTGGCTTGGAAGCCCCAAGAAGGCACATTCTCTGTCTTACTGGCTTCGTCCTCCAGGCCTTAACACAGGTATGGCTCTCATCACCTTATTGAACTGAAATGGGAAATGCTTCTCTCTTCACTCCCAGCCTGTTCTCTTCCTCTCTTCTCGCTGACCATGTGGGATGGGCTCAGAGTTCCAGGTGCAAGTCCCAGATGCTGCTGGGACAGGTGAGGAGGGCAGAGGTCAGGGCACCAAGGGAAGGGTGAGCCTGAGAAGCAATCATGGCTTTGCCCAAGTACCTTGTTAATTATTTTATTAATGCCCCTAAAATTTCAAACAACCACAGGTGATTTCGCCCTCTTCTCTGTTGAGCTCATCTATTTTCGAATCTTGGAAAGAAAACTAAAACCACATGGACAATGCAGTGTGCGTAACAGAATAAGGAGAAATTCCAGCATTAAGCTTGATGGTAACCTTGTCACCAGGTGATGCTATGAATATGCCCTTGTCTGGTCTATAGATATGCTGAGTTTCTTTTCAGCTCTGAGACCAAGGGGTTGAGAAGGACATTTTACCTTACTTCCCGATGAGGAAGTGAAGAAGCCTGTGGAGAAGGAAAGCCAAACTACATTGATTGGTTGAAAGCAGGTCCAAGGTCGAATGATGGATATGCACAGGCAGGCGTCCTGAGCCTTGGATAAAGCCCAAATACAGAGTCAGGAGTAAGCTGAGAGTCAGAATCTGAGAACCACTGACCTGAGTGAATGAGGAAGCAAATTAGGGTAGGCTGGAAATTCTAGGAAGATGGTCCAGATCGAGCTGTGGGGTTGGTAGGGTTTTCGGCAAGGTATATCAGAATCGTATTTCTATTCCTTGTCCCAAGATATCATGAATAAGAATTAGCTGAATGTTCTTTCAAAACATCCCAAACCTTTCAAAACATGCATTTTATATTTGTGTGTGTATATGTGTGTGTACTATGTGCACACATGCACAGCTTCTGTTTCACTCTTTTTTTTAAAAAATATATACATAGAATCATTTTTAAAGGATTTGTTTATTTATCTTGAGGAGGGTGAGGGGCAGAGAGAAGGGGAAAGAGAGAATCCCAAGCAGGGTCTACACTGTGAGTGCAGAGCCCGACGTGGGGTTTGATCTCACAAACCTTGAGAGCATGACCTGAACTGCAATCAAGGGTTGGAGGCTTAACTGACAGAGCCACCCAGGCGCCCCTAGGATCATTCTTGACACAGTGAAGTGTTACTGGAATTTTTTTTCACTTGGCATTATGTCTTGTAGATCTTTATAGGTCATTGCATCTTGATTAAAATCATTAAAAAAATTATTCCAGAATATTCCACATAACATGGTCTACCAAATGTATTTAACACATTCTCCTATCGATTAATATTTGGTTTTTTATTATCCAATTTTGGGCTATTTGCAGAGCTACGTGTTTTATATACATACCTCTCTACAGCTGGGCAAGTATATTGGTAAGCAAGATAGTTAAAAGTGAAATCGTTGGGTTGAAAAGAGGGTATATCTTAAGTTCTGCAAGGTGTTTACAGATAGCATGGAATCTGCAAATTGCCTTTGAAAACACTAATTTGCGCTCTTACCTTGGTATCTACTCTGCCTGTTTTTCCACATCTTCATAAAGAGATATCATGCTGAACCTGAGGTCTGACACTTGTGTTCAGCCGGCCTTCTGTGTTTCCAGGGTTGCCAACACATTATCTGATGCATAACCTTCTTCTCCCACTGACTCCCCTCCTCCCTCCACACTGTCGCTTAAATAAGTGTCTCTCTCTCAGGCGGGTCTTGCCGATGCTCTAAACGAGTCTTGATCTATGACATGCTTGCACCATAGCCTAGGCTTCCTCGTATTTATGGAGGTGGTAAATAATTATTCGTTTAATGTTTGTATTCCACCCTAGATTCCTTCATTCATTCTTACATTTTTATTCACTCATTCATTCAAAATGCTGATTGATAAATCGAGTGCTGGTCTAGTGTAGGGGTTAAGAGCATTGGAATTAACAGACATTGGAATCAAACTTCTTGGGTTCGAAAACCAACCTTGTCTCTTACCACCTGTATGATCAAGTTATACGCTTTCTCTGTGCCTCTACTAGTACTCACTTCATAGGCTATAGGGATGGTTAATTGGGAAGGTGCACATAAAACACTCCAAAGGGCAACCAGTATACAGTGAGTGACAAATACATTCTGTTATGTCTTATTATATGCCAGGCGGTGTGCAAGTGCTGGGCACCCAGCAGGGAAGGAGACAAAGAACTGTCGAAAAATTAGAATAATTTCACATTATCCATAAAGGAAATAAATGCAGGGTGGACTGGGGAGGGGAGATCCCTCTTAGATAGTGTGGTCATGGGAAGCCTCTCTATAAAGGTGACTGGTCAGTTGAGGCCAGAAGGAAAGGGGAGGCATGAACGCTACAAAGAATCAGGGGAAGATCCTTTTAGGCAGAGGAAACAGTAAGTGCAAACGTCCTGGGGCAGGAAGATGGTGTAAGAACAGAACCTGCATGATGGAATAATGGAGAGCAAAGGTGAGAGGTCAGGTCTGGGGCCTGTTGACCATGGTATTCCAGTGCCTAGTATATGGCATACTATTGTGTAGGTATTCAACACGTTCATGGAATAAATAAATGAGTAATGAACGAGTGAAGAAAGGAAGCGATGATATGAGTGCGTTAGAGGCTTTGTTCTGTTCTCAGGTACCATCTGCCCACATTTGTTCATTCCACCTTCTGGAGATGAAGCAAGTGAGCATGATTTTTGACATCCTTACCTGTTGGAGAGTGAGACAGGTGAGTGGGCACCTTAGTCTGGATGGGATTTGAAGATCACACACGGCACCCGGTCCGGTCACTCCTGCCAAAAACCCGAGAGCTGTCTGAAAGAAGGAATTTCTGCGGATCAGGTATACAGGAAAGGTGACAATGGACATTTCAACCAGGGAAGCCTGGAAGAGTTTCCAAAGAAACCTTCCATTTCCAACAGTGAAGTCATTTACCCAGAGGTCAATGGCCAGGCTTTTGCTCACTGTGCTAGCCTGGTCTGGCTTTTCCCCTCAGTGACAGGTGTCCTGAGGCCATGTTCACCCCCGCGTAACCACGTGCAGCCAAGTGCCCATAAACATACCCACTGTACAAACTTCACACTGGTCTGACCCTCTGGTTTGATGGGATTGCCTAAGGCAGCAGAATAGGCATATTTAATATCCATGTAAAAGAGAAATAGGGTCCAAATGAGCAGAAACGTAAAAAACCTGGGTCTGGTGGGATGGGGTTAAAGAAACACCGCGAGCATTGGTTTACCACTGCAGCTTCTCAAAACAGTTTTTGGGGTACCTGGGGGGGTCAGCCAGTTAAGCATCTGACTTCCGCTCAGGTCATGATCTCACGGTCTGTGAGTTCGAGCCCTGCATCAGGCCCTGTGCTGACAGCTCAGAGCCTGGAGTCTGCTTTGGATTCTGTGCCTCCCTTTCTTTCTGCCCCTCCCCCACTCATGCTCTGTCTCTCTCAAAAATAAATAAATGTTAAAAAAAAAAAACCAACCTGTTCTTAAGCATAGACTGTTTTATTTATCATCATGACCATTCTCAAATGAAAAAAAAAAAAAGCTTACTAGTGGCATATGAGCCTAGGCCAAAATCCCAAGCCTTTCCCTCTAGTCAGTGTTGATGTTCTAATCATAAATTACAGTGCGTTGGAAAATCCAACCTTCAGAGCTGTTTTATTTTTCTAGGCGTTTTTATGGTGCAATGAAACACATCTATATCTATATTATATCTATAAAAGAAGTTGATTTTATTTTTAAAAATTCCTTTCTTTATTCATATATTCAAAATATGTTTTTTGAACCAGCTGTGTCCCAGGGCAAAGGTTTCTGAGGGTCATAAATCCTGAATTAGTGCAGGTGAAAGTAGTTTTTGCTATTTTCCTGTTCATGTTTAGCAGGCTTCAGAGTCTTTTTATCTTGTGGCTGGCTTTACAAGAGACGTCCTCCAAGGAAAGTATGCTCCCCTGGGGGGCTGAGTTGGCCTGGTTTTGTTGTTGTTGTTTGTTTCGTTTTTGTTTTTGTTTTGTTTTTTGTTTTCATGAAAAGGGTGATCTTATGCATGTAACTTTCCAAATTTGAAGGGCAAGGTTGCCATGGCAACTAGCGTAAACCGACAACTCCTATACCTGGATGTTCTAGCTGCCTAGAACATTCCTCCCACTGGGGGCTGCCTCGGCATCCCCAGCTCTGCAGCCATTGCCTTCTTGGGGTTTTGCAAGAGCTCAGGTCTATATTCCAACCCCAACAAAGGTCACACCCAAAGCCCCTGTCGTCATTGGCAACCTTGGGACAAAATCTGTGAATGACTTATGCCTAGCGTCTTCACTACAGTTTTTACCGGCATCGTGATAGAACTTGCCGACAAGGTCAGAGACTTGCATGATAGCAGGATTAGTGTTCTACATAGAGAGATGGAAAGAAAATCTTTTCTAGACCTGTAGGAGTCTGAAGAACCAGAGAAAAAGAAGAGCAGAGGTCATATTTTCTTAGGCTTTACCTTTTACAAGATGGATGGTTCCAGAAACACTACCAACTCTACTTGCTGAGAGGTGGTATGGCGTAGGGGCAAGAGCATCACTACTCTCTTGGTTAAGTAACAATCACTCACTTAACAGTTAGGTAGTCTTGATTGAGTAACAATCACTTAACAAAAGTTTATTAAGCACCTACTGCATGCTAGATGCTGGGGATTCAAGGTGCTGGAGTCTCCAGTAAGCACCTTGCTAACCATGTGCCAACAAGGATGCTTTATGACTTGCTCAGGGGAGAGCGTGCCCTGGAGTCTATCTTGCATGGTGTCCTATACACAGTAGGTACTTAGCAAACGTTGTCAAGGGTGGGGAGCAGGAGGCTGAGATAGAAGGAGCAATGAATTTCTTTTTTTTTTTTTAATTTTTTTTTCAACGTTTATTTTTGGGACAGAGAGAGACAGAGCATGAACGGGGGAGGGGCAGAGAGAGAGGGAGACACAGAATCGGAAACAGGCTCCAGGCTCTGAGCCATCAGCCCAGAGCCCGACGCGGGGCTCGAACTCACGGACCGCGAGATCTTGACCTGGCTGAAGTCGGACGCTCAACCGACTGTGCCACCCAGGCGCCCCAACAGTGAATTTCAAACCGGGAGGCCTTGGGACCCCAGGCAAGTCACTTTTGCCTCTCGGAGCCTGCTTCATTGCGAAAAAACGGGAATAGTAATATCTCCCTTGCAGAGAGGTGTTGAGAGAGTTTAATAAGATCTTGTCCCTGAAAGGGTCTAGTATGGTGGTTTGCATGGGTGAGTTCTCCGGAAGAACGTCTGTAAGGCTAGAGCAGGTGTGGGAGAGGAGGATGGAGAAGTAGCAGGGGCCACAGGCACCTGGGTGGCTCAGTGAGTTAAGCGTCTGACTGTTGATTTTGGCTCAGGCCATGATCTCATGGCTTGTGAGTTCAAGCCCTGCATCTGGCTCTGTGCTGACAGCACAGAGCCTGCTTGGGGTTCTCTCTCCCTCTCTCTCTGCCCCTCCCCTGCTCACTCTCTTTTTCTCTCTCTCAAAATAAATAAATAGACTTAAAAAAAAAAAAAAAGAAATATCAGGGGCCAGATCACACAGGCTGCCCAAAGGGTCATATTAGCCATTTTGCTCTTTCTCCTGAAAGCAACAGGGAACCCCCAGAGGGCTCTAAGTGACAGGGACAGGCATGTCTCTGCCATTTTGGAAGCACCTTCTGGCTGGAGCCTGGACCTGGGAGGGACAGCTGGCAGGCTTCTGCCCTGCTGCTGAGGAGTCGTGAGGCCGGCCTGAGCGGGGAGGTGTGGCCAGGGCCGGAGAGCAGCGGGTGTGTGTTCAGGGGGGTGCCCCGGGGGGTGGAATTAGCGGGGCCTGGTGTCTGTTAGATGAGGCCCAGACGAAGGGGCTGTTTCACCGCCGCCGAGGCCGCAGGCCGGCATCCTGAGTTTTTGCTTGTGCGACAGGCTGGAGGGGGGCGCTCCCAGTCCCAACCGCGGCATCATGGAGGAGAAATGAGTTCGTTGGCAAAACGAGCACGGAGCGCGAGGGGGCTGCAGGCTGGCCCTAGCGGGGGACCCGGGAGCTCACACCAAGCCTATGAGCCCTGAAGAGAATGTGCTTCTCCAGCGACTGTGGAGAAGCTGGTCGGTGCTGCTGTGGCTCAGTCACGTGCCTTACGGCCTCCTCGCCCGTGGTTCCAGACATGCTCACTGAGCACCAAGCCCAGGGCCCACGCGGGTGATGGGGACAGACACAGACCCGCCAGTTTCCATTCCAGTGCGGGGGACGTACAGCAACCACGTGACCTGGATGTGGCCAGGATGATGTGCCTCCATTTGAGCAGCGGAGGTCAAGAGGCTGGAGTGTTTGACAGTAGCTGGTGTGGGTGGGTGGGTGGCTTTATGGAAGGTCGTCAGGGAAGACGCTTAACGTCAGGTCAGAAGATTGCAAGACGCTGGGCGAGTCACATTGTCTCCTGGAGCCTCAGTTTCGGCATCTTGCAGATGGGAATGATGGCGCTTTCTTTCGGACCAAACGATACCATCCATCAATGCAACTTGAAGCTCCACAAATGTGAGGGGCTGTTACCAGGTAACAGTGGGGGCGTGGGAAGGTTTGGGCTCTGTCCTAATGTCCTTGATTAAGAAGAGAGAAGGGCATTTACTTACTGCCCAGCATTTTCCTTAGAATCAGAGGGTCCTAGCTTGGTGAAGGAGTCGGGCCTGGTGCTCAGGGCCCGGCCCCCAACTCCGCCTCCTCTGGGAATGGGGAGGGGTTTGGGGGTGGGAGTGGAGGGGTGGTCAAGACCTTGGCTGTACTGTGCCTTGTGGCCACAAGAGGGCTCACAGCCCACAAACTTTTCCTCCAATGAATCCTTCATGTTTTCCTTTTTGACACAGTGGCTCCGAGTGGGGCCCCATCCAGTAACATTTAAAATTGCTATTCAATTATGCACGGTTGCCAGACAATTATAAGCATTGCTGTAATAGCTGAACATTCATTTTAGCATCTTAATTTTATAAATGTTTAAATGTGTTTCTCATGCAGAGCTATTCAAATGCAGATGATTAAGTCAAATGATTGCATTTGTAATTTTCTGGAAGTTTTTCCTTTGAAATGAAATTTCCCCGCTAAAAGTGTCCTTTCGTTGTACCCCCAATCAGCTGTTGGGCTCACGTTCACGGTGGAATTGTATCTTGGCCACGTGCATGGTAGTGCCTTCCTTTCAGCTGCGGGATTTGTTTGGAACCGGGGCATGTGGCTGGAGCCCTGCTTAATGATTCACTGTCCGATCCTCCAGTGTCAGGCTGGAAATAGGCACGAAGGGGAATCTGCAATAGTAGGAACTTTCAAAGCTTAACAATGTGCTTCACCGCGTTAGAGTTCACAGTGAGATTTTCAGGTCGGCACAAGCATAGGCAGGGATAGTTGGATGCAGACCCAACCTTTGCTCAGATGGAAAAAACATCCTATGTTCATGGGGACTCCTTGTGTTGACAGGTCAGCAGACAGTTCATTAACTTCCCTCTCTCTCGAGCAGACTTTGCTGCCGTGGTTCCCCTGAGCGTTGGTCACACTGAGGGCTGGGCTCAAGGCAGTCACCAGGTGGAGAGGGTTCCAGCCCGCTGACTCCAGAGCATCCAATCATCACTATCAGCCCCAAGACATCCATCACTTACAGTAAAGGGCCTTGTCATCTGGATGAGACCGGGACATCAAGGTCTCAGAATCCTCCCGAATAGAGGGGGCTTTTACACAAGGCTGGTGGCGCTGACCCCAAGGAAAAAGGCTTCGAGAGGAGATGCCTTTTTTTTTTTTAACTGAAGTATTGTTAACTTATGATGTCCCATTAGTTTCAGGTGTACAACACAGTGATTCAACAACTCTATATACCCCAAGTGTAGTTCCCAATTGTTACCATAGGATGCTGCAACACACTGACTATATTCTCTATACTCTACCTTTTATCTCCATGACTAAGTGTTCCATAATGGAGCCTGTACCTCCCATTTGGCCCATCCTCTCTCCCCGCCCCCCCCCCCCCCCCCGCTCCAGCAACTACCAGCTTGTCCTCTATATTTACGGGTCTGTTTCTACTTTTTTGTTTGCTTGTTGGCTTGTATTTTACATTCCATATGTAAGTGAAACCAATCACTTATTTCACGTAGCATGATACTCTTTAGGTCCATCCATGTTTTTGCAAATGGATAGTTAGGTTGCTTTCATATTTTGGCTACTGTAAATAATGCTGCAATAAATATAGGGGTGAATATATCTTTTGGAATTCGTATTTTTGTTTTCTTTGGGTACACACCCAGTGGTAGAATTACTGGGTTGTATCGTATTTTCAATTTAAAATTTTTATTTTATCTTATTTTATTTTATTTTATTTAGAGAGAGACAGAGAGCGACAGAGAGAGAGAGAGAGGGAGAAAGAGAATCCCAAGCAGGCTCCATGGTCAGTGTGGCGTCTGATTTGGGACTCGATCCCATGATTGTAGGATCATGACCTGAGCTGAATTCGAGAGTCGGGCACTTAACCAGCTGAGCCACCCAGGCATCCCAGCATTTCCATTGTTAATATTTGAAGGAACCTCCATTCTGTTTTCCACAGCAGTTGCACCAGTTGACATTACCATGAACAGTGCACGAGGGTTCCCTTTCCTTCACATCCTTGCCAACGTGTGTCATTTCTTGTTGTTTTGATAAGAGCCATTCTGACAGATGTAAGGTGATGGCTCACTGTGGTTTTCATTCCCATTTCCCTGGTGATTCAAGAGTCGATGTTTCTGAAGTTAAACTACCTCGTGAAAGAGGCTTCTTGGTACCCCTCTATCTTGGACACCTTGCTGGTTTTTTCTATTCTTGGGCACCCAGGGTAGCTAGTCTTCAGGACCTCTGTCGACCTGGCACAGTGGGGTATACTTTTTCAGGCTGGCCTCAGCAGCTCTTGCGGATGTTGTGGATTTGAAGGGGAAGGGAGACCCTTGTGTGAATCATGCTGGCAGAGAAGATTCTGTCCCTGGCGTGCACTCAGCCAATCGGATACCCCCATGTGAAGTTTTGACACACTGAAGAAGGGACACTTTGAGGTAACTCACAGTCAGAGGCGTCTGAGTCAGGGATAGGGAGCCGTTAGGGGTCCAAGGACAGTGATTAGCCAGACTGTCCTTTGGGTGTGACAGTATGTTTTCCGATGCTTGGGTCTCATTTGTTCTTGCTTATAATTTTTTTTTATTTTTTTGAGCCTGGTCCTTTGTCTTTCCTGTCAGTGTTATAAACCCATCTAAAGAATTGCTTATTAGGTTAGCTAACTTTGGTTTCTGTTCTTTGCAACCGAAACTCTTGATGTAGCTGGGGATAGAATACCGCATTTAAAAAAAGATCTTTTTTTTAACATTTATTTATTTTTGAGAGAGAGAGAGAGAGAGAGAGAGAGAGAGAGAGCACGAGTGGGGGAGGGGCAGAGAGAGGGAGACACAGAATCCGAAGCAGGCTCCAGGCTCTGAGCTGTCAGCACGGAGCCCGATTCAGGGCTCAAACCCACGAACCGTGAGATCATGACCTGAGCCAAAGTCCGACGCTTAACCGACTGAGCCACCCAGGAGCCCCTTAGAACATCTCATTTTATTCACTTCTCACTTTTTTTCTCAGCTGAGACTGAGACTTCTTTTTCAGCACCTGCTGCAGTCTCCAGGTTCTAGCCTCTTTTTGTCTCATGGAAATCATTTCCTGACCCTAAAACCACAACACTTTCCCAGCCAACACCTGCCCCCTGGCTCTCCCTGGATAGCTGTTCATCTTCAGGCCTCTGTGCTCCCTCTTCCCAGAAACACAGTGCTTGGGAGGGTGGATTTTTAAGTCAGAGTCCCAGGGGTCATGTCCAGCTTCTGCTATTTCCTTCTGTGTGGTGTTGGGCCCAATTCTTAATTTCTTTGTATCTCAAAGCCCTCATCTGAATGATGGACAAAGTAATATGTAGCCCCTACAGTTGTAATAAGAATTAAATTCATGAAGACATATATAGTGTGTAGGACAGTACTTGGGGCGCAGGAGCACCCAACAACAATAGCTATTATTATTAACATTGCCTGTCAGTTTGTTGTGAGCATTAACGGAGGCGATGGATGTGGCATTCAGCAGTTCCCAGAGGAGTCCTCAGTCATGGTTTAATTGTGATCATCCTTTATTTGATGGATCTTTCTCATCCTTCTGATGTGGTTCAAGTTACCTCTGTGCAAAGAGTCCTGACTTGACTTGCCACTGGTTGACTTAGCCCAAAGGAGCAAGTGGGAAGAAAAATAAAGAAATGGTGGTTTGGATCAGAAATTCAGATGACATAGGAAAAGACCCTGCCCATGAACTTGGGCTCCCTTTGGCTGATGATGTTTGCACAGAATCCAGAGTAGGCTCCAGGCTCTGAGCTGTCAGAACAGAGCCTGATGCAGGGCTTGAACTCACGAGCCACGAGATCATGACCCGAGCTGAAGTCAGTCGCTTAACAGACTGAGTCACCCACGCACCCTGACATTTATCTTTAGATGGCCCTGTGATTCCATTTTAATGGAAAAAAGAAATCAATTAGCAGGTGCTTCTTGAACTGTTATTGAGCTGGGTTTTGTGGGTTTGTATTTGTTTCTCTGATTCCATCAAACTTATTTTCCTGTTTCTCCCACCTTCTCTCTCCTTTGGTTTTAGTACAATTTTGGTTGGAAAATTCCAGCCTGTGTAGAAGGATATAAGAGAAAGGCGTGTGTCTCGCAGCAGGAGAGTAGCATATTTTAAAGGTCAGGTCAAGGTGCTATGGAAGGGCAGAGGCGAGGAGCTTGGGGAGTGGTGGGGTTGGAGGGAGCGCTGGGATCTGCCTGGGAATCCTTCCTCGGCCCTGTCCTGTCCGAACCATTCTCCTTGCTCCCCCATGACCTTCCCCACTGACTCTCTTCAAAGATTTCCTTGGTTGGAGAAGGATCTGGCTGGAAGTATCTACTGAGGGGGTCATCTCTACATTCTAGGGATCTTCAGAGCCAGGGATGGGGGTGTTCTAGGATAACAGTAGGTCTGTGAGAGGACGAGTTTGGGCAGTGGGCAGGCAGGAACACATTGTGAGCATGATGGGCTTGGTCTACAACCTTTGCCTAAGTACCCCCTGGCCTGCAGACTTGGAATACCTCTTTCTGTCTTAGAATTCCTACCTAGGACACAATCCTTTCCCTTTTAAATACTGCTGACCAAATGCTATTGTATCCATAAAAACAGTGGCAATAATAATACCAGCAGAGACATATCCCGAGCATTCATCATGGTCTAGGGACTGTCAATGTTCTAAATGTGCTTTCACTGTTTAGTCCAGGCAACACCCTATAAATTAGTCTTTGTATTCCCATTTTGCAGATGAGAAAACAGATTTCAAGAGATTCAGTGACTTGCCCAAGGCCCCATAGGCAGTAAATGGCAAAGCCAGGATTTGATCCCAGAAAGAATCTTGGAAGTCAGTCTAACTGATGGCATGGAATGGACATACAGTTTTTACTGTGGTGTATGCTGTATCCAGCTATTCTAGAAAGTAATTTTCTAGAATTTGGAGTGCTTGTTAAAGCACAGAATACTGGGCCCTAGTCCACAGTTTTAGATTCAGTAGATCTGGAGTGGGCCAGAAAATTTGCGTTTCTCACAAGTCCTCAGCTGTGCCTGCTGGTCCAGAGACCACATGTTGAGAACCACATCCTACAGCAATATCAACCCATGACTGTGTGTTGACTGGAAAATTCAACCATAAAGACTTTGTCAATTTAGATCCGACTCATAGAGATTTTCCAATCATGTGACTAGGGCCAAGATGTCCTTTTGTACAAAAAAAGTAAGGTCTTTTCAGTGAATTCATAACACACATGGTTATCAAGAAGAGGTTTAAAACGGTGAGAAAACAAATTGTCCTCTGGTATGCCTAGCCTAGGTGTGCTAAGCACAAAACAAAAATGTGCCAACAGGTTGGTTTCCTAAAAGGAACCCTGATTGTTCCTTTTGTGACATTAAGTGATATTGGTCCACAAAGTAAGAAGGTTACTCCTTTTACAATCTTTCAGTTCTAGTGATGTCAGTGAGAAAGCTTCAGTTTTGTGCTATTTCCCTTGAACACTTTCAAAAAATCTTCCTTAATCTCCTGTTGCAGCAAAGAGAGAGTTAAGCCTGAGGACAGGCAGTAGTAACCAGAAGTTAATACACAGTTTTTACTGATGTCCTTTATTTTGCCATTAACTCATACATACCCTATTTAAATAGCTTAGGAGAAATTATGAGCATAGACTGCGTTGGCCTGAATGGGCACTGCCATTTACCAACTGTGTAACTGTGGGCAAAGTTCTGAACCTCTCTGTGCTTCAGCTGTCTCAGTTTTAAATGAGGATAAAAATAGTCTTGGCTTCAGTGTTGCTATAAGGATGAAATGGGTTAATATTCATAAAGCACTTAGAAGATTATCTTGAACACAGAAGTGCTACATAAGTACTTGTAAATAACTAAATCGGTAAATAATTCATTGAGGCATGAAAAGCATTATCTTAAAGCAATTTAAAGGCAGAGACCACATACTGGAAACCCAAGGCTGTCCGGCCCCTCTCAGCCCATGTCAGACACTAGAAATCCATGAAGGCAGGTCCCTGACTCAGCTTTTCCCTGGCCACAGCCATCAAGATATCCACAAACAATGGTTGATATTTAGCACCCAAGATGAAGATCCATTTGTCTAGCCTAGGCTGGCCACTCTGGTGGACCTGGGATGGGGATTCTGGTCGAATGAGGGGTGAATTGGCAGACACTTTGGTCAGGGCAGCCCCCACGGTGGTGAGGTCAGAGAAGCTGAAGGAGGGCAGATGCCAGCATGAGGTTGGCCATTACTGTTTTGTCCTCATTAACGAAGGGTCCTGAGGGAGCAGTGATCTGCTGTGCCCCTCAAAGCCAACCAATGGGAGTGTCTAAGAGCACTGGAAGTGGGGAGTAGGGGCATGTTCACTTGTCACTTAGAGAGCCTTTTGACATGTGACCCTACTGACCAAAAATGAACTTCGTCTTGTCCACCATCTTGCCTCAGTCAGGCCTTCCCTGACTGAGTTATTGAGTTATCCAGTTATTGAGGGGGCTTGTTTAATTAAAAAAAAAAAAAAAAAGCAGATCCAGGGCCAGCTTTCCTAGAAATTCTGATCGTGTAGGGCATTTGCATCTTTAATAAGCGTATTAGTGATTCTGATATAGGTACTTCATGGAACACACTTTCGAAAATCTTGCTTCTGTCTCTTTTTAAAAGGGAGCTATTCCTTTGTTTTTATTGTTTTAGAATCTTCTGTGTAATTCTTTGCTGGCACAAAAGACCCCTTTGAAAGGAAGAAAGTGAAAAAACACTGCAAACAGATAAGAGTGATGACATCAAAACAAAGAATGAATGTATCGTGTGTAGAGAGCTCCAAAACATTGTACCTTTGTCTGATTGGCCTGTTCAATTAAATTGAATTCAATTAAATTGCTCTTTGGTTATTAGCAGAAAGTTACATGTGCCTAAAATCTTTCAAATCAGAGCTTTTATTATTCAGTATTAAGAAGTTCAACCCAATGAGTTTCTATGCCAAATTTTTCAATTAGGAAGCCTACAGTGTTGGAATATCATGACCCAGTTTTCGTTTTGATTTCCCCCTCTAACTTCTTACATCTAGTGCAAAGTCTGCTCTGTGGTGTTTCCAACTTAGAAAAAGTCAGTGGCCAAGAAGGACACCTGTGGGCCACAGAAAAGAGGAGGTGAGTATGCAAATTAGAATGC
Organism: Lynx rufus; assembly: GCF_022079265.1. Lineage (NCBI taxonomy): Eukaryota > Metazoa > Chordata > Mammalia > Carnivora > Felidae > Lynx > Lynx rufus. The sequence continues at coordinate 57,959,070 of NW_025814825.1, forward strand.
AAATGAGTGCAAATAAGAATCTGAAAGATAAACAAGATGAGTTTTGGGAGATGCTGTGAATCATTGTTGTGCTTGGTTCTTTGGCTGATGTAAAGGCATTAAGACAGGAAGTTGTTCCCGCAGGGGATTTTTTTTTTTTTTTTTTTACTGTGGTAAAATTAAAATTACACAAAATTTACTACTTAGATTCTATTTAAGTGTACTGTTTTGTGGCATTGAGTATATTCACACTGTTGTACAACCATCACATTATCCGCTCCAGAACCTTTTCATCTCCCCAAACTGAAACTCCACACCCATTAAACACTGACTTCCTTTCCCTCACCCCTAAGTCCCTGGAAACCACCATTCCTTATTATTTAAAAAAAATTTTTTATGCTTATTTATTTTTGATAGAGGGACAGAGCACAAGCAGGGGAGGGGCAGAGACAGAGGGAGACACAGAATCCTAAGCAGGCTCCAGGCTCTGAGCTGCCAGCACAGAGCCCCACACAGGGCTTGAACTCACAAGCTATGAGATCATGATCTGAAGTCAGCCACTTAACGACTGAGCCACCCAGGCACCCCTCTGGCAACCACCATTCATTCACTCATCTGAGTGGAATCAGATAACACTTATCCTTTTGTGTTGGCTTATTTCAGGTAGCTTTGTGCCCTCAAGGTCCATCCATGCTGTGGTGTGTGTATTTCCTTCTTTTGAAGGCTGCGTAATACCCCATGGTGCGTGTTCTATCCATTCATCCCTGTGTGGACACTTGGTTCCCTTCACCTTTTGGTTATTGCAAATAGTGCTGCTCCGGAAGATGTAAAGTCTTCCGGCAGTGGATTTTATTTTTTTGTTTTTAGTTTTTTATACTTAATGTAGTTTTAATGAGTTAAGCACAGGGCTGTCCCAAATCTTTCTACACATATGTTTATAAATATGTATATCTTAATGAAAGAAGATTTTACTTGCAAGATGGATCATATATAGTGTCATTTCAATGAGGTAAGCACACGACAATTTCCATATGCTTCTACACTTAAGTTTACGGACATTTATATCTCAATGAAAGAAGATGTTACCTGACACAATGATTATATACGGTGTAGTTTCAACGAGTTAAGCACAGGGCTATTCCCAGATAGCAGGGGATTTGAATAATAAAAAGCAATGACCCTCTTCCACCTCCCTCTACTAAGTCTGGTCTGATATCCAGAGCTGGCAAGGGACTGTCTGTTGTTTGAGAGACACTTGGCAGGAGATGGGCTGAGCACATGGCTAAACTTCCAGCATCCCAAGCCAAGCTCTTCATAATTTTTCTTGAGGCCACATCTTCTCATGAAGTCCATCATGTTAGAAACTCACACCTTCTCCCCCACAAGGAGACAGTTAACAAATCATGTCAATGGTGATGTTTTTTTCAATTGAATGATATCTAAAAATTCTAGCACGTGAGAAAAAGAATCCATCACATGACTTGAAACCACAGAAAATAATAATAATGGGGGTGGAGACCATAATAGGGTGGGCATCACTCTTTTGCATTAAATGTCACTCCTTGTCTGTGTGTTGCATTTGCTTTGCTTACGGTATATACTCACAGCGAAACCATGGCGGAGTGGAAGACAACTTCTGGGAAATTTTATATGAAGTGCAAGAGGGAGGCATACGCTGCTTGCTGTCTGACAGATTTATAATGTTTTAGAGATGAGAGTCACTAGGTAGCTTGACCTGCATCACAGAGGTGGGACTTGTTTCTGAGCAACAGGTAGGGATTTTCCCCTCCCAAATGCTAATTAATCTGAAGGAGCAAGAAATCGGATGAGAACCATAGCATTCTGTGCCTCCTGTTTTCAAGGCTGTGATGGAAGGGAATGGTCGTCAACCTATCCCCTTTGAAGGGCAGGTTTTCAAAGTTGTAGAACTCTCTGGAGCAGTGGTGGGTGGTCAGCCCAGAGGACCTGCTTTCAAAAATTATTTTCCTTCTGGTTTTGGCCCCTTAGGGTGCCTGGGCCTCATTCTTCCCTTTAAACACACAGACAAAAGCCCCCCCTAGACAGCACTTCCCAGGAGGCTGGGCTGTTTTGGAATTCAGGTTTTGAAAAGGGCTTTGAAGATAAAAGGAGGTACCTTCTCTTGCCTTGATTCAATCTCATCTTGCAGCCTCTCCCTAAAAGCAGCCTGTCTCTGCAGCTGAGATGCTGAAGGCCTATCCATGCAGCCCTCTGCCTGGTGTGGGGCTTGGCTAATCCAAGAGGCCAAAAGAGCCTTCCTCCCAAAGGGATCGCCTCAGCCCCCCAGACATTGCTTTGTATGGGTTCCGCTCATCCAGCTGACTTAGAGCTTCCGGAACGAGAGCAACCTAAGACCTCGTTTCCCCAGCTCTGCCAGGGCGTGGATAATCCAGATCATTGAAATAGACTCTTCCAGAGAGCAAACCTGGACATCGCTCACGAAGCTTGTTGGAAGTCTTTCAGAAACCACATTACATGCTTATGTTCCTTTGAAAAGAGGAAGCGCTGAGCACAATGTAAGCTTTGTGCCATTATCTTTGTTGGACCTTCCTCAGTAGGCGGAGCGGTGCCACAGAGAGGTTGCACCTGCCGTCCCTGAGCGTGGACACGCGGCTGCTGCGTATCTCTGGCATTTTCTTCGTCTAATCTGCCATGGGATTAAAAAAACAGAGTAACCGGTTAGTTAGCCTTGTACATGGGAATGAAGAAGACTGACATTTGGTGAAGCAACAAGGGCAGAGACTTGAAGTCTGGTAGCTCTGGGTTCAGGTGCGGGGTCTATCTATGGTCCATTGGACAGCCTCATGGGGCTAGTCATTCAACCTCTTGGAGCCGGTTTTTTCATCTGTAAAATGGGGATGAGGCTGGTGTGACGATCACACGAGGTGTCGTGGGCAAAGTGTGTGGCACCCAGAACTGTTATTAAAATCAGTGGAGGAGGTGGGGAGCAGGTACCGTCCTGGCCCCGCCCACACCCCTGCATACCCATCACATCTTATATAACCATCTCCCACCTTCCAGCTGCAGACACCTGCAACTTTGTGCTGAGGGCTTTCTCTGGTCATCGCCCCCTGCTTGGCTGGAGCTCAGAGAAGGCCAGAAGTTCCCAGAAGCATCCCCTCGGTGTCCCAGGAGTGATGCTCAACAACTGACAGACAGTAGAACCCTGGCTCCCAGCTGCGGTTGGGGTGGGGGTGACTGAGATGGGCTCTCCTTGTTCCCCAGTGGGACTGTCCACAATGTCACCTGCTTGATGACACCCTTGTATTGGCTGTCCTTCCCGTTCTGTCCCATGTCCTCACTTCTCCTGCAGGGCCTCCTGGGATCACTTCCTAAATAAACTACAAGTCCTCAGACCGTTGTCTTGGGTTGGCCTCTGGAGGACCCCAGACCAAGCATTACGACCAGTAGGTGCTGCCTCGTGTTCCTCCCAGCTTCCCATTTTCACCCTGTGTTGTTCGGATTGCATGGAAAAGACAAAATTCTATTTTCACACAGGTACATAGTTAATTTGAAGATCTCACTGTGCAATCGCAGTACATATTCTTCAGTTAAACTTCCAGAAGCATGAGATGGGCAGTACTTGTTTTCAGAACTGAGTCATTACCAAGAGCTAACAACCACTTGTTGGGGAAGGTCGTCGAGAGGACGTGACCTCAGGCTCTCCCAAGAGCTGGACCTAGAAGGCTCCTCACCCCCTCGCCTGTCCTTGGAATGCACGATCTGACTGCCATCCTCACAGCGGGATCCATTCTCAAGAACACAGCCTTGAGAGAAACAGCATATGTGCCTGAACCCAGTTCAGGCCTCTATATAAACTCTTAAGATCCTGACGGGCAGGTCTGGAGATCTGCTCATCTTCCTGCAGCCAAGACAAGCCCGTATGTAAGTTCCTTTGTTCATTACACCTGCCACCCATCAACCTGGAGTGGCCTGCCTCTTCTTTCTGTCTCTCCCAGCCCTCTGTGTATAGGGGCCAGTTTCAGGTGTCACCCTGGAAGCTCCCAAGCTTTAGGACCAGCACCACTTCCATCGCAGAAATCTTAGTCAAGCAAGAAGCCATAGAAGCTTTTGGAAAAATAGAAACCTACCACCAGCACCCAGTGTTCTCTCGATGGGACGGCTGCCCAGTTTGTGTGGTGTGAAGGCCCATACGTTCACCTGTCGCTGCACAGCAGACTGCTTCAAAGTGACAAGGGCATGCACTGGGCCAACAGTGGTGTCCTCGCTTGTGCATTTGATGCAAAGGAATGTACAGAGCCCAGAATCTGTAAAACGACCAGCACGGAGGGCAGCACTCCTAATCGCGGCCACCTTCACGCGAGGGTCAGGCCTATGCAGAGATGGGAGATAGGGTTTTTTTCCCCTAAAGTTTGCACAAAAATGAGCTTATGTGCCTGTACCTGTTCGCGCACTGGCAGTCTTAGATGTGTTAAGATTTAGTATGTCACCCAGGCAGGTGTATGTTCTTCTTTATTACGGCTTTTGAAGTGGTTAAAACATATTTGAAAACAATACCCATTTGACTACAGCCCCTGAAGCAGAGCCAGGTTTCAACCCCCCACATTCCGGCACGCAGCCCCTCCCTGACCTTCAGTCTGCAATACCTGCAGATTTTCCCAGAGGCCACGTGCCATCCACGCCACTCTGCACCCACATGGTTCATCTCACTGGGCCCCCCAAATGCTCCACGAGGCGGCTATAATTACCATCACCATTTTCTTTTTTTTTTTTTTTTTTTTTTGAATTTTTTTAAATGTTTATTCTTGAGAGAGAGACAGACAGAGACAGAGTATGAGTGGGAGAGGGTCAGAGAGAGAGAGGGAGACACAGAATCCAAAGTAGGCTTCAGGCTCTAAGCTGTCAGCACAGAGCCCAATGCGGGGCTTGAACTCATAAACTGTGAGGTCATGACCTGAGCCGAAGTCAGACGCTTAACCGACCGAGCCACCCAGGCGCCCCTACCATCACCATTTTCTAAAGGCTGTAGCACAGACAGGTTAGGTCACTTGCCCAAGGTCACACAGCAAAGGAGGGGCAGAGCTGAGGTTCAAACCCAGGTCTGTCCCATTCCAAAGATTTCATCAAAACTACATCCCCAGTGAGCCTAATTGCAAAGGGTATGCTCTTCCTCCTTCACTCCATGAGTTTATTAACTGCTCCTAATGGCACAGGTGACAAAAGGCTAAGGTGAGGGACTTTCTCTCCTGGGAACAGAGTGTCTTTCTGTCTACATAACGCTGGTAGGCGTTGGCAAATACTGGTAAAGAATTGTGTACAATGATGTTTCCATTTTTAAAAAACAAACCATTCCATGTGTCAGATGTATAGTGTCTGTCTCCCACAGAGGTCCAGTTTCCTCTATTTTTTATCTATTACCAATAGTTCTTTGGAACTGTAAGTGTTTACAATAAAAACAACAGGGCAGTTTTTGCTGGTGTAGGTACACCCCCTGTGAGGTGTTTCTGTTAGTGACCAGTGGCTGGTCTGCTCACCTGGCCACCCATTCCCCAAGGGCCCTCCTTTAGAGATGACCTTTGGTGGTTACAGTGATATTTGTCTACCCTTCCTGCTGGGACAGCTGGGACCTTTATAGACCTGCTTCAACTTACTAGGACAAGATCAAAGAAAACCTTCTGGGTTGTGGGCATCTCCATATTGCTTTTCCCTGCATAGATTAAAGAGTTGTTGGTGTTTATATCTAATGATGTAATTTAACTTAAAAGAGAGGGAGGACTATCATCTTACTACTTGGACAAAGGTTGGGAAGAGGGGAGATATGGCACCCATTTTCATTAGCACCCTTTGCATAGAGACGGGGAAAACATCTTGTGAATATCACTTATTACTCAAGTGTCAGAACATCTCATGTCCTGGAAAGTTATACAACAGACCTGTGAATTGAATGAGGAGATGAGGTTCAGGTAAAATGGGAAGGGGCCAGCTTTGTCCCGGCGACACCACTCTCTCCTACTGTCGTGTGCTGACAACTCCTGGTCGTCCACATGATCACTAGAGGCCAAGGAGGGATGGAGTCATTCTGGAATGGAATTTTATTCTATGGCTGGGGGGTGGACAGACAGAATGGCCACTTTCAACTATTTTCCCCAGTGTGTACCATTTAATGCAGCACTTTAGTCATCAGCTTCTTGCTTTGTGAGGGGTGATCTTGCTTTCCTAACTAAACCCTCGTAGCCTCTATACCTTCTGTGTCCCCCACATATCCCTCAATGGTGTTTGGCACGTGGCAGATATTTGGTAAACACCCTGTGATTGACATATTACATATAAGGATTCAGTCAGGTCTCAATGACAGAAAAAAAATCCCAATCAAGCTGCCTTAAGTAAAACCAGGAAGGTAGTGGCCCATGTAACTGGGGAGTCCAAGTGTTAGTGGTAGTAGCCAAAGCTTGCCTCGGGACATCATACAATGGCAGTGGTGCCTGATTTGCCCAAATCTTACTTCTGCTTTCCTCCATTTCAACTTAATCCTCAGGATCTGTGTAATGGTGAGATGCCAGCTTTCTGAGAGTCAGGTAAAAATTATGTACCCTTATAGAAAAATAAACATATACCCCACACTTGGCAAACAATTTGTGGGAGTTTCACGTACCCACTAAAATCCCAGCATTTTTAGGGAACTTTATAGCTTTGGGAGTCACATCTGGAGAAGTTAGTAGAAAGGCAGATAAGGCAACCTTTGTTCTCAGGACGGAGATAGTTTTATGTTCCATGTCTGAAAAGACTGTACATATATAGGGCAATAGCTCTGGAAATCCTGATGCCTGTGCTGTGGTCACAGGCAGAGAGTTGTCTGGGGCCACTGGGTCATGGCCTATGTTTATCTATCCATCGCTGTTCCAAACACATTATCCACCTGCAGTAGACTCTTCTAATCTCTTTGGGGGGGATTGAAGAGCGGGAAGACTGTTTTTAGAAGCTAAGTTCCAAAATGCAATATGCATACATATATATGTATGTATATGTATATATATGTATATATATACATATGCTAACTTGTAAAACTCATCAATGTCACCTATACCATGCTAGACAATAACGTGTTGTCTCCTTTAAGCTCAAGTGGCAAATGGGCTTTGAGACAGGTGAGACAGGTATAGCTGCTGGATGTAGTTGTGGACCCAACTGTTTCCTAAAATCTTGTTTGGATGAAGGAAGAGACGAGCAAGACAAAATCACGTAATACCATTGTTAGCAGATTCCCCCAATGCTTAACGTTTCATTCACTCATTTGTTCATACGACAAATACTAATATTTACTGAGTAGCTACTCTGGGCCAGGTATTTTTCAAGGGGACATAGCAGCAAATGTAAAAAACGGTCCCTTAGTAATAGTGATTATCTTCTAGTGAGATCCATGTGGCTGGCGTCTTGTGTGGTGGGCATATGGTATTTGTCTTCCCAATATCTGTGCACCCAAAGTAACTGACTTTAGTTTAGGGCATTAATCCTTTTCCATTCTCAATCCTCTTGGTTTGAGAGATGGGTCTATGACCCAGAGTGATCCCAGTCAGCATAATTATACCCCAAATCCTCAGCCACAATGGTCACATGACCTATACTGGTCTGATCAGAGCAAATGTCAGGATTTTTACAGGAGCTATTGAATTGCACACACACACACACACACACACACACACACACACACACAGTTTCTCTTTTATCTCTGTTGAACGTGAAACTGAGAGGCTGTAAGTTGGAGCTATCAGTCAATTTGCACACGAAGAAGAATCTGAGCATGAAAGCAATAGAAATGTAGCATTGAGTGCTAGCGCCAAAGACATCGAGGCTTCATACGTTGTTTGAGTTCTTGATCAAGCTGAGCCTGATTCCAGAATTCCCCTCTGGATACCATCATCCAGGTCAACTTGAGTGGGGTTTTCTACCAATTGCTGTTAGAGGAATCATAATTGATGCACCTGCTGACCTTGAAGACTTGATGTAGTTTCAGCTACAAGCATGTTCTGAGTACCTGGCATATGCAAGGTTCTCTGAGAACAGATATGCCAACCTGTGGGGAAGGTGAAGGTGAGGTGGGCTTCATCGCCCCTTCCTTCCTATCATCAACCCCTACTACTCATGCCCCAATACTCCACCCCGGGCACCCTTCCTCCCTTCCCCAGGCACGGGTCCTGGGTTCCACGTCTGCTCTCCTAGCGGTCAATCAATCCCCGGAGAGGGCAGGCCAGGGGCGTGTCATGCCAGGAAGGGCACTGGACTTTAATTGGAAGAGGCCCTTTGCTTCTACTCTGTGCCTTACCATCTAGATGGTCTGGGTGAGCCATGGAACTGTCTGAGCTTTATCTTCCCAAAAAAGAAGGGTGGATATAACAACAACAATAACAACAACCCCAAAACATTCTGTTCCCCATAAGCTCATGCTGAGGATCAAAGGAGTCGGTGTAAGGGGCAGGGGCAGTGTGCTGTAAATAGCAGACTGACAGATGAAAAAGAAGACATCTTTGTTCACAAATAGCCTAATGTGTGAGTTCACCTGGGAGACTTTGCTCTTCCAAAGGGGATCTTTGAAGAGGACAAAACTTCATTGCTGCACGAATTAAGCTGGAACCTGAAATGACAGCCCTCAGCAAGGGCTGATAAGGGTCAGAGGCCCTGCCTGCCTGCCCCGTCATCCCGTGCAGGCACCTCTTCCGCTGGCCCTTGCGGAGTGAGCCCTGCGACTGACTCCCTTCCCAGGATAGTAGTTAATGACCTGGAGCACCTGGGTATTTAGAGAACATTTTTCTTTCCATTGGCGCATATTTCTGCAGCAGTGACAAAGCAGAGGTGGCGTTGTGGGAAAAGGACCAATGAGGTGGACAGGTGGATTCCCCAGACCAGAGAAGACGGTGGTGGAGCTGTGCTGTCCGTGCCCTCCTCTGAAGGTAGAAAGGCGGCCAGCACGGGAAGATACCAGGACGAGGATTTCCGGCTCTGGGGGCTAAGAGTTTGAAAATAAATGAGGAGTTTTCCCCAAAGAATGCCGGGGGAGTAGTGAGCTCACTGGTCCGATCCGATCAGCGGTGGGGAGGAAACAACTTTTACTGTTATCTGAGTGCCTCCTTGCAAGGAGCATTTGAGCAGCTTCCAGAGATTTCCTAGAAGTGACATTTCCGTTTGGGTCTTCGAGACACAACCTTTGCGGGGTTTGCTGAGTGCGTCTGACCCCATGGCAGGCAGCACACTTGGACAAATGAAGGGGTTGGCATGGTTTGCTTGAGGGTTCCCACGGAGAATTTCCTCCACATCCTGTGACCTGTTGTTTTTCTTTGGTCTTCCACTTAAAACAAAACAAAACAAAACAAAACAAAACAAAACAACTGGGCTGTAACGTACCCACGATTAAATAAGTACACGGACTTAAAGCATACAGTTGGATGGATACTGGCAGTTGTGTGCACCCACGTGTCCAGCATTTCGGTTAAGTATAGAATGTTTGTAATAGCTCAGAAAGTTCCCTTGTGCCTCTTTCTTGCCTCTACCCAGAGGTAACCACCAGGTGGAGAATAGAACCACCTATTCTAGAAGCTCATATAAATGGAATCCTATGGTATGCTCTCTCTCTTATGTCTGGTTTCTTCTGCTCAAAATTATGCTTTTGAGACTTACTCGTGTGTTTGCATGGATCAGTAGCCCCTTCCTTTTTATTGAATCATGAATATTCCCTCACGTGAACATGCCACGATTTATCCATTCTCCTGTTAATGAACATTTGGGTTGTTCTCAGTGTTGGGTTATTGTGAATCAATCTGCTATGAGCATTTGCACACGTCCCTTGGGCTTGGCTAGCACAGAGCAAAGACCCCAAGGAGATAGAAGACATGGAGAAAATGAAAATGAAAAGAACCGAGGGGGCCCACACAAATCATCAGTTCTTGACAAAGCTGCCAAGGCAATTCAATGCGCAAAGATAGTATTCTGTACAAACAATGCTGGAACAACCAGATAGCCTAAGGGGAAAAAGAACCTCAGCCCCTGCTCCTTGGCACGTGCAAAAATTAATTTGAGATAGAATATAGATCTAAATATAAAAGGCAGTATTATAAAGCTTCTGGAGGAGAACGTAGGAGAAAATCTTCACAGATGTGGAATAGGCAAAGATTTCTTTGGGTACAAAAGGAATAACCATAAAAGAGGAAATTGATAAGCGGGTCTCTGTCAAAACTAATAATGTGCACTCTTCGAAAGGTACTGCTAAGAAAATGCACAGTTTAGGCACAGATGGAGAGAAGATACTTGTAACATGTATAACTAACGAGGGACTAATATTCAGCCTATATTAAAAATTGCTTCAAATCAATAATCAAAAGGAAGAACCCAAGTTTAAAAATAGGCAACAGACACGCACAGGTACTTTACAAAAGAAGGTGGCAGAATGGCCCAGACATACACGAAGAGATGTTCAACATCATGAGCCATCAAAAAACCGGAAATCAAAACCACAATATGATTTCATCCAGGATGCAGGCAGGTGTCATCAGAAGGGCACAGGACTGTGAGTCAGGGACTTGAGTTCTGGTCCTGCCCCTGGCCCTGCCCCTGACTCCTGGGGTCTTGGCAAGGCCCTGGACTTCTGATGAGCAAGAGAGAAGCAGCAGCTATGCACTGAGTACATAGGTTTCTTCATCTTCAATTTGTTTTCTTGCACGAATATTCCGGGATTCTCACTTGTGCCACAGCATCTACGCCAGTGAGAATCCTGCTGGTGGCCCCCGCACAAAGATTTCTCTTTGGATGAAGTAAAGGTAGCGATATTCTGACTTTTCACATGATGAATTTGAACATAATAGACAAAGTCCTGCAGGGAAAAGAAAGTTCCTAGCTTAAATCCTCTTCTAAGAAGTAAAAGAACATTTTTATTTTCCTGAAAATGTCATAAATTCATACGTTTTCCTCCTTGGATGGAATAACAGCTAGTCTAAAGACATGAAGGGGTTAAATCATGTTCAATGTACTTTATACTTTTCCCAGAATCAGGAAAGTTGTTTTTTATTGGGTAGAATTTGGCTTAATGTACTTCAGTGTGTTATCTATAGTGATATATCCTCAAAGGTCTTATAAATACTACAACTTGAAAAGGTGAAAGAACCGAGAATGCTTAGTTGGGAAAAGAGAAGCTTCTCTCTCTTTCTGTCTCTCTCTTTCCCTCCCTCATCCCACTCCGTCTCCATGTCTCCATTTCTTTCCAGTCACAGAATAACTAAAGGACTGTTATAATGTAGAAGAATAGGCATTAAATATACTCTGTGGCCCATAAAACACAACTTGGACCTAGGGATATAGGCTACAGACAAACCTGTTTCTCCTTAAACAACAACAACAACAACAACAACAACAAATCTCTCCAAAAATGGAATGAGCAGTGAGTTCCACATCCCTGGAGGTGTTCAAGAAGACAGATACTTATTAACTATTTAGGAAGACATTCATGGACAAGGCTGAACTTGATGACCTCTCTTGAAATTTCTCTTGGATTTTGGTGTTTTATGCACATCAGCAAGTTTGTACCAGGCAATCACGGTGGAAAGCCTGAATGTGTGGGTCTCGGAGGTTAAGGGTCACCATGCTGGCCGCCTGTTGCCAGGTGACGCTCTTAGAGCACTTAGATGGGTGTCATTGAGATACAACGTGTAACTTTTGGAAATGAGATTATAAGAAATCGTTGCAAAGTTCCGTTCTCCAAAGGTGGCTTTGGTTTTCGGAAATAGCTGAAAGTCTGGTCAATATGGGATCACCATACTGTACAATGCTGTCTGAGGATCAAAAAAATATCCAACAGCAGAGGCATGATTATGGAGGGATGACGGGGACTTTCTTGGCATGCTCATAAGCTTGGCATAAAATATGAGAGATTTTCCCAGAGTGGCACTTGGAAAATGTGTGCAACCACAGAAGCACTGGGGGAAGCTGCAGTCATTTGAGTGTTTACATTCTGATGTGAGTTTTCAAAGATCAGTCTCGCGCATTACAGCTATGGTGCTCAATATGTCTCCACAAGGGATGGACACGTTTATGTCATTTCTGATGACTGGGTGAGACTCTAGCGACTGCTCAAGTCTCTGAGCTTGCTGAAGCTCTGACCCCTCATTCCTTCCCTGGGGAACGCGTCACATTCCACAGGAGTCTTACAAAGACCCGGTGGGAGCTGCCGAGTTGGACACCTGGGTGATCTGGCTGGAGTGCTTTATCTACCCTGCTTTTATTTCTTCACTCCCTCGTCAATTCATTTATCTGCTGGGGTAGCAATACGGCACTTCTGGAGAGCTCTGTTATTTGGCACGTGTTTACAGTTGCACCGCTTCTGGAGCTAACCACCTCCACACCCGTGGAAGTGGCTGTCTGCTCTGTGGGATTTGGGACACCAAGAATGTCCTCTTCAGTCCCCTTTCACTGGGAAGAGAACCCGCCTGCCCTTCAAGAGTGACCTCCCTTAAATTAGAAACTCTTCCATGAGAGAGAGCCCACAAAATATCCTGATCCAGGTTTATACAGTAAAGAAGGCTAGAGCTTTCCCTGGAAGCCAAATCTGGTAAATGAAAAGGGACATCATTAGGGCAGATGACAGGCTTGCTGACCGGAGTAAAGAAGGAAGAGGGGAAGAGCCTGGATAGCAAAGGGCAAGCCTTGGGTGACATCACAGCTTTGTGTAAAGTCTTGCAAATTTGTGTTGACAAAGCGGTGCTGTCTTACCAGGGAGCGCCCAGCAGAACTCATTCACTGGTTGAAAGACCTTGGGCGTAGACAAGAATTCGGTGGTGGGGGGTGGAGTACATGCCAGTTGTCTTCAGTCTGCCTGGGGGTGTCCTGGCCCTTGTTTGTTTGCTACACATCAAACAATTTCCCTACTCCAAAGTATCAGCCCCTATTTGTGGGGCTTTGGGTGAAGGTTTCATTCCCTGCTTAGGGATCAAGCATGCGACCCAGGCTTGAGACAGTCAGTCCATCAGGATTCCCTGGCCACAGTGATGGATTCATGTCCGGCAGTGCCACTGACATTCAATGACACTTTGGCTGGGAGCTCTGGGATCGAGATCAAGGTCGTTCCCGCCAGATTTGACTCTGAGAGCCTGCAAAGCTGGGATTCTTGCAGCCAACTTGCAACTACCAGGAACCTGAGACTGAAGCCAATACAGTGCAGACAGAACAGAGAGAAGAAGAACCAAGAGAATAGATTCAGGCAATCAGACAGGAAGTTGAACTGGGCAGCTCTTTAGATGTGTTTCAGAGTCACTTCTTAATGACTACAGCAATGAGATCACATGCCCTTTCAAACTCCCTCCCAAGGCATCTCTAATACAAGCAAAAATGATAAACACATTGTGGCACAAAGGTTCTAATTCTGTAATCTTGGTAACAGACTCTGGTGGGCAGGGATATTAGAACTAGTTCTCTGCCACGAACCTACGCTTGGTTTTGCTCTTCCAGGAAGGTGGACCGACTGTGCCCTCCAAACCTCTTCCAACCTTCTGCATCTACCCTCTTACCTTCACCCAGAATTTCCTCCCTTTGTGTCTTCCTACTCTGCCTTACAAGAACCAACTGTCCTCTACAAGGCTAGTCCCTGGCCATCCCAGACCAAAGGAATGACTTGAACTTCTGACCTCTGACTGATCCAGTTTTCTGAAGCACTACTTTGGATTTACTAAGACTGCTTTGCATGGCTTCTTGATGTTTCTTCACGACTCTTTGGCTCCCCATCCTTCCCATAATTATCCAGGTTATGAATCCTAACACCTAGCACACGGCTTTGCACAGGCTGCACTCAGATGGTGCTTATAACAAGGGATATTTTATTTTTTTATTTTATTTATTTATTTTTAAAAAAATTTTTTAACGTTTATTTATTTTTGAGACAGAGAGAGACCAAGCATGAACGGGGGAGGGGCAGAGAGAGAGGGAGACACAGAATCGGAAGCAGGCTCCAGGCTCTGAGCCATCAGCCCAGAGCCCGACGCGGGGCTCGAACTCACGGACCGTGAGATCGTGACCTGAGCCAAAGTCGGATGCTTAACCGACTGAGCCACCCAGGCGCCCCAACAAGGGATATTTTAATAACATGGGCTCTTGTTAGTGTCCCTTCCTGGAATATGGCCACCTGCCAGTCTCAGATCTGGGTCATTAGAATTCATTGGGTTGACTATAGGATCTCCTATACCACTTGGCCAACCTGCGTGAATCCAGTTGTGTTCAAGGCCCAAGACACAGAGGAGACAGAACCATACCTCTTTCCCCCAAGTTCTTCCCTTTCCACCACACCTGACAGCCCACATACCAACTGAGATACATAGTCCATTCATTAATTTGCCAAAAACTCATCAAGCACAGTGTGCCAGGCATTGGGTGTACAGAGATGGGCAAATCAGAGGAATTTGATTCCTCTGTGGGTTTTTTAAAAATTTATTTTTATTTATTTTGAGACAGAGAGAGAGAGAGAGAGATGGAAAGAGAGAGAGAGAGAGTGTGTCTCAGGCAGGCTCTGTGCTGCCATGGGGCTCGATCTCAAAACTGTGAGATCATGACCTGAGCCAAAATCAAGAGTCAGATGCTTAACCGTTGACTGAGTCACCCAGGCACCCCACTGCCTGTGGTTTTGATGTGAAGCCTCTTCCACACAGAGCTAGGATTGTTCTTCCTCTGTCTGCCTCTCTGTCCCTAGACCCTGAGATGTCTGGGCTTAGGTATCTCGGGTCTGTCATGTGTCCCCTTGGAGGCAGGGTCTGTTTGTCCTTTGCTGGTGCCAAAGCCCTCCTCCAAAGCTCTTCTCTCCACCTACTCCCCCTTTGTCCAAAATTGAGATATGGTTCCTCATTCCCAGGGACTACCCTCTAATCCATTTCTCATACTCATAAAATCCTGGCTGGATCTCCTAAAACCCACGAGATCTGGTCTCCCCAGGGACAAACTAATGGTTAGTGTGAGCTTTGTATCTTGAATGTCCATTTGGCTTAAGTTAATAAAGCTAAAGGAAATACTCGCAGTCCTGACTGGGGATGGGAAAAGCAAAGCCAAATCCCCTCTGGGCTCTGGCTTGAGGTCATGACCCCCAGGCCAGCAGCCAGTGGTGAAGGTCTGGCCTTTGACTGTGAACCCTAAGGATGACACTCCTGGTCTTACTGCCCCAGGGGCTCATGGCTGACCCCAAGGGCCTGTCCTTTTCGCTTTTCACAGCGCTGCAGTCCCAAAGCTGCTGAGGGTGGGGGTCGGAGGAAGCCCACCCCAGGGGCTGCCTGGCGCTGGTGGGTGGGTGAAGAGCCAGGCTCACCTTTGCCCTCAGTCCGTGTGCCAGGACTCCGGAGCCTGGCTGGCGGTTCCTGAGCGCAAAACGAAGCCTACTAGGGCTCTCGGGGTGGGTGGTGGGAAGGGGGCGGGGGCAACTTTATAGACAATAAAGGGAAGAATTTCAGGTTGGCAAGGGGTAGGGAGAGCAAAAAAGCGGGAGGGAGGGTGCGGGGCTCCGCAGGAGCAGAGGTTGCCGGGGCTGCCTGGGCCTGAGAATCCCCCGGCGCGTCTCCGCCACCTGCCCACGTGCGTGCGTGCGCCGGGAGCCCGAGGCCGGCCAGCGGGAGTCGGAGGCCGAGCCCGGAGCCGCAGAGCAGCCGCAGGCGGAGACCCAGCGAGCGCGCTGCCCCGGGAGCCGAGCGCAGGGGCCGCCCACTGGCGGGGGAGCCGGGGAGCGCGCAGGGGAGGCGGCGGCGGCCGCGGCGGCGGGGCTTCCCCGGGCTTCCCCTCCCCTCCCCGGGCCAGGGCGCGGAGGCGGCGCTCGGCGCCAGGGCGCGGGGAGTCCCCAGGGCGCCCCCGGCTCGGCGCGGGGCCGCGGGGCGGGGAGCGGCGGGCGCGGCGTCCGCGAGCCCCCGGGCCCCGCGGCGGGAGGTTCGGGCCGAGCCCTCCCCAGCGCCCGCCCGCCCCCGCCCGGCGCCCGCCTCCCGCCCCCGCCCGCGGCCTGGAGCGCGCCTCCCTCGCCGCCCCGGGTCTGGCGAGCCGGCGCCGGTCGAGCTGCGGGAGCCGCCGAGAGCACCAGCCGCCGCCGCCGCCCCGGGAGCTGCTCCGGCCGCACCATGCGGGAGCTGGCCATCGAGATCGGGGTCCGGGCCCTGCTCTTCGGAGTGTTCGTGTAAGTAGTGGTGCGCCGCGGGCGGGGGCGCGCGGACGCGGGGACCCACGGACCGAGCGTGTCTGCGCCCCAACTTTGTTTGCGCCACCGCGTCCCTTCGGGGCCTGGATTCGAGGTCTCCTCCCCGCCCAGTGCCCGGGATGTGTCCTACGGGACCGTCCTGGTCCCCTTCCAGGGACCCTGGGCGCGGAGGGACCCACGTACGCCGGACGAAGACTCGCTCCCGCCACCCCCATCGCGCCAGGGAGCGGGACCGGCCGCCGCTCGGGCCCCCTCGCCTGCGCTTGTCGCCGGCTGCGCACCAGCTGCCCGGGGACTCAGGTTGCACCCCTGGAAGCCGGAGCGCAACCTCGCTCGCGCACTCGGGAAGTTTCTCTTTCTGTGCGATCTTCTGAGCCCGACGTTTGCAGTCCTTCCTCCTGGCCCATCTCCCATCGCCGTGCGCAGGGCCAGGCTGGATCTCCTTCCGTGGCCCTGGCCCTGGCTTTGGCGACCGGGGTTCAGGTGAGCGTTTCCCCCAGGAGACGTTTGCGGTACTTCTCTGGCTGGAAAACTGTTGCTGCGGAGGCTGGGGAAGTCGGGGGCCGCAGCCCGAGGTACGGGATCCGTACGCCCCGAGCTCAGTGCGGAGCCCTTGTCCGCTTAGGGTGCGGGCGGGCGCTAATGGGGATAGCAGCGAAATGCCTCTGGTGGCTCCGAGCGGCTGGTACCTGGAAATAGCGATCTTGGAAAGAGGAGGGGGCTCCGGGCGCAGGCTCTTTTAGAGATGTCTGAACCCCAGGGCGCCTCAGGGACCCGCTACCCGCCGGCCCCCGAGGCCCAAGCGGCAGAGAGCTGTCGCCGTCTCTGCCTTTCAGATCCGAGCCTTTCACACCAGCTCAGACCCACTCCACAGCCCCCTATGACCTCTTGCCAGGCAGGCGACGGCACCTGCACTTGACCCTACGTTAGCTGGTCAGGTTCTCTTTGCCCCTCCGCCCATGACTGTTTTCTGACACATTTGAAATATTAAAGTTGCATGAACTTTCTGGACTTGCCAGGTTCTTTTGAAAAGCCCATGCATGCAGCCATTCCAAACAGGAGGCCCCTCTCTGGATTTCTGCCCCAGCCTGGAGTCATTGATGGCAGGTGGGAGGCTGTGAGTTGACTTCTGTTTCGTGCAGCCCAGGGTATACACATGGAAAGAAAGACCCTTTCTTGCATGTTTTTCTTTACTAGGGATTAAATTCATCCAGAGTATTGATTCACACCATCATAAAGGGTGATGAGTTCCCCCAGATGCAGGCAAGCCCCCTCTCCCAGCTTCTGACTAAACACTGCTGTTATTCAGCACGAAGAAGGAATTAGAAGAACTTCAGTTGGGTTTTGATGCATTTGGAAAAACAAAAAAACACTTTTCCCTTCTCTTACTCCATCTTTCTACCTTTGGAACATATATTAAAAGTAGAGATTGCTGTGTGATCAGATGGGGCCAGATCTGATTGGCAGATAGGCTAGTTCCATTATATTATTATATGATAGAAATGATAAAATAGCGTTCAGTGCACAGGATTTACCAGACGTTTGTTTGGTAAATGTGAGTGTGCGTAATGCTGAAATAAAGTGAGGTAGGCTGGTAGGCTGCCTGGTTTGATTGTTGCTGGAAATTGTCAGATAATGAAAGGGTCCAACGGTATGCAAATATTTATATTGTTTTCAGATTTCAGATAGCCCCCAAAACATTTATGAGATGTTTACAGATATATGACGCTCTGTGCAGTGGCTTTGAAAATGTGATAATTACTGCTTTATGTGCTTTTTTGCTTCCTCAAGGAACGTTATGTAAAAATCAGGCAGTTTTATATTCTTTTCTCCAAAGTTCCCCTTTGTATTAATTAATGGGGGATCTGCCGTTACTCAAAGGGAAACATTTGGGCACTGATGGTGTTTTGGGGTGATTCCCTGATTTTCTGTCAGTTGGAACCAGTACAGTGGATCCAACTTGTGGCTCTTTTACCTGCAAAGACCAGCTTTGGTATCGGTGTGAGACTGCCTGGGTGGGAATCTTGGAT
Organism: Lynx rufus; assembly: GCF_022079265.1. NCBI lineage: Eukaryota > Metazoa > Chordata > Mammalia > Carnivora > Felidae > Lynx > Lynx rufus. Next base: position 57,977,250 of record NW_025814825.1, read on the forward strand.
GTTCAGATGCTGTTATCATCAGGCAGAGATAACGACTTCCGGAAGGACAGGCTAGGCGCACATAGATACAGATGACCCTTTGTTTTCTTAGATAAGCTTCTGGTGGGATAACAGAGGCTGGATTTTGGGGGAAGGTTTGTTCTTCCTTTCTCCAGCGCTGGTCTGATGGCAAGATTTCAGTGGTTTGTACCCACCTGTGCTCGTGAAGGTGGTGGTCTCCGTAGCAGAGTGGGTTGAGAAAATCCTTCTGGGCAAGCTGCATCCACTTTCTCTGCAGCTGGGTCCAGTGTAGCTGATAAAAGTCATCACCTGCTTCTGCTCGTTGTATGTACCCTATTTCTCAGGATAAGAGAATAATCTTTTTGGGGGGAGGGGAGACACCTTGCTTCTTTGCAAACTTGTGCCTCTGGGAGGACGTCACCTGTAGATGCACCTGTTCTGTGATTACATTTTCTCTGAGTGAGAGCAAGACCCCACTGCCTGAGGCCCACATGCTCCTGTAGACTTGAAGTGAGTGCTAATGAAATGCAGTTTTGGACCTTGAGGTTGTAGGGTTATATGCTTTTCCTTTCTACTTAGGGAACCACTTCTCTGTCTCTAGGCCAGGTTTAGTGCTGAGGTTTGGCGATTCAGGATCCCAAGAGCATGCCCTCCAGGCACCCCCCATAGACCATCCAAGAGATGTGCAATGTCCTTTGGGCAGCCCTGACCAAGAAGTTCAAACCACCGGGAAGAAAATTAGTAACGAGTAACACAAATCAGGGCTGGCACAGAAAGCTTAACCGAACAGGGAATGAAATGGTTAGAGGAGCCCAGTGTTTAGGAAAAATCAAAGTACAATGTGTGGCTTTGAGGCTGCATTTAGTGCTCTGAAGCTTGCCCGGAGGCCCCTTTGCTCTTACTTATGGAGTGTGGGCAGAGCAGAGAGGAGGAGCTTCAGTGGGCTTCCTCCATTTTCCTGCCACCCAAGGCTCCGCAGATTCTGTGAGCTTGTGTGTACCTGCAAAGCCAGCACCGGACCTCGGTGAGCAAACGCAGTGTGGATACAAGGTGGTCAGTCAACAGCCTCGCAGCCAGTGTTGCACTGTTGGTAGTATATTACCTCCACTTTTACTGCTGTCACCAGTACAGTAAGTGCCATTTATTGAAGGTTTATTACGTGCCAGGCAGTAATGAAGATGATCACACAGATTTAACCCTTACACACACTCCACGAAGCGGGTATGTTGGCATTTGTGTTCACGCATGAAGAGGCCGAAGCAAAGACAGGTTAAGGAACCGCCCAAGTCACAGAGCGAATATGGGAAGCCCTGGATCCAAATCTAGATGGTCCTTCTGCGTCATCTGGACTCTCAGTCACCTCACTATACTGCTTCAGGAAAAATAACAGCCGGTGCGCGGCTCTCAAGGGTTTACTGTGCATAAGACATTCAAACAAAGAAACCAAGATTTAGACAGGGTAAGTAGCTGGCCTGAGGACACTCAGGTAGCAGGAGGTATAATCTGGATCTGAACAGGCAACTGAACCCCACGTCCCACAGCCATCAGCCGCTGAGATAGAATGTGTCAGGCACCAGACTTTGGAAACTAGAGCAAAAGTGACTGCATCCTAGAAGCGATCCCCTTACCGTGACCTATTGTCTCCGGAGAAGCAAATGAATGGCGTAGAATGATGTGTGGGAAGAGGCGTCACTCTGGTTCTCAGAGCAGACTCTTAGGATGACATTTCAAAGGGCATGGGGTGGTAGTTATGGGTCCCATGCCCTAAGAGACGGGATTAGGATATGTTACAGACTTTGCAGGGTCTCCCTTAGTCTCTGGAGCCCAGAGGGTGAGGTGTGGGGAGAGAAACTTGCAGGTCAGAACCTAATTGGTAGATTAAAGAACTGGAGGGTGTGTATACTCTCTCTTGCACCTTTTGGCCCTTGCCTCCAGGACATCAGTTCATCCGGAAAACCCTTTCTTTATAGCGTTGCAGAAAGGGCTCTGGAAATAAGACAACAATCAGAAATGCCGGTGGAGGGGGAAGGCGATCTACCTGTTTCACCTGTGAGCCCAGGTTCCCTGGGGTCCTCAGTCCCTCTCTCCACTACCCGCTCTGAGTGGCCCCCTGTCTGGGATGTCCCTCTGGGAGCTGTGGGTTGCTCAGCGAGTGGATGACATTTGCCTCAATTCAGATCAATCCTGTGTCTTTCTTGGAGCACTTCCTGTGCAGGAGACCTGTACTGGGTGCGGGGAGGGGTGGGGTGGGGAGGGTGTTTGAAGAAGGCTGGGGGGGCCTCCTGGGAGCTCACAGGTTGGCCGAGCAAGCACACAGTGGACCACTAGTGATTTTCCCCAGTGTAATCGCTTGCTTTGGAAGTTTTTCCTCCCAACGTTTTTATCATCCATCCAGGTGACAGATGCTTATTTGGCACCTTCTAGGGGCCAGCACTGTACGAGTTCTTTTCCTTCCCCTTCGTTGGTGCACTCTGGTTGGTATCATTCCAAACAGACACAGGGAAACTTGGCACCTTTGCTGGTCCAGGTGATTTGCCTGAGGGCACTAGCTGTCAGGTAGGATTTTTGGAGTAGTGACGGAAACTAACGTATCTTGCAGTATTACCCTGAAGAGTCCTGTCCGGGGCTCGAGGCCAAGGACAGTTGTGGTAGTTGGAGCAAAGCGCTCAGTTTACTGAGGAGGGGTTAATTAGCCCCGGGAGGGATGGGAAGGTGGGGACAGGTGCCAGGGAAGGCTGCCCAGAACTGGCACCTCACCTGAGTCTTGAGTATCCAGCAGCAGGCCCGAGGACATTCCTGTGGACAGAGTGGCCTGGAGCAAAGGCCTAGAGGTCTGGAGGCACATTTTGGATGGGGATCAGGTCTCTGGGCGTGGCCTCAGCATAGAGTGTGGGTCTGGAGTTGGCTGGTAGGAGGGGCAGGAAGTGAGTCTGGGACAGCAATGTGGGTGGTCTCAGTGCCCTGCTGGGAAGCGTGGACATTCCTTTATAAGCAGTAACTGGGGAGCCCCGGGAGATTTGAAACAAAAAAGCATCATGGTAAGACACTTGCCTGGTGGTGGAAAATGACAGCTCCCTCGGGCACGTAGGCCCTGTTTACGTTTGTAAGTGACAGTACCCAGCTGCTGTGCCCCACGGTGTGTGCGCTCTGGGGGCCTGGGTTGCGGTCAGCTGTCTCCGTGGCTGGCTCCATACTGCCAGCTGTTGGATTGTGGGGGCCGGCACTGTGTCATCGTCTTCTTTGCTTTGTCTATATTCCCAGCCAGGCCTTGCCACCAGCGCGGTCTGTGCCTCTTGAGTGCTCACCAGATTGCGATCGATTTCTGATGGCCACATAGACCCCAGGGCGATCTGCCTCAGTGCAGAATGAAGCTTCCTTAAAGGTTTGCCGACCACGTGCATCAGACTTTCCTGGGGCCCAGCTCAGACTTCACTGAATCAACATATGGAAGGGAGCCCTGGGAATCTGCATTTTTCAACAGGTGCGCCTTCTGTCCACCACATTTGGGGACTACTGACGTGCAGCCTACGCCTTCTTGTGCTGGAGGGTCTCCTCTGGTTCTTTTCCGGCTGCACAGACTACCCTTCCCCAACTCCTGCCATCAGGTGGGGCCATATGGAACGTGGGTGTTTGACAGGTGGTGAGCTCCGGTTGGGGCAGCGTAAATTTAGTGGCCTTTAGTGGCCTGTCATCGTCCTCCTCTGTTGGGGACGAGCATGCAGCTGTGTGTTGAGACGGCAGAACTTCTCCACGGAAGCAGAGAGACAGCTTCCCTGGAGAGTCATAGCATTGGCAGTGGACTTTGTGGGCCAGAAGGAAACTTTTTGCGTTAATGGCGATTTTAGGGATTGATTAGCTACTGAAGCACAAGTCTGTTCCATCTGGCTAATACACTTGGAATAATTTTGCTTGCTCTCTAGAAACAAAGTCATTTGAGGCAAAGTGGTATGATGAAAGACTATGGACTTTGGAGCTAGACAGGTCTATGTTTGGATTTTAGCTCTGCCACTAACCAGCAAGTTGCCTAAAATCTCCGAACCTCGATTTCTTCATGTGGGAAAGAAGAACAATACTTACCTCATTGGATGTTAGTAGATAAGATGCTTTTTTTTTTTTTATAACCCCTGTCTTTAAAAAAAAATTTTTTTTTTAATGTTTACTCATTTATTTTTGAGAGAGTGTGTGAGCGGGGGAGGGACAGGGAGAGAGACAAAGAATCTGAAGCAGGCCCCAGGTTCCGAGCTGTCAGCACAGAGGCTGATGCGGGGCTGGAATCCACAAACTGTGAGATCATGAGATCATGACCTGAGTCGAAGTTGGACGCTTAACCGACTGAGCCACCCAGGCGCCCTAGGAGATAAGGTGCTTTAAGCACCTACAGTACATGGAACAAAAATGAGATGCCTTCTCCCCACTCTTATGAATCTCTGTTACGTATAGTTGGTGTCTGAGAATAGCAGTGTAGCACAGTGGTCAGGACCATGGCCTTTGGCATTGGTTGCTGAGGCTTGAATCCAGATTTTGACACTTATTAGTTGCATGAGCCTTTGGGGAAAGTATTTATCCAGCTTAGATCCTTGTTTCTCCCTCTGTTCCACAGAAAAAATAGCAGTACCCATGAACGTAAGGCTTGGGAGTATTAAATGAGAGAGTATTCAGCTCATCATGGGTGCTCAGTAAATGGAAATGTTATTACCATTGTCCTTTTGTTAAGATGAATCCATAATGTACGCTAAATAGAAACGCTATAGGTAGCTAACAATACTCTGATTACAAATGATTTACTACGGGATTTCTATAAACTAGTAAACTTCTTTAAATACATTTTGCATGATTCCTTTTAGTCCCCGTGAGGCAAGTATGTAACTTGAGCTCGTGAATGAGCTCATTCAGTGAGCCGTACCCCCATAGAGCAGCGTGGCTGGCTCGCTGTCTAATGGACGGGTGGTCCCAGTACTGTCGTTTCTCATATGTGACTTACATTGCTGGCCATTTACAACAGTGATTTTAGGACATCAAATCCGAAGGGGCATTAGCATAACTGCATTGGACCATGTGAAAGGAAAATGCTGCATTCCTATCATTTTCTTCCGACACCCAGTGTCCGAAGCCCTGCGCAGGGAGTTTTCCGTCAGACACCCTCCTGGGGCCCTGTCCACCCCCAGTCGGGGTGGGTGGAGTGCGGTGAGCATCTCTTCCCTCCCTGGGGAGGCTTCTGCCTTGTCATCTGATAAATGGAGCAGCCTTCTGCTTGAAATAGTATTTGCCACTGTAAAGTGAGTCTGCTGAAACCAGAATTCTGAGAATTGATGATGTTCTGCCACAGGGAGATAAATGCTTATAACACGACGAAAAGGAGATCATTAGTTTCATAACTTGTAGACAAAGTTATCTCAATTAGTTATAAAGATGATGCCTTTTATGACCCACACAAGGCTCATAAAAGCACCATACCTCCCTCTATTTTCCTATGATAGTGTTCTTAAATATGAAAATCATCATAGTAATACTTGTTTCTTTAGTAAATATAACCTGTGGATGAATCAGAAGCACCGGTTTACAGCGCGGAGGTGGACTGACACAGAACCATACCCGCCTGTGCCATCATTAACCAAAGGCACAAAGGTGTAGAGGGACTTGGAGATGTCCCGGGATGGACGAGCAGGAGGCACAGAGAATCTGGGAGTCTTGAGCCCAGGGATGGCCGCATCACCAGCTTTCAATATGTGACTGAAAAACTGTCCTACAGAGGTGAGAGACTAGTTGTGATTCGGTCTCCACTGCAGACAAAGGAGCAAGAAACAGGGTCAGAATCCGTAGGAGGAGCATTTAGGTTGGTTTTCAGAAAAGTAGGCAGTCTGCCAGTCACTGGGAGACATTTCTTTTCTCCTTTTCCGAAGGGTTTTAAAAACATTTTTATGAAAGTGTTAGTTCGAACCATATGCAGTGGCTGATATTTGACTGTTTTGACCTACAAAAGCAAGAATTTCATTGAATTCAACCTAAAAATAAAATACACAAGGAAACAAATGCATGATTTATAATTGCACAGCTTCCCAGAATACCCTCTGCCCACCAAGCCCCATTTCCCCCGCCCCCAGGGTTCAGTTCTGAGCTCCATATAAATGGAATCATACAGCAGGTGCTCTTTCATACGGCTGCTTTGCTCAGTGTGTTTTTGAGATTTATCCATGTTGTACTTAGTTGTAGTTTGTTAATTCTTATTGCCATAGAGCTTTCATGGCATGACTTACCTCTTGCTTTACTCATTTTGCTGTTTATGGATATTGGGATTATTTGTTGATTTGGGCTAATGCTGTTATTGTCTGTCTGTCTTCTTTCTTTCTTCCTTTCTTTTTTTTCGTGAACATATTTGTAATTTCTGTTGGGTATATACCTAGGAGTGGAAATGCTAGGTTGTTATTCACTTGAGGTTTTTAAAGAAGGATTTGGCCTTTCTTCGTCTAGCTCCGCTTCTGAATTAGGGATGTGTGCTGCTTTAATCTCCATCTGTTGAGCAGTTACTTTGTGAAAGCCCGTGGTGGCCCCGAATGCCCCGAAGAAGCCACGAGCTGGGTCCCCACTCTACAGGCAGGCAGGCAGGCAGCCTGGCCACCGTAGTCAGTGCAGGGGCTTTGGAATTATTTTCTGACTGCTGATTGCAAGGGTGTGCCCTAGCTTCCTCATCTGTGAAGTGGGGATAAGAAATAACACCTGCCAGGGGGCTGTAAGGATGAAATGATGCGTAACAAGTGCCAGCTACAAAGCTGGTACATAGTGGTAAAGCCACTCTGTGTCCCTGGCTCCATCATGCTTCCTGTGGACAGGTGGAGATGAAGGTGAGTGAAACCCCCCCCCAATATCACAGCGTAATAATAAGAAGAAGAATGCAGCTCTTAGCACCACAGGAGAGCTGCGCCTTGAACTAGGATTTCAGAAGTCTGGGGGAAGCATTCTGAATAATCATCCAAGAAATCACTGACAAAATGAATTGACCAATACCTGTGTACGTGTCAGTATCTTTTCATTGACCTGTATCTCCACTTTGGTTACAGAGGGAGGAAAGGAGACGAGCTTTAACATGTACTGTAGATCAACTTTGTTCTAGGCACTTGTCACACCTTAGATGATTTCATCTTTGCAAGTCCCTTGCCACCCCCCTCTCCCCCCCCCCCCCCCCGCCGCAAGAGGTGATATTGTTGTCCTGATTTACACAGTAAGGAGTTAACACTCCTCATATACAGAAAGCTCTTGCCAATCAATGAGAAAAGAGCAGAGCTCTTAAATTTTTTTTTTTCAACGTTTTTATTTATTTTTGGGACAGAGAGAGACAGAGCATGAATTGGGGAGGGGCAGAGAGAGAGGGAGACACAGAATCGGAAACAGGCTCCAGGCTCTGAGCCACCAGCCCAGAGCCTGACGCGGGGCTCGAACTCACGGACCGCGAGATCGTGACCTGGCTGAAGTCGGACGCTTAACCGACTGCGCCACCCAGGCGCCCCAAGAGCAGAGCTCTTAAAGAGAAGAGTGGGCAGCAGAACTAACAGGGAACTAGTAATACAAATAGCGAACGCACCTTTATAAATCTGTGATTTCCATAGAAAGGCAAAATATCCATCTGAAAGCAGCAAAATGACATTGCATATAGATCAGCACACACTTTTTATTGTGCTGGGACCAAAGAATGTGGAGCCATTGAAATTAGTAACATAGACGACTATTTGTTGACTTGCGGAAGATACCCATAAATTGTGAAGTGGTAAAAAGTAGGTTATGTAAGTGTGCACGATGCTACTTTCATAGGGTAATGTAATGAAATCAGTTTGTGTTGATATCTATAAGGAAAATCGCTATAAAGATATACAACAAAATTGTAACAGTGGTTATTTTAGCCGATGGAATTATATAATATTTGCTTTTTTCTTCATGCTATTTATTGTCTACATTATTTTACAGTAAACATTTATTACCTTCATATAGAATCAGAAAAATCAATGTAGAAATTTCCTGTTATGGGGAGGGGAAGAACCTAATGAAATATTCTTAGATGGGGCTGTGTGCTTTTTGTGATTGCTTTAGACATATCTGTAGCGGGAATGTGTCAAAAATCAACCTTTCTATATTTAATATCAACTAAAATATTGAAAGGAAAACCAGAAGGTAAAGATTAACACCCAGATGTGCAAGATTGTGGTGAAACAGATGTGATCTGAGGCTGCAGGTGGAAATGTAAATGGACATAAGCCTTTAAAAAATTTTTTTTAACGTGTATTCATTTTTGATAGAGACAGAGCATGAGTGAGGGAGGGGCAGGGAGAGAAGGAAACACAGAATCTGAAGCAGGTTCCAGGCTCTGAGCTGTCAGCACAGAGCCCGACGCAGGGCTTGAACCCACCCATGAGATGGTGACCTGAGCCGAAGTTGGCCGCTTAACCCACCGAGCCCCCCAGGCACCCTGGACATAAGCCTTTTGAAGAGTGGTATTTCAGTGCATAGACAGACCTGAAATTATTCCTGTCCTTTGACTTAGAAGTGTTAGAAAAATATGTTGAGGCACTGATGTAGAGATGCAAAAATATCCTCATGTATAAGATATTCACTGCTGTGTTCCATAAAAGCAAATATATTTGTCAAATAAAACTAAAATAAAAGTCAAATGGTCAACACTGGAAGAATAGTTTGATAAATTACGGACACGATAAATTGTCTATTAAAACGATAATTTTGAAAATTGGGAAGAAACATGGTAACATTTTATGATGTAGTAGTTAAAGGGAAAAAGGACTCTCCAAAAATAGATGTCAGAGTTAAACTGTGGGCAGCATGTTTGATTTGGGCAAATATTAGAAAGGATTTTACACAGAAGAGCATGTATGTAATGGGAATGAATGTTTCTCTTCACTTAAACATTTTCTTTAAGATTATGAAATAGTTAGGGGCACCTGGGTGGCTCAGTCGGTTGAGCGTCCGACTTCAGCTCAGGTCATGATCTCTCGGTTCGTGAGTTTGAGCCCCGTGTCGGGCTCTGTGCTGACAGCTCAGAACCTGGAGCCTGGTTTGAATTCTGTGTACCCACCTCTCTCTGCCCCACCCATGCTCATGCTCTGTCTCTCCCTGTCTTTCAATAATAAGTAAACATTAAAAAAAATTTTTTTAAGATTATGAAATAGTTGGAAAAATTGAAACAACAGAGAAGGGTAAGGATGGCTTACCTCTCTCAGGACTGCTTCACCTCTCTGCCCGTTCATTCCCTTCACTTTTTAAAGTCAAACTTTTAAACAATGTGTACTCTTTTGTGGGACTATGTTGCCTGGCACGTTTCTGAGATTCATCTATGTTGTGCTCAGTTGTAGTTTGTGTGTGTGTGTGTGTGTGTACATAAAATATACATTTTGAATATATTATGTATTTACACATAATAAAAATATAGGTAAATATAAAATAAAATAAATAAAAGTTTAATAAAAACTGAGACACTCTGACAAAATTTTTTTTTTTACTTAACTTAGATCTACTTGATTCTTTTTTTTTTTTTTTAATTTTTTTCAACGTTTTTTATTTATTTTTTTGGGACAGAGAGAGACAGAGCATGAACAGGGAAGGGGCAGAGAGAGAGGGAGACACAGAATCGGAAACAGGCTCCCCTCCTGATGCGGGGCTCGAACACACGGACCGCGAGATCGTGACCTGGCTGAAGTCGGACGCTTAACCGACTGCGCCACCCAGGCGCCCCTACTTGATTCTTTTTATTGGCTGTGGGTATTTCATCATATTAACCTACTCAGGGAATTTTAGGGTGTTTTCACGTCTCAGTACAACAGACAACATTGCAATTGTGCTTACACTGTAGTGCACCTGTTAAAGTAAGGCTGTCCATGTTTACATTCTGTTTTTCGACATCCTTGCCAATGCTGGGTGTTGGTAATGTTTTATATTTGTACCGTAGGACAGAATATTACATTTGTATCTTTTCATTGTGTATTGGCAGTTTTTATTTCCTTTTTAAAATTAGGTTTTAATTTTGGGGTGCCTGGGTGGCTCAGTTGGTTAAGCATCCGACTTTGGCTCAGGTTATGGTCTCACAGTTCATGTGTTCAAGTCCCACATTTGGCTCTGTGCTGACAGCTCAGAGCCTGGAGCCTGCTTCAGATTCTGTGTCTCCCTCTCTGTCTGCCCCTCTCCTGTTCATGCTCTGTCTCTCTCTCTCTGTCTCTCAAGACTAAAGAAATGTTAAAAAATTTTTAATTAAGTTTTAATTTTAATTCCATTATGGTTAATATGTAGTGTTATATTAGTTGCAGGTATACAGTATAGCGATTCAACAATTACGTATATCACCCAGTTACTTATCAGGACAAGTGCACTTCTTAATCCCCATCACCCATTTCACCCATCCCCCACTCATCTTCCCTCTGGTGACCATCTGTTTGCTCTCTATAGTTAAACATCTGTTTCTCAGTTTGTCTGTCTCTCTTTTTCCTTTGCTTGTTTGTTTTGTTTCTTAAATTCCACATGTATGTGAAATCATATGGTATTTGTCATTCTCTGACTTATTTCACTTAGCATTATACTCTCTAGTTCCATCCACATCGTTGCAAATGGCGAGACTTCATTCTTTTTATGGTTGAATAATATTCCATTATGTATGTATATATATACACACACATATATAAACACACACATACACACACACACACACATCTTTTTTATCCAATTCATCTATTGATTGACACCTGGGTTGCTTCTATAATGTGGCTATTGTAAATAATGTTGCTATAAACGGGTACATTTATCCCTTTTAAGTTAGTGTTTTTATATTTTTTTGGGTAGATACCCAGTAGTGCAATTACTGGATCTGTTTTTAACTTTTTAAGGAACCTTCAGTCTATTCACAGTGGCTGCACCAGTTTGCATTCCCACCAACAGTGCACAAGGGTTCCTTTTCCTCCACATCCTTGCCAACACTCGTTTCTTGTGTTTTTGAGTTTAGCTATTCTGACAGGTGTGAGGTGATACCTCATTGTGGTTTTGATTTACATTTCCCTGACGGTGAGTGATGTTGAGCATCTTTTCATGTGTCTGCTGGCCAATTTGTATTTCTTTAGTGAAATATCATTTCCCTTAATCCATGCTTCATCTTACTGAAGTGTAGGAGTGCTTTATGCCTTAAAGATATGAATCTTTTCTTTCATATGTTGCAGCTATCTTCTCTGTGTCTGTGGTTGACTTTTAAATTTCTTTGCAGTTTCTATTATGCGCACATTTTAATTTTTGTGTAGTTAAATCTATCAGTCTTTCCCTTTATGGTTTCAGAGTTTCTGTCCTATTTAGAAAGTCCTCTTTCATCTAAAATAGAAACGTTCTGTATTGTCTAGTATTTTATGCTTTGTTCTTTAATTTTAATTCTTTAACGTATCAGAAATTTATTTTTATGTATGGAGTGAGGTAGAAGATTTAAATTTCTGTTTCTGTATAGTTTTCAGTTGTGGAGTAGACATTGTCTTCTCCGTGATACCATTACCAGTTACAAATTCCCATATGTCCATGGAATTGCAAGTGTATCTTGTTGCAATTTCAATTCTAAGGTATATGGCCCCTTACCTCTGGGAACAAACATAGCATGGAGGTTAAGACTGCAAGCTCCAGAGTCAGGATGCCTGAGTTCAAAGCACTAATCTTCTGTTACTATCTGTGTGAACTTGGAAGTTGCTTTATCTCTCTGTGCTTTAGTTCCCTGGTCTTAATAATGATATGGATAATAGTGGATACTAATAATAATAATGGATAATGATGCAGTAATTTCATTGTATTGAGATCAGAGAGAGCGGCTTGTGCGGTTTTTGTGTTTCATAACTTGTTCTGATTTTCTGTGTGGCCACATATGTGGTCAATTTTTTGTAAATTTATATAGCTTGAACGTAATGAATAGTTTGTGTTTGATAGGTACAAAGCTCTAAATATATTAAAGCAAGCTGACTATACTATTCAAATCTTTACTTATATTTGAAATAAATGGCAGAGATTGGCCATTTATTCTTACTATATTCTTACTATATTCTTACTATAAAAAAATTCATTCTTTATAATTTGGTCTTTTTTTAAAAAAAAGTAATCTCTACCCACAACATGAGGTTCAAACTCATGACCCTGAGATTAAGAGTAGCATGCTGTACCAACTGAGCCAGCCATGTGCCCCTAACTTGGTCTTTTTAATGTGAAGATATGCTATCTCTCAAACTATGGTAATTAAAGCATTTACATTTTTGGAGGAAGTAACTAATACTTTGTCATACTACTGCCAGCTTATTCTCTGTTTTATTTTTGTGGTGCTTCATTTTGCTTTTTTACCCCCTAATTTCTTGCATTTAGCTGAATAGCTCAAGGTTTCTTTGCCACCCTTCTTTTTTTCCTTTAGTGATTTGGAGGTCAGAATTCCTATGTCTGCATTTCAGATTAGTGTTCTTAAATTTTATCTCCCTCTGATAAACCTTTTATCATTAAGAAGTTTTCATCTTTGTGTTAATATTCCTTATCTTGAAGTACACTTTAATACAAGATATAGCTAGCTACATTATCTTTTTTGAGGGTAATGCCTGCATAGAATATATTTTCCATCCTTCTACTTTCAACCTACCTGTATTTTATGTTTAATGTATGTGTCTTATAAACAACATTTAGTTGTACCTTTTAATTTTATCCAGTATGGCCAATCTCTGCCATTTATTTCAAGTGGTTAAGCCATTTACATTTAATGCAATTATTGATGTGGTTGAGTTTAAGTCTACCATCTTGTTTTTTATTTGTCCTGTTATTTGTTCCTTTTTTCTCTTTTCTTTAAAATTTTTTTAATGTTTATTTATTGTTGAGAGAGAGAGAGAGAGAGAGAGAGAGAGAGAGACAGTGTGTGAGTTGGGGAGGGGCAGAGAGAGAGGGAGACACAGAATCAGAAGCAGACTCCAGGCTCTGAGCTGTCAGCACAGAGCCCAACGCAGGGCTCAAACCCAGGAACTGCAAGATCATCACCTGAACTGAAATTGGACGTTTAACAGACTGAACCACTCAGGCACCTCTCTTTTCTTTTAAATTAACATTTGTTAATATGCCATTTTATCTCCTTTATTGTAGTTTTAGCTACACCTCTTCAAAAATTTTAGTAGTTTCTCTAGAGATTACAATATGCATTTTTTACTTGTCACCATTAAGTCAATATTTCAAACAGATTTCAAATACAGCATAAAATACAGCATAAAAACATTATGACAGCATACTTTCATTTCTTCCCTTATGCCTTTGAAATACTGTCATAGATTTCACTTCTATGTATGAATCACATAAAACATTTGTTTTTGTCTTAAACAGTCCATATACCTTTATAGAAATTACATTGAAAGTATTTACCTACATACTTAGCATTTCCAATGTTCTTTGTTATTTCTTTCAGATTTAGTGTTTTTCTTTAGGATTATATGCCTTCATCCTGAAGAACTTCCTTTAGCTTTTCTTTTTTCTTTTTTTAATTTTTTAACATTTACTTATTTTTGAGAGAGAGAGAGAGTGAGCGAATGAATGGAGGAGGGATACAGAGAGAGGGAGACACAGAATCTGATGCAGGTTCCAGGCTGTGAGCTGTCAGCACAGAGCCCGACACGGGGCTTGAACTCACAAACTGTGAGATCATAACCTGAGCCGAAGTCAGATGCCTAACCGATGGAGCCACCCAGGTGCCCCCCTTTAAGCTTTTCTTGCAGGGCAGATTTGCTAGAAATAGGTTCTCTTGGACTTTGTTCTATTGGGATTATCTTTATTTTTGAAAGATACTTTTGTTGGATGTAGAATTCTAGGTTAACAGTTTTCTTTCAGCTATTTAGAGATGGCTTTGAATTGCAGATTCCATTCTTTCTGATGAGAAGTCAGCTGTCTTTGTTATTGTTGCTTTCCTGAATGTCATGTGTTTTCCCCTCTGGCTGCTTTTAAGAATTTCTCTTCACCTTTGGTCTTTTGCAGTTTGAGTATGATGTGTCTAGGTTGGTCTCATTGTACATTTCCTGCTTGGGTTCATGGAGATTCTCAGAGCTATGGTTTGATGTCTTTCATCAGTTAAATATTAATAAGACATTAATATTTTTTCTGCCCCATTTTCTCTCTCTGTTTCTTTTGGTTTTTCATTCACACAGATATTAGTTTTATTTTATTTTATTTTTATTAAAACTTTTTTTAATGTTTATTTTTGAGAGAGAGAGACAGAGTGTGAGCGGGGGAGGGGCAGAGAGAGAGGGAGACACAGAATCTGAAACAGGCTTCAGGCTCTGAGCTGTCAGCACAGAGCCGGATGCAGGGTTCGAACCCACAAACCACAAGATCATCATGACCTGAACTGAATTCTGATACTTAACTGACTGAGCCACTCAAGCACCCTTATTAGACAGTTTTATATTATTCCACAAGTCTTGGAATGCTGTGTTCTATTTTATTTTTGTTATTTCTTTCTTCCCTGTGGCTCAATTTAAGGTAGTTTCTATTGGTTTATCTTCAAATTCACCAATTCTTTATTTTCTACTATGTCTATTCTGCTGCTAAGCCCACGCAATAAATGCTTTATTTCAGTTCATTTTTTTCCAGTTTAGAATTTCCATTTGATTCTTTTTTAGAGTTTTAGTTTCTTTGCTGATGTTTTCCACTTGTTCATTCTATTCTTCTTTCCCTATAATCTTTTAATGTATTTATAACAGAAAGTCCTTTTCTGCTAATTGTAACATCAAGGTGATCTACGGTTCTGATTTTTTTTTCCCTGATGATTATGGGTCACATTTTACTGCTTCTTTTGTATGTGTAGTAATTTTTTATTGCATATTGGAGCTTATGAATCATACATTATGGAGACGATAGATCATTATTGTCTGCCAGAGAGTGTTGAGGTTTGTTCTTGCATGAAGTTAATTTATTGCTGGGTCGCCTTCATCCTTAGAATCTTGGTTCTAGGCTATGTTTGTATAAGTCTATCTTGGTTTTGCCTTTGATCCTAGGGTACATCCTTTAGTTCTGGGAGGTGCTTTTTATTACTATAATTTGGCTCTTCTGAGGTTTCAGTAGAAAGGCTAACTTGGAAGAACTTCAACTCCAAACTCTATCTCCTGGCACTGGCTAGCTGCTGGAATTTCCTGTTTTACTTTTAGACTGTGGCTGTTACTTTCCAGTGGGATCCTTGGAGTCCTGTCCTGCACATGGCAATGTCTGAGTTACCCAGTAATTTGAAGGGAATTTGTACACAGAATTTTGGGTTTCCCTGCTCTGGCTAAACTCTTTTTTCAGGGAGGTTTCATGTGTATTGTATTATCCAGTATTTTATTTCCACTTGCTTTCTCTTTTCCATAGTTTTTCTCCCCCGCTATTCTGCTTTACTGATGGACACTCCTGGAGGCTCTAAAACCTGGCTATGGATTTCTTAATGTTTTCTTTCTTTTCAGTTGTGTTTTTTGAGAGGGAAGAGAGACAAAGTGAATGGGTTGCATCAGCCATCTTGAATTAGACATCTCTTTAAATAGATTTTTCAATTTTTTCTTGGACACAATGTTTATGTTTTTTAGTATATAAAATTATATTTTAAAAATCCACTGATTCTTACTTTTACCTGTGAGTATTTTTATGGCTTTTGGAGTCATCATTCAAGTGACCTCTCCTTTATGTATCTAAAATCCTACGTATTTTCTAAGACTTGGCTCAGAATTTGCTTTTCTCTGTTACCTTGTCTGAGCATATCAGCCCTGAATGAATGTACGTGATATTGATGACAGTGTTATATAGAAGGTCCCTGCTTATCTTTTTATTTAATGACGGAAATACTTGGTTCCTGAATGTGTTGTGCTTTAATTCAGTTTTGTGGACCAGTGCAAAGATTTTCAGCCATGGAATGAGAACATATTAAATTGGACTTTAAACATATGAACAGCTTACTCACGGAAAATCGTGTGAAACACAGATGCTTTGATATTTGCTTTGATTTTTTTCCTAACACAAAAGATCCTTTTACTGTTTGCTGGAAGTAGCAAACTGTGGTGGTTTGACGATGACAAAGATGACGATGATGTTAGTGATGATAATTCATATTTATTGACCACTTACTATATGCCAGGCACTTTCCTCCTGTGAGATAAGAATTTTATAATTTTTCATGTTTTTGGATGAGAAAACCAAGGCTTAGAGAGGTTAAAGAATGTGCCCAGTGTCACACTGTTAATAAGCAAGATGAAATGCTTTCCGTGAAACATTTAAATTGAGTATTTTATGAGTTGGAACAATTCAGAGCAGATTTGGGTGGGGGTGGGGAAGAGGAGGGACTGGTAGTGAGGCTTCCTGATAATGAAATGACCCTGACAACCTCTGCGAAATCATGGACATGAAGGGGATAGACACACGACGAGCAAATGGAATGTTGACATTTTACGGGAAGGCACCGCCGAGTGAATTATATTATACCCAGTGTCTGGCCTGACCTGGCTCTAGGCGTTGTCTCATCCATCACCCTCTGCCTTGTTTCCCAGAGGTCCTTACTGAGATCCTCCTTGTTGTTCAGGGGCAGAGCTGAGTCTAGAACCTCCGTCTCTTGACTCCTGGCCCCACAGGCTGCTGTAGCAGGTGACTTCCTTTGCTCCTCTTGAGGCGTCAGTTCTGCACGTTAGGGCTCGTCCTTTCAAAATCCTGTTGGGATCATTTGAATGCAGCTCTGTTTCTAGACAGCCTCTGTAGGGCAGCTAGTGAGGAGAGCTGCTTTTTATCAAAACAAACTCTTGCTCAAAAGGAAATCCCAACGTCTCCTCCTTTTCCTCACCAACGTCCAGGTATCAGAGGAATAAATTCTAGAAATCTAATGGACGGCATAGTGACTGTAATTAACAGTACTGTGTTATGTATCTGAAAGTTGCGAAGAGAGTAAATATGTTTTTAAGTTTATTTATTTATTTTGAGAGAGAGAGAGAGAGAGCGAGTGCATGAGCAGGGGAGGGGCAGAGAGAGAGGGAGAGAGAATCCCAGGCAGGCTCCTTGCTGTCAGCTCAGAGCCTGATGCCGGGCTTGAACTCAATGAACTGCAAGATCATGAGCTGAGTCAAAATCAAGAGTCAGACGCTTAACCAATAGAGCCACCCGGGCACCTTACAAAGAGAGTAAATCTTAAATCTGCTCATCACAAAAAAGCAATGGTGGTTGAGCGCCATGATGGAGGTGCTAACTAACACTGTGGCAGTAATCCCTTTGTAGTATTTAAGTGCATCACACCAATACATCACACACCTTAAACATACACAGTGTCAATTAGATCTCAGTAAAGCTTTTCAAAAAGAAGTCCTGACAGTTCTCCTACATGTATTTGCCACACTTCTGCACCACGTGTAGGAGAGACGCGTCCACAGGCCCAGAGCATGTGAGGTGACAGGTGAGTCCTGCCTTCGAGCGCTGTCCTCTCCTCGTGGTCTCTTTGACCTGCAGTTGCCTGTGGACCTTGTTTTAAGTATCAGGAAGAGGGATGGACCTGAAGTTCAGGGGTGGGTGTTTCTGGAGGGGTTTTCTTTGTAAAGCCCAGCTTTGAAAACTGGAGGGCAGCCCTTGCCACACTGAGAATACCTGCATTTGGGACAGAATATTTGCGGATGGTGACACATCATTTTCCTTGGTCCCATTCCCTTGTCCTGGGAGCAGAAGTAGATGACTTGGGGGTGGAGACTCCACTCCCCTCCCTGAAGATGGTGCAGGAATCACCTCTACGCCTTCAGGAACATTGGCAGTGCATTGACGATGTCCCATTGTGTGAGATGCTGAGCTGGGCCGGGAACAAGAACTGAATGCCACAAGCCCGCCTCACTAGCCAGAGTCGCGTCAGCGGCAGAGAGCAGGGTCCTTGGAGTTCGGGATGCCATGGGGCCAGTCTTCTTGGCATGGAGGACTGGCAGAGCAGGAGGGCTTGCCAGGGGTTCGGGGGCCCAGTGGGGTTGGGGTTTGGGTGGTAAGAGCCACAGCACCCAGAGGTGGGACACAAAACTGAGTGGAGGACGTCGGGGAGCAGCTTTGCCTGGGGCGAGCTGTGCCCTCCTTTGTGCAGACCTTGCTTCTGGGTCTCTAGCCCCGGGGCCTGCCTTTTTAATTGATTTTGCAGGAATAGCTTCTTTCCTTTCGAATGCTTCCTCTGTGCCAGGTGAGATTCTTTTTTAAAAAAAATTATGATTATTATAGGCCCATTTAATTCATCTTAAGAAAATCTAAAAAGTAAAAATTGATGCCTGAAATCAGAATATTCATGCTGAGTGTGACCTCATTAATGGATGTATTAAGAACTGTATTCTTCAACATCAGAGAGTGTATTTACCTTTGCAAAAAAAAAAAAAAAGAAATTCAACAGGGGTAGCCTGAGAACAGCATAGTCTAATAATTTCACTGACCACATTTTTCATTGTCAAATGAGTTTTGCAAAATATAGTCTACCTGTTATTGTTCCACATCACCATTTCAGATGACCTGGAGAGTTCTCTTTGTAAAACAGTGGAATGGTCCGATATAGGATATTTAAAAGAAAGGCAGTTTTGTTACTTTACGGAAATTCAGGAATAGCAATCCTAAATTCGCACTGTGCATGCAGGTGAGTTTCTTATGCTTTGTGTGCAATGAACTTGTCTGGTCCTTATGACACCAGCATGAAGTGAATGCTGTTAACTTTCAAACTTTTTGGGAGAGGAAGTGCAGGGAGGGGACAGTGATCTGTCTGTGGTCATTTCTTTTTTTTTTTTTTTTTTTCAATGTTTATTTATTTTTGGGACAGAGAGAGACAGAGTGTGAATGGGGGAGGGGCAGAGAGAGGGAGACACAGAATCGGAAACAGGCTCCAGGCTCTGAGCCATCAGCCCAGAGCCTGACGCGGGGCTCGAACTCACGGACCGCGAGATCGTGACCTGGCTGAAGTCGGACGCTTAACCGACTGCGCCACCCAGGTGCCCCATGTCTGTGGTCATTTCTATAGGTGGCAGAGGTAGAACGGGGGTCCAGGCCTGCCTGGCTCCATAGCTCTCTGTTCCCATTGCTGTCTTGCTGGGGTTGGGTGGGGGTGATCTCTTTGTCCCCAGCTGCCCACCCTCTGGCCTCCTGTGCACCGTGCCTGCAGTGGATCTTGGTCATAACAAACCCATGGTCAGGAGCAGTTGAGCCTAGTGCCTAGAGGATCCCAGGATCTGGAGCCCCAGACCCCCTGGCATCAGATGCTGCTCGACCTCCGCTTGAATTACTTCAACCTCTCCTTCCTCAGTTTATGAATCTGCAAAGTAGGGAGAAAAATCGTACCTGTTGGAAACTGTCAGAGAATAAATGCTAGCAGGGTGATGCCTGGCATGCAGGGAGCTCTCCATAAATAAAAGCCATCGTCATCAAAATGGTTGGTGTTCATCTAGAACTTTCCCTACCCTTCTTTTGGCCCCATCTTTACCCCATCTTGCCTGTGAGAACCATGTGTTTATAAGGTAAACCTGTCTTCATTTACCATAATCCTTGTTTCTTTCTTGAACAAGTGGAACCTTTCTCTGGATGTTAGCAGGCAGTATTGGAAAGCAGTGCAGCTTTAGGAATAGCCAACATAAAAAGCATCAAGAGCCTTGGACGAAGCTTGATTAATTATCTGTGTACTTTATGCCTGAAATGCGAATCATGGTTTTCATTTTCCTCTCAAGAACGTGAGCTGCCTGCTTTGAATTAATCCAGGAGAGCAGTGTTTTAAAAAATTTCCCTACTGCTTTGTCAGCACTTAGAATTACTGCCTGAGGGTTTTCTTTTTCCCTTCTCAGAGAATCTAAAGGCAGGTTGAATACTTTTTGGATTAAATTTAATTAGTTTAAGTTTGGAAAAAAAAAAAAAAGAAAAAAAGAACAGAACTTTGTGAAGGTTGTGCTCCAGAAGGAAGTGTTTCCATTGTGATTTTTTGTTTGTTTGTTTGTTTCTGAGGTGTTTTGAAAACCACTCTGGGTTTTTCTGCTGGCTGTGTTGGAAATCATGAGCCCCTGCTCACGGGAAGTCGGAAAGCAGGTCTCACTCTGGAGTGAACTGTGTTCAGTTTCACAGTGAACGGAGTCAAATCCTAAGAACAAATCCACGTGAGATACAAATGAGTGCAGGTATAATTTTGGCATTTGCCTTGCTCCACTACAAGCATCGTGAGAGGAGGGCTTTGACTTTTGTGTTCACCACTCTCCCTCCCACTGCTGATGTGGCTAGCACATAGTAGGTGCTCAGGAAATAGTGAGCAAAAGACGTAGCTGTAGTGAGGTGACTTCAGATGACAGTCTGCCTACTAGAGGAAGGACCTCTTCCAGTTGGCATATCCTGGGCCTACAGACAGGAAGATGAGGTCAAGGCTTGCCCTTTAGATGTACAGAGAAGCTCAGAGGAGAAGTCAGGGAAGCCATGGGTCACTCAAGTTGGACAACTTCTCCTCCCCAGGAAGAAATGCAATGAGGAAAAGTCCAGGCATGATATTGAGATACCATGTGGGTTCGTGGCTCTGTCAGCTCCCCAGGAAGGGTGACTCCTGACCTTCTCCCATTGGGCTCTGGCATTTAGAGGCTGTGCAGGGTAGCACTGAGCAGGGAGGTGGCAAAGGTGACAGTGTGATTAGTGTGGCCACGTGTGTGTTTGATTAAATGCTGAGACACACACCATGGTCTGCCAGGTCTCCATCTTCTTCAGGGCCCATGCCCACAGCTGACTGTCCACAACCTTCTTGTGACGGGTCCTCAGTGGGGTCAGGCCTACTTCCCAAGGCACAGACCCTCTGATTACTACCTCTGAGCTGAAGCGTACCTCTTTGAGAACCACAGCTTTTTAAGAAAGTTATCTTTGTTAGAAGTTCTTTCTTTAAAAAAAAATTTAATGTTTATTTATTTTTGAGAGAGAGAGAGAGAGACAGAGTGCAAACAGGGGAGGAGCAGAGAGAAGGGGAGGCACAGAACCCGAAGCAGGCTCCAGGCTCTGAGCTGTCAGCACAGAGCCCAACGCGGGGCTTGAACTCACGAACAGTGAGATCGTGACCTGAGTCGAAGTCGGATGCTCAACTGACTGAGCCACCCAGGCACCCCAGAAGTTTTTTTTTTCATTTTAAAAAATCAATGTTTTCAAATTATAAAACAATTGTAGGCTCAGTGTAGGAAACTTGCACAATACAGAGAGAAAAATGGGAAAGAAAGTGAAATTATTTATGGTCCTACTAGCCAGAGAAAACCACAGTTAATATTTTGGTCTGTGTTCTTTTATTTATTTTTTTTTTCAGTACTTTTCTACACAAAAGCTATGCCTTGTCTGAAAGGCAGTTTTGTAGCATGCCTTTTCCACTTGGCATAACACCCTCAATATTCTCCCTATGACAATAAATATTCATCCCCAATATGTTTTTGTAAAAGTTGCGAAGGTTGGCAGAATACACCACCCCAAAATGTGCCACTTTGGCATAAGGATGATTTGAGCTGACAGCAGTCAAGAGGAGGCAGATGAGGAAGGCTCCCTGCCTTCCTCCGCTTTGCCTAAAAGTGGAGCACAAATTTTCAAGTTGTCCCTCCTCCCTTCTGTACCAGGAAGGACAGAAATTGGTCAATGGAGACAACTTTGGACCCTATCAGCCTGGAGATGGCACTGGAGTAATTTTCAATAACAAACTTCACTGACTAGCCTTTATGTGCCATTAGTTTCCTCTCATATTTGACCTTCCCACAGTTAGCTACCCTTGGAAGTGCTAAAACTCTTCCTTTGTCCTGTCATTCCTTCACAGATTTATTATCCTTTACTGGGGATGCTGTATAAGCTGGAGTTCTAAGCCACTGCTTTGAGTTACTCATTTTTCCTTGGGTAGTTCCCATGTAACCATGTGGTACACCTGTTAATAAACTCTTATTTGTTTCTCTGAATCTGTCTTTTATTATAGGGATACAGTTAAGAACTCAGAAGGGTAGATGGGAAATAATTTTTCCTTTTCTACAGCTACAGTACATTAAATGAAGGCAAATACTTAGATGCAGTCAGCTTGCTGGTGTTGGATATTAGCAGGGCATCTCTGGGTTTTAGCTGATGTAAACAACATTGTGTTGAACATTCTGGCTCATGTGTTGCCATGAATATCTCTGATTATATTCTTAGACTTAATTCCTGGATGAGGGATTTCTGGGACAAAGCATTTTTTCCCCTTCTACTTCCTCCTAATAGCAGAAAGGTTGTACTTTCTGTACAGTGCCTGATTTGGCTGGTTCTTATTATCCTTCCTGCTCAAATATCCCTTGGTGAAGAAACCTTTACTGAGGATTTTGTTCAATGTTTCATGCCCCACCATGCTGCATTACTTATCCCCCTTTTTTTGAATAGTTTTTGAATAATATTTATTTTATAATTTTTTAATGTTTATTTTTGAGATGAGAGAGAGAGAGAGAGAGAGGGAGAGAGAGAGAACGAACAAGTGGAGAAGGGGCAGAGAGAGAGGGACACACAGAATCCTAAATAGGTTCCAGGCTCTGTGCTGTTAGCACAGAGCCTGATGTGGGGCTTGAACTCATGAACCATGAGATCACAACTGAGCCAAAGTCAGACATTTAACTGATTGAGCCACCCAGGTACCCCTTTAATAGTATTTATTTTAATCTGAACTGATGCTGTCTATTATTTATTGGCGTCTTTATTGTCTGTCCCCACTCAGCAGGTTGTAAGCTCTGTAAGTGCAGGAACCTTGCCTGTTGGGGTCACTGCTGTTGGGCAGAGCCTTTCCAGAATTCCATTTCAACCGTGCTGTGCATCTTGGTGTGCAGGACAAGTTTACTGAGTGAATAAATGCTTACCCACACTGCTAATAACTTGTATTATGCATTAAAAAAAACTTGTTACCATTATTCTAAACTATTTTTTTAAATGTATTTGTTTTGAGAGATAGAGAAGGGCAAACAGGGGAAGGGCAGAGAGAGAGAGAGAGAGAGAGAGAGAGAGAGAGAGAGAATCCCAAGCAGGCTCCACACTGTGAATGCAGAGCCCGATGCAGGGCTCTATCCCATGAACTGTGAGATCATGACCTGAGCTGAGATCAAGAGTCAGACGCTTTGACTTAGGCTCAGGTCATGATCTTGTGGTCCATGAGTTCAAAGCCTGCGTCGGGCTCTGTGCTGATGGTTGGAGCCTGGAGCCTGCTTTGGATTCTGTGTGTCTCTCTCTCTCTGTCCCTCTTCTGCGCTCTCTCTCTCTCTCTCTCTCTCAAAACTAAACAAACATCAAAAAAATTTTTTTGAAAAGTCAGGCACTTAACCGACTGAGCCACCCAGGCACCTCTCTAAAAATTGTTACCTTTATTCTAAAACAAAGAATGACAAACATGATTTAACTTACTGCTGGCAATCAGTGGCCCTCAGGTGGTCCTGTGATTCCTTTTGGTGTACTGAGGTGTAAGGAAGGCATCTTTCCCATGCACTGACTGGGGGTTTTAAGTATTGTGGTTTGTTTCTCATAGTTTAAATGCTTTTCTTTGTATGTAAGAGGCCATAGACGGTGTGTTTACTTAAAGCAAGTTGTGTTTCTACTACAGTTTGCAGCTGGCCTTGAAAGGAGATAGTCACCTTAGTAGAAGGTGTGTAAATTCAGAGTGAATAGGTTTTACTTGAGGGTCTGAGTAGCTGTCCTGTGTTTTAGTGCTTGAGTGTGCTACATGCCTAGAGGCTTTTTAAATTGCTGACTGGTTCTTATAGAGGGGTGATGTTGATAGTTGAGTTCTGGATGAGCAAGGTATTACAATTCTTATTACTGAGTTGGTGTCCCCTTGAGTACAGCCGAAGACTATGTCATCAGGCTGCCGTAGCAGTCAGAGGCTGAACGAGTAGCTCACGCAGAGAATACTGGCAGTGGCCGTGCATCTGGGGCACAGCTGGGGGATGATGCCAAGGGCCATGCCTCAGGACTCTGAATCTGACCTCCTCCGTCCAAGGTTTTATCAGCAACTTGGATAAAGACATAGACAGTAGGCTTATCAAATTTGTGCATGACACAAAACGGGGATGGAAGTCTAATATGTAGGATAATAGAATCAAGATTCATAAAAATCTTGGCAGGAATGATGGGTCTGAGACTAACAAGGTAAACCCTAACAGGATTACATGTGAAGTCTTGCAGCTCACTTAGGCAGAGCCAGCCAGCAGCTGCCAGCGCTGGCCGAGGCCTGCCTTGGAGGCAGTTTGTGTGCAGGAAACCAAGTAAGGCCTGTGGGCTTCCTCGAGGCTATTTTTTAAAATTAATTACGCCTTATATGCTTTTTAAAATTAATTACGCCTTATATGCTTTTTAAAATTAATTACGCCTTATATGCTATTGATCACAGTAGGACCTCCAGATCTAGAGGATGGTAAATTGCTTCATAGCCCTTCTTTCCTGGAGCACGTCTTCCAGTGCCCCTCTCCCAACCTGGACTGATTTCCAGGCCCTAACTGAGCTCTTGCTTTCTCTGGGAAGCTTCTCCTGAGCCTGCGAGCTGGCCAGCAGCCCTTCTCCCCCATCACGGGGCTCGCCACACTGTGTGGCTGTTGTCTGATCATCCGTCTTCTGCTTTGGACCCAAGACTCACAGGGCCTGTGTCTGCCTTAATAGGTGCCCCACCCTGAGCAGTAACACGGTGACTGGCACACGACACATGCCCAGTGGATGCCCTGCCTGGTGGTATGAGCACTCTCAGAGGATGGGGCAGGGCTCAGGACTCCATACCATTGGGTCTTATACCTTCTTGCCGCCAGGCAGTGACAGGCTTGCAGACCCTGGGCTGTGGGGAGCAGGTGACTCAGTTGTGGATGCTCAGCCAGACCATGCCCAGGTGTGGACTGTCCCGGGTGTGGACCGTCCCGGCGGGGGCTCCAGGGCAGCCCGGGGGATGTCAGGAAGAAGACAACGCAGTTCCTTGAACGAAAGAGCTTTAAACCAAGTGGAACTTTCTGACCACATTCGGACTGCTTGCTTGGCGGGAATCACCGCTTAACCGTGACAGCTGAATTCTGGAGAGGATTTTTTTTTTAAGTATATTTTTTAAAATTTAGTTTTGAGAGAGATAGAGAGCAAGCAGGGGAGGGGCAGAGACAGAGAGGGAGACAGAATCCCGAGCAGGCTCTGTACTGTCAGCACGGAGCCCGATGCAGAGCTTGGACTCAGGAACCGTGAGATCATGACGTGAGCTGAAGTCAAGAGTGAGACACTTAACCGACCCAGGTCCCCCCAGAGAGGATTTTTAAATGGAGGGGGAGGAGTTGAAAGCTAGTGAAACAACAGCCAGGGCTGACCCTGCCTAGGGCTCTCCCTGGATGCCAGGCACTTTATGTAACAGCCCCTCCTCTCCCTCCCTCCCCCATCCGGTGGGGTTCCGTGCTCCTGTTGTCTCCCTTGGACACATCAGGACACTGAACTCTTCTTCTAAGTCAGCTAGTGAGCAGCTGATCACTAAAGTCTGTTCCTCCTCTAAAGGCCACCGATGCTACGATTCTGCTGTCTTGGGGTTTAGTGACAGCTCTTCCAGGGCCTGTAGGGTAGGAATTCAGTGGCCGGGGACTTTGTGCCTGCCTTGGAGAAGCTCTTTCTGCCTCCTGTGTCTGTTTGCGGGTCGGCAGCTGACCCGTCGGTGCCTCTGTGTATGGCCCTGGGGACTCTGGTGGTGGAGTCTCCTCTTCTCCCAGGACAGCAAAGAGGCCAAGGTCGTCTGTGTGAACACGCAGACACGGGTCCTCTTCAGGCCTGGAGGTGGTGTGGGGTGGTGGGAGGCCTTCACAGGCTGGAAGTCAGACAGCCCCGGGTTCGAGTCCCCGCTGCCACTTATTGGCTGTGAGGCCGCCATCTGATCACTTAACCTCTCTGAACCTCAGCTGTGAAACGTAGCATTAGTCTCCAGTTCTGTAAAGCACTTGACCCAGGGACCCGCTTGACAGGAGATGGCTGATGTCCCCATCTGCCTTCAGGGTCTCAGCTGTGTTGCCTGCGCTTGAGGCTGTTAGAAATCTGTTGCCCAGGTGAGCTGAGCACTTCTGTGAAAACCAACTGACTTTAAATTTCCACACGTGGAGGTGCTGGATCTTTCCTGCCTCATGGATGTCAGAGGCGGGGAGGGGGGAAGGGACAGAATCAAATCGTCGAACTCTCCCAGCCTCACGCGGCCTGGGGTGGGGTCTGTATCCAGGCCTCTCTGCCCTTGGTCATTCTGGCTGTGCTTGGCCTTCCCAGTTGTCTGGTGTGCCTGGTGTGTGCATGCGTGTGTGTGTGTGTGTGTGTGTGTGTGTGTGTGTGTGAGTGATGACCCCTAACTCATTTTCTACAACTCTCTCCTGCAGCCAGAAATAGGATTACAGACCATTTGTTGGAGGGAGGGGATATCACTAAATGATTGTGTGGGTTTTTTCCCCAGAAATTATGCGAAGGGAGCATCCATTCCTCAACAAGTTCTTTTGAACCCCTTTTAGGCTTCAGGCACAGCTCAGGACCCCGGAGACACAGCAGTGACAAAATGGATAAAGTCCCTGCCCCCATCAAGCTGGTCCACCAGTCTGGTGAGAGAGGCTATAGAGAAGCACACAAATAAAAATATAGTCTGTTGGTGGTGACGCCCAGTAGGAAAAGATGTGGCCGAGAAGGAGAGGAAGGGCTGGTTTGGAATGAGGTGTTGCTATTTTATGGGGAAATAATTTGAGAACACCTGCCTGAAAAGATGCTATTTGAGCAGAGGCCTGAAGCAAGAGAAGAGCGAACCTTGCAGGTGTCTGGGAGGAACATTCCGGGTGGAGAGAATGGCAAGGACAAAATGCCCGGTGTGGAGGCACGCTTGGTGAGCTCAGGGCCCCTCGGGGGAGCCAGTGTGGCTGGGGTAGAGTGAGAGAGTCACATACGGTAGCGATGCGAGTGGCCGGGCGGTGGATTCCAGGCCCTGGGTCGAGCTGCTCACCTCCTCCAGTTCTCACTGCTCAGAGACCCTGGTCCCCGAGGGAGACCCAGGCTGGGTGCGTGGCACCTCCAGGGATCACAGCTCCAAGACGCAGGTTATATTCTAGTGCAGATCCACGTGGCTCCGAAGTCCTCACGCTCCCACTGGGCTGGGCTGGTGATCACCCCCGTCCGTGTCCCTGTCCCTGTCTCCATCCTCACTGTCCTGGTGCCCTGCACCCCTGCCTCCAGCCTACAGAGGGGTCCACTGGCGCTGACCGGGAACAGAGCCCTGCTCCCCTCTTTCCTGGGGCGGGAGGGGGGGGGGTCCTCCCTGCCAGGCTTCTGCCTCATCTTCATTGAGGTCAGAAGCGAGATAAATGAGAAATTGCTGTTTGAGTTCAGGATACGGAGTCGGTGCGGGTCTTCATCGGCCGAGGAGGATGAAAGTGCCTGTGACCTTTCCAGGGTCCCTGGGGTGGCTTTGAGTGAGGTGGCCTGGAGGAGCTCGCTCCGGTGCAAACAGTGGAGCTTAAAATAACACTGACCTCCGTGGAGCCTCGCGAGGACCGAGTTAACGTGTGTAAAGCACTTAGAATGTGCTGGCACACCTGGGAGTCCTCTGTCCGTGTCCACCATGGTCACCACTGTGAGCCAGGGATGGAGGGAGAAGGACAGACTCTGTTCATGCCGCTTCCGGCCTGGCGGGCTCCTCAGCGGTCCCTGTGTGGTGCTAAGCGTCCGTGGGAAGGTGTACAAATGTGACTGAGCAGATACAACCAGTGTTAACGTTTTGGGGATTTTCTTCCCGCCTTTTTGTCCAGTGTATGTTTGCATGTAAACACCACCAACAGCCACAACACAGGAGAGCGCAGGATTGTCCCTTCACCTAACGGCGTGTCCTCACGGCCAGTCACCGTAAGCGGTCAGCGTGCGGCAGAACGATGTCCCGCAGGGACGTCCGCATCCGGATCTCTGGGATCTGTGGACGTGTTGCCTTGTGTCGCGAGGGGGTTTAAGGCCCCAGAGGTAACTAAGGTTGCTCGTCGGGGAGGTTATCCCGGATTATCTGGGTGGGATCAGTGGGATCACGGGAGTCTTTGAACTCGCTCTGAAAGTGGAGGAAGGGGCGGCAGGAGAGGGGGCCAGAGAGATGCAGGGTGGACGGATCCAGACTTACTCTTGCCGGCTGTGAAGCTGAAGGGGGTCACGAGTCAAAGAATGAGGGACACCTCTAGAAGCTGGAAAAGGCAAGGACGGATTCTCTCCCGGAGCTTCTAGAAGGGAAGGTAGCTTTGCTGCACTTTGATCTGAGCCCAGTGAAATGTGCATCAGACCTTTGACCTCCGGAACTAGTGTTGCTAAAGCCACTAGCCGTTTGTTACGACAGCAATAGGGAACTAATACAGCTGGTTTTTAGGCTTGTGCCTCCCCCTCTCCCCGCCTCCTTCCCACCAGCCACGCTGGGCTCCCTGGGACACGGGCTGTGCCTTGTTCACTCTGGCTGGATCCCTGCATGTGGCACCGCTTCAGCCTCAACGGACGTGTATTAAACTCTTTGCACCTGCTCAGGACTGGCGCCTCCAAGTTCGGGGCTGGAGTGGTATCGTCTCCCTCTTTCCAAATCCAGATGGTTCTTCATGCTGCCCATTGGGAGTGGCGTCCGAGGCTGAGGGACCTGCGGCCAGCCCAGGCTAATCTCGGGCCGAGGCCAGGCGGCACAGACACGGAGTGCTGGCCACCGGCCTTGCCCGCAACTGGCGAGGCCTTCGGAGGGGAGTCCCTGTGAAGTAGGACTCGTGGGCAGAACACAAAACAAGCACATGTTTTTCGATGCCAGGCGCTATGGGTTCCTTGTCGCATTTTAAAAAGGACCACTTTTGATTCATTCATCAGGGAAAGGAATAAGAGAGGTAAAGACACAAATCAAAGGGAAAATCCACATAAAAGAAAAAAGAACAGAAGCGGAAAGAGAAGTGTCCTGTTGGCCCCAGAGCAGGAGTACCGCACCCGGGACGCCCAGGGATCCACACTTGTTTGGTCCGGGGCAGGGCAAGGGCAGTGATATTTTTAAAAGTGTCTCGAGTGAGCGTACTGTGCAGCTAGGGTTGAGAAGCGCGGTCCCAGGGCATTCTTGGCTCTGCTCTGTTCTCACATTAGAAGCCCTTCAAACCCTACAAGTCACCGGTATTGCGTAGGGGCCACCCACGCATTTTACAAATGGAGAAACTGAGGGTCTGAGACACAGGTGCCATCTGCAAAGTCATGAGGCACGTGGTGGCCCAGTTGAGACCAGGACCCCCACCCGTGGACTTTCCTACAGACACTGCCAACGGCCTTAAATCAAGACGGCCCCACCAGCCTGCATCTGTGGGTGGCTTCCTTTCCGTTTCTTTAAAGTTTTCCTGTTTCTTCCCAAATCCCCCTGTAAAAGATCAGCTGATCCTTCGATGTGAAGATAAACCTCTCTGTCTCCACCTGCTCTTTGTTGAGCCGGGACCCCTTAGTGAGTATGAGCACAGAGCACAGGCTCGGAAGGCTCTGGGATCTGGCTACGCTGTTACTATGCGGCCTCTGAGGGCCTCAGTTCGACCATCTGTAAAATGGTCGTAATGCCAGTAATACTCCGTAGGGTTTGTGAAGTAGAAGAGGTACGTGGTGCATGGAGAGTGTCCAGAACAACATGTGGCTCGAGAATGCCAGATGGTACAATATTGTTTCAAATTACTATTGATATAGGGAGGGGGGTCGCCATTCAAGTGTCAGAGCGGGTAGCAACCGTCAATGGCTGCGTTTTCCACTGTTGTATTTGGACTTGCTTTGGAATGCGCCTGGTGGTGGTCAGCCCCGTCCACTGGTTGACCTGACAGGGAGCCAGTCCTCTCTCAGAGGGTGGTAAGTGTGAGTTTCCAAGTTAGGGTTCAAGGAACACTAGCTTTGGAGCAGAGGCTCTTTGGGCATTAGCGCCTCATTTACACTACCTGCCTTGAGGTCAGCCTGCCTGGGGCCGCCTCCTGGAGGCGCCCAGGGTCCTTGGGAAGAGCTGAGCCCCTCGCTCACTGCGGGATTCAGGGATTCAGGGATTCCGCTGCCTTTGCCTGCATGTCTCTATTACATAAAAATTTTCCATGCAAGTAATTGCAGAATGGGGTAACAAGGAGGATAATAGGGGGAGATAATTGTGGATAAATCAGCTTGATTACACTTTTTTTCCAAACTCGATTATCCAAATTCGCAGTGCTGTGCAAAATCGCGAAAGCCAATTAAGACCTTCCCGTAATGACTGCAGAATCGGGGGAAGCCTCTCTGATAAGTCCAGCTGGCTGCCTGACAGGTTGAGGGTGGCAAGTATAACCCTTCTGCTTCTGCTTTGTTATATTTTAGAGACAGCCAGGGGGGTTCACTGTTACGTTTTTAAACAAAGGTATTGTGTCTACAGGGGAGAAGGTACCATCCCTGCTGCTGATTGTGTAGATGGCGATTGAGAGGCACCTTTAGTATTCTGCAAGGGGGTCATTCTGATTGGTAATGTTGCCAGTCGCACTGGCTACGGATTCATTTGGAGACGCGATGCCACTTATAAAATCACAAGTTAAAGGACTGGGGAATCATTTAAGGCAGAGAAGCAACAATTGACTTCTTTAGCAGCGTTCTGTTAGCCTCCTTTTACCAGTATTACTTGATCTTTATACCCAGTTGTGTTTTTTTTTTTTTCCCCAGCTCTATTGGGACATAACTGACATATAACATTGTGTAAATTTAGGGGCGCCTGGGTGGCTCAGTCGGTTAGGCGTCTGACTTCGGCTCAGTTGATCTCGCAGTTTGTGGGCTCGAGCCCTGCACCGGGCTCCGTGCTGACAGCTCAGAGCCTGGAGCCTGTTTCGGATTCTGTGTCTCCCTCTCTCTCTGACCCTCCCCTGTTCATGCTCTGTCTCTCTCTGTTTCAAAAATAAATAAACGTTAAAAAAAATTAAGGGGCGCCTGGGTGGCGCAGTCGGTTAAGCGTCCGACTTCAGCCAGGTCACAATCTCGCGGTCCGTGAGTTCGAGCCCCGCGTCGGGCTCTGGGCTGATGGCTCAGAGCCTGGAGCCTGTTTCCGATTCTGTGTCCTCCTCTCTCTCTGCCCCTCTCCCGTTCATGCTCTGTCTCTCTCTGTCCCAAAAATAAATAAACGTTGAAAAAAAAATTAAAAAATAAAAAAAAATGAAAAAAAACATTGTGTAAATTTAAGGTATATAATATGTTGATCTGATGCACTTATATACTGAGAAATGATTATCACTGTAGCATCAGCTAACACCTGCAGGGTGTCACAGAGTTAATATATCTTTTTTTGTGGTAAGAACATTGAAGGTCTGTTTTGGAAAACTTCAAGTGTATGATACAGTGTTACTAACTGTAGTCACCATGCCATATATACATTCGGTCTCTAGAGCTTACTCATCTTATAGCTGGAAGTTGCTACACTTTGACCATTATCGCCCCATTTCTCCTACTTTCCACCTGCAGCCCATGCTGGCCACCATTCTAGTCTCTGTTTCTATGAGTTTGCTCGTTTAGATTCCACATAGAAGTGAGATCATACAGTATTTGTCTCTTTCTGTCTGACTTCATTTAGCAGAATGTCCTCAAGGTCTATCCATATTGTCACAAATGGCAGATGTCCTTCTTTCTTATGGCTGAATAATATTCCATTGTATGTATACAGCACCTCTTTGTTATCCATTCATCCACTGATGGACACTTAGGGTTGTTCCTGTATCATGCGTATGGTGAATAATGCTTGAAATGAACACGGGCATGTAGGTATTAGGGTGGGGTGGAGATGTCAATTTGGAAAGGCCAGAAGTTGGGCTGATGGGGCCCTGAGAACACAATGTGGTCCCCACCGTTTCAGCCCCAGTCCTAGGATGGGCTCTTGGGCCAACATTATTTAAAAAAAAAAAAAAAAAAAAGTTTTTTTTAATGTTTATTCATTTTTGAGAGACAGAGAGAGACAGAGCATGAAGGGGGAAGGGGCAGAGAGAGAGAGGGAGACACAGAATCTGAAACAGGCTCCAGGCTCTGAGCTGTCAGCACAGAGCCCGACGTGGGGCTTGAACTCACGAACCGTGAGATCATGACCTGAGCCGATGTCGGACGCTCAACCGACTGAGCCACCCAGGCACCCCCCAACATTATTTATGAAGGGTCTGGAGGGAGGGAGAGGAGCTTAAGAAAGACAAAGTGAGCAAGGAGAGGGATCAGAGAGCAGGAAGACGGTGCCCTAGGAGCCCAGGATCAACACTAGCCCCTTTTGAGTAGGGTGACAAAACCTACTCATAGGCGGATGTCAGTGCTTGTTGAACACATGATTCATGAATGAATGAATGAGGAGTAAAACTGAGCATTTATCAGGCTTGCTTACTATGTGCCAGTTATCTCATGGATAGTAATCCTTTTACAGATGAGAAACAGGCACGCCGAAGTAAAGTGATTGGGCCAAGGTCATTTTACTGCCTTGCTCTACGGCAGATGAATGAATGAGACAGTGAATGAATTTGCATTATACTGATCAAGAAGCAACAACACTGAAGGAGCGATTTTCCTGTGGTCACAAGGTAATCAGTGGCCACTAGCTGACTCTGGTCCAGTGAGCTGCTGTCCAGCACCAGCCTGCATCCCTGTACTACCCGGGCAGACCCCGGATCCTCCCACCGCTGCCTGTACCGAGTGGAGTTGTCTCCAGCCCACCCGTGGTTTTGCTGTCACTTCAGTGTACCCTTGCCCACCCTTCCAGAAACGGGGGCTGTGGAAATAGCCCAGGGTTATGGTTAGAAGACCTGGGTTTGAGCTTCAGTTTTGCTGTTTGTCCTGCTGAATGAATTTGGGCAGGTCAAAAACAAAAACAAAAACAAAAACACAACACCTTCTGACCTCTGAGCCTCAGTTTCCCTCCCTGGACATTGGGGACGGCAGTGCCTACCTTTTCGTTGTGAGGAGTGATTGAGGAAAGCTGTAACATGTGCCTAGCAGGCTCCTGGCCTATAGGAAGCACTCAGAAAGCAATCAGCTGACCCATCTTCCCTCACTCTGCTTCCTCTCTCCCCACTTCTCTTCCTCTCCCCTTCTCTTCCTTCTGGATGTCTCTGAAGCTGTGTAACACAGTAACACATTTACTGTGTTACTAAGGAGCCATTTAGATGACTGGGGACGCATCAAACCCAGTTCTCAGCAGTGTCTCAGGGCTGGGGGGGTCTCTTGTCACTTGGGACAGAGTTGAGAGCAAGGTTTGCAGGGGTGGGTAGGTGCCGCCAGTGCTGCTGGAGGGGAGCACCCAAGTGCTGTGGGCCGATGCATCCTAACAAACCAGGCAGCAGACGAGCCGTCTGCAAAGCCATGCTCCCTGAGAAGAGAGAGGTGCACTTGTCCACTGGGGGCGCTGGCCTCGTAGACTGGGGGGGGGCCTGGAGACTGTTAAGTGCCCCCCACTCCTGGGCCAGCCAGCAGCCAGGCTGCAGCAGCCACAGAGAAGAGCATGTGTCATATTGCACGGTCTAGCCGGGGGATTCACAAACACAACGGGTGTGGCCGGACCCGAGGCAGGACTTGGCCCTCCCAGGCGGGTGGCCCTTTCTTCGCTCCTTCATCAGTTTGCTGCCCTGGCGGGATGTGGGCCTGAGGTTTCCAGACCAAATTCTTCAACGGAAGCCAGAGATGCAGATTGTGCAGTAAGAGCTCCTGGTTTTTAAACATTGGCCATGAATTATACATTAAAAAAAAAAAAAAAAAAAACAGCCAAAAAACAAAAAACACCGAGCAGCCCAAAGCAAATGTAGTAGCAAGAAGCTGCTTTCAGTCCAAGGGCGGCCAGCTGCCAGCCGCTGACTGAAGATTCCATGTGGCAGAAGATCCTATCTTTGTTGAAATAGCGGCTGTGGATTTGTTTAGTCTTGGTGCAGTAGGTATTTATTGAGCACTTACTTCATGCCAGGCACTCCTCTAAGCCCTGGGGCTACAGCTCCGATTGAAAGCAGACAAAAGTCGCTGGTGCCCATTTGGAGCTGGTGTTTGGTTGTGGCCCTTACATTCAGCCTCGAGATCATCACTGTGTCTTTGCGGCCGTGGTGGTATGACCTGGCTTATCCGATTCTTTTCCTAGGAAGATTTCAAGTCAGCAGATGGATCCCAGCCACAGAGCCTAGTCGTACCAACAGGCAGCCATTGCTGGGTCCTTCACTCGGGAGCTGGCTGTCACTGGGGCCACGGAAACCGGCCCAGGGAGCCTGCAGTTACGCACGGCCTAACCCGGGTCCACGGGACTGTGTCCCAACTTGACTTTGCATTAGGGGGTTGAGGGCTTGTAGTGCAGGTGATGCCGACAGCAAAAAACTTTGGGGGCAAAAATGAGGGTTCTTGATCTGCTTGAAAACCACAGGCCTGGCCATTCCTCAGGGTAGAAGGGGGGAAACTTCTGCCTCCTCCAGACCTTGGCTGCTGAGCAGGTTTTCATGCCGAGGGGAGATGTACCCCAGCATCTTGTCTCACATCCCCATGCTCTCAACCCTGACCTGGCCCCTGCCCATCAGCCTCTTGTCTGATCATGGCCGTCCCTGGCCCTGGGCCTTCTGATCTGTGGCTGTGCAGTCTCAGGAATCTGCCTCCCAGCCCAACTGAAGATCATTCTAGAACATGGAAAAATAAGTCATGGAGAAAATGATCAGGGGGTTCATTCAGGTCAGGGCTTTGCTGATATCTGCCAAGGACTCGGGGAAGAAGGGCCTGTTGCTAGCTGGACCCCTGCTAACTGCCACCGGGGAAATTCAGATGAGGCTGTAAGGGAGCAAGATCTCGAAGACACTTGAAGGCCCCAGTTGGGAACAAGTGCTCTCTCTGGCTGATGCGTTTTAATTAAAATTATAGCTCAGAAACCCCTTCAAATTAAGTTCTGTCTTCACTGTGTTTTGTCCTAAGCATTGAGTGGCATTCTGTGCTGCCCCAGGACTCTGCTCAGTGGTGTATTCTGGGGTCTTTATGTGGCCTGGTGTGGCCACATACCACATATTCCAGGTGTGGGTACGTAGAATGTTCCAGAGTGCTTTCAGCTGTGGCTAAATTCCTAAAGACTTATTTAATCCAGGAATGAATGGTTCCCTGGGCATTCTAGAGCCAAAGATTAATTGGAGACTGAGGTCTGTTAGCAAAGAGATACAAACTTTCCTCCCTCGTCCCCTTTCACTACATTTTTTTTTTTTCCTTTGGAGTGGTTTTTGTTTGCTTGTGGCTCAGAGACAGTCTGGTGGTCCCTGCAACGTGTTCTGCTGGGAGATGTGTCTGGCCCAGAGGGCTCTGCATTGCCGACCCTGCTGGGAGAGCTTTTCTGAGTCTGGGCCTAGGCTCTGAGCTCTGGGAGGCCCGACAGCCAGTGGGAGGCAGATTCCATAGGTTTCTCAGAGCCTTAGTCTCAGCTGCCTGGCTCTGCCCATAGTCACCTGTCCCCCACGGCTCACTGTCACCCACATGTCACCGCCTTAGTTATGAAGCACTTGCTTTCCGAGGCGTCCGGTCTGGGCAACATCTGAGCCCGGGAGAGGACTCCTCATCGCCTCAGGCTCTGAGGCGACCTTGGGGTCTTGACCTGAGGGTCTTCAGATAGGTCTAGGTGTGCAGGTTTTGGAAGGGAACTCCTTCTGTGAGTCAGCTGACCTCTTCCCTTGTCTCCTTTCTTCTTGCTGACTTTTATTCATTCCTCTTTCTGTCTGTACACTTGACTGAAATAATACTTTCCAAGAGCATCAGTTGCTTTGGCTGAGAAAACACTTAATTTTGGAGTATCTTTCTGGCCAGTGAGCAAAATCATTTTAAAAAAAAAACAAACAAACGAACTTCGTGTTGTGGAAATTGTCACAAACCCTCCACCAGTTATCAGGACTTTGATTTCATCTGGTCCCCTCTCCCCCTTTATTGGTGGAGTATTTTTCCTTACAATTTATTTATTTATTTATTTATTTACTTACATTTACTTACTTACATTTATTCCTTTTTGAGAGACACAGAGTGCAAGTGGAGGAGGGGCAGAGAGAGAGGGAGACACAGAATCCGAAACAGGCTCCACGCTCTGAGCTGTCAGCACAGAGACCGACGCGAGGCTTGAACTCACAAACTGTGAGATCATGACCTGAGCCAAGTTGGATGCTTAACTGACTCAGCCACCCAGGTGCCCCTATTTATTTATTTTGAGAGAGAGAGAGAGAGAGAGAGAGAGAGCAAGCGAGCATACAAGTGGAGAGGGGCAGAGAGAGGGGGAGAGAGAGAATCCCAAGCAGGCTCCACGCCATTAGTGTGGAGCCCAATGCAGGGCTCGAACTCACAAACCATGAGATCGTGATCTGAGACAAAATCAAGAGTTGGGTGCTTAACCAACTGAGCCACCCAGGCGCCCCTATTGATGGAGTATTTTAAAGCAAAGCCCAGTCATAACATCATTTCATATGCCAATACTTCAAAAACTTGAACCGATGAGAACTTAAGAAAAACAAAAACAATGAAACAAAAAACTGAACCAGCCCCCGCCAAGAGCACAACACCACTTGTAACCCCCAATCAAATGAACACCTAATTTCTTTGAATCAGGATCTAGATAAGGTCCCCACGTTGTTTTGTGGGATGCATATTCTTAGGAATTTTTTTTTTTAATTTGTGATTTTTCAGTGAGTAGTAGTATTAATGGCCGTTGTTGGGTGCTTCTGATGGACCCTGACTGAACTCAGATTCTCACTACATTTCAGCAGGGGTGCTGCCCGTTTTACAGATGGGAAGGGGACTTCGCCAGCTTGCCCCCGGTCACGAAGTCCTAGCTGGACCTGATGCATTGGCTTTTGCAGCCCGCGTGTCTGTAGACCAGGATTTTCTGTTTGAATTCAGACAGTGAAATGTTTTCAGGCTTCCGTTGACTTCCAAAGGGAAGGCACCCTCTGTAGAGATGTTCAGAAATTGTTGGATTAAATGTTTGGACTTTTGGGCTGATGCACATGATTTTGAACGTGGTGCTGCTGCGAAATATGCTTCCGGGTACGCCCCCGCCCCACTGCAGGCATGTTTGGGTGTGTCCTGCTTTTTCTGTGCGGTGGTTTGAATATGCCGTTGGCTGCAGGAGCTGCCTGATGGGGAGGGGGCATCTATTGAGCGTCGCACAGCCTGCTCTGTGCTGAGTCCATTCCGCGTTCCCTCCCCATCCATTCCTCACCACGGCCCTGAAGGTAGTTTGTGTGGTTGTCTCCACTCGTGGACAAGGCAACCAGGGCTCAGAGAGGAGGCGTAACTTGCCCAGGGTCACACAGCTTGTAAGTGGCAAGGGTAGAACATAGCCTTTTCAACTCCACAGCTGTGGCTGCCAACATTTACTTTCACGGCCAACATTACCTTCTGTCCTAGTTCCCCCACTTTAGGGGCTCCTGCTCCTGGACCTCTCTATACCAGCATCTCATCCTGGACATTTTCAAATGTGCGGAAAAGTAGAAACAGCAAAATGATTCCCCCGTATACTCCGCCTAGATTTAGCAATTAACATTTTATCTTATTTGCTTTATTTCTGTATTTATATGCTTTATGTATAATTTTCTGAACTATTTGAGAGTAAATCGCTGGTGATTATCCTAAGCTCCCTAAACGCTTCTCCAAAAAATAAGGCATTCTTCTACATATCCATGTTCTTACCACACTGAAGGAAATTAGTACCTTATTATCACCTGATATCTAGTCCGTTCCAGTCCCTGTACTGCCCCGGTCATCCTCAAAGTTTCTTTTTAATGGCTTTTTAATTTTTTTGACCCAAGATCCAGTCAAATGCATGTTACATTTGGTTGTCTTGTCTCTTCAGAGTCTTGTAATCTGGAACATTCCATCTAGCTTTATTCCTAGACTTGTCTAATTCATTGCTGGAGGGCATTTGACTTGTTCCTCTGCCCCTGTGTTTCCTGTAAGCTAGAAGTTGGATCCAAAGGCTTGATTAAGTTCAGAGTCATGGCTCCATCCGTGGTTGGAGGTGTCGAGTACTTCATGGAGCGTGTGTCAGAGGTCCATGTGTGTCTGTGGTCCCGGTATTGGTGACCACAGGTATAGGGGAGGCAGATTGGGGCTGTTCTTTTTCTTTTTTTAAATTTTTTGTTAACGTTGTATTTATTTTTGAGAGACAGAGAGAGACAGAGCATGAGCAGGGGAGGGACAGAAAGAGAGGGAGGCACAGAATCCAAAGCAGGCTCCAGGCTCCGAGCTGTCAGCCCGGAGCCCGATGTGGGGCTTGAACCCAAGAACCGGGAGATCGTGACCTGAGCTGAAGTCAGACGCTTAACCGACTGAGCCACCCAGGCACCCCCAGGGCCGTTTTTCTAAATGCTGAAGAAGAGCCAGTGTGAGCAGGTAGTCTTTGGGTCGGCAGCTTTGTTTTATCCACACTGCCCACCCCTGGTCCTTTCTCTTCCTTCCTGGAGCTGGATAGATCGAAGACCTCTCCAGGCTCGGTCCAGACGTTTCCACCCCTGTCCTGCCCCATCGTGTACAGAGAGCCTGGCCAAGGAGTACGTGCTCTGATCGTCCTATCTTCACACCCTTGGTGAGGAGGGATTCCTTCCCTAGGGGCCACGGGGGTGGCCATACATGGAGGTTGGGACAGAGAGATGGATGGAAGTTTATTAGTCACATATGCGCACAGCAGGGGAGGAGGAGACTGCCAGCCAGCAGGGCCTGTGGGAGGCAGGCTGTGTAGTTCCAAGAGGGAGGGGTGGCCCTGGTTCCTACAGGAGGATGTGATCGGCCTGTTTGTGGGCTGGTAGGGGACCGACACCCCATACTCAGGGATAATAAGCAATAATTTCACCTGGCCCCTTGATAAAGAGGGTTGTTTGGCCGGGGGACCTCCCCTGAGGGGGCAGAGCAGGGAAGGGAGCTTGTGGTCAGGCTGGTCGAAGCCCGTGTGGTTTCAGACGCGAGGGCAGGACCCAGCGTTAGGCTGTAATTTGAGGCTTTCGGCTGCAGCGCGGTAACACACGTACAGAATGCGTGCTATTCGCAGTTGCCCTTCTAAGAACTTCACACCATCACCTTAATATTCACACCAGCCCTCTGACGGAGGTGTGTAGGTGTCATCATCGGCAGTTTGCAGATGAGGAAATCAAGGCCCAGGAAGGGAAGCGTCTTGCCCAAGGTCACGCAGTCAGTGAGGGTGAGTGCAAATCCAACCCAGGCTGTCCCTCCGGAGTCAGTGCCCACAGAGTTGGGAGGGCATGAGGGCTGGAACGGGGGGAGGAGGAGTGGAGCCCGCCTGTGCCTGTGCCTCGGCCCCCGGGGGGCGGCCACCCTCACTAAGCCTGCCTTCCCATCCTTTGTGAAGCTTGCTGCAGAGAAGAGGGGCCATCCCCAGGATGGGATGGGGGCCATGGGAGCCGTTCCTCATCTGGTCCAGGGCTGGTCTCCTGGATACAGTGCAGGTGAGCGGCCGACAGCTTTGCTGCACGGCACCTGCTTCTCTGGGGGGCAGGGAGGAGGGGGATGCTGGGGGCAACTTCTTGGGGTCTTTACTTCTCTTGCCACCTCCTTCTCTGTGCATTGTTTCTTCCCTTCCCTCCTTCACAACAAACATCCGACTGCCCTCTGCAAGAATCTGATTTCAGCCTTCACACTGAGAACTGAGATCAACATGTTGCATTTCCCAAGAGCAAGGCTATATTTCTAATTGTGGAAAATTGTGTCTCTTATTCAAATAATTGCAGTTGCCACTACACTGGTGGGCAGTGTGTGTGTGTGTGTGTGTGTGTGTGTGTGTGTGTGTATTTGCATGTTCTTTCCTTAAAGTTCCAGACTATGTGCTGAGGAGGACGTGCATTAGTGGACATTCCAAGGCACATAGAACCGTGACGACTTAGGCAAGAGACCCTTTGTCTTGTAGCCTCAGTGTTCTCGTCTATAAAATGGGAATAACAGCAATTTCTATCTCATAGGCTCTTATGAAAATTAAATGAAATAATGTTGGAAAGCACCAGGTCAAGGGCATGGCACAAGATGGCTCCAAATGTGATAACCAGTTATTATGAAATTTGTTACTCTTGTCTTTGGGATGGCCAACCACCGAACTCAGGAGAAGGCTGTATGTTCAGAGACAGGTCACGGGCTTGCTGGCTCACAGAGATAATTCATCAGTACATTCTGTCCGTGGCCTCATCCCACCCTTTGTCCTAGGACTAACAGTAAGTCTGAGACACCTCCTCCCTGCCGGGCCTGGAGCGACTTGCCCGTCTACTGACCACATCCAGTGCCCATTTGTAAGTGTTTTCCCTCTCTCATGGGAGACGCCCACCCGTGGGGCAAGTCAATAGTTCAGTTAAGGAACAGGTTTTACTTTTTGCTGTTGCCTGGAAAACTTCTTTGTCACACTGTAAGGTTCAAAAGGGACTTCCTGGGCCATTGTCGCTCACAGAATGGTCAGATGATGAGTGACAGTTGTCATCGTTGTCTGTCTGACCCTCTTCCCCCATCATGCAACCTCCCTGCCCCAAGGTTGGGGAGAATGGGGGTGGGGAGTCCTTCTCAGACCCACGTTGTGTCCTCAGCAGTGTTGATGTTCACACTGGAGGAACATCAGTGGAGGCCTTCAGTGCCCTAGACACTTGCCAGACCCTAACTTTTCTTACTGCTGATGATAGCAGTATTATTACTGCCCTGGAAGGTGTAGCCATCCTGGGGGTGGGGTGGGGGGAAAGATACAAAGTCTCAGAGAGGTTAAGTGACTTTTCTCAAGCCCCTCAGCTGGCAAATGCCAAAGCAGGGATTTGAACCAAGTTTAATGGTCTGGTTAGGTTCATATTTCAGTACAATCTTGTGTTATTTTTGGTTGTGGGAAAAGGAGGTAGAAATCTGTGTCTAGTATGTGACTGAAGTGTTAACCTGTTTTGAAAAAGCTATGCCATCTACGTATGTGATATGATTAAAGGGGGGAGATAGCGGAGCTTTGAGAACTTGGCTTTGAGTTAGAAGCAGCGTGGGGGACAGAGGCTTCACTATTCCTTGCTAGTGTGATGTCAAGATGGGCCATTCTTCTGGGTTCCTAATTCTGAATGTTGCCCCATTCAGCATGTGGACAGTGATAGGTCCACACCCTGTGACATTTCCAGGGGGTTAGGATCCTCATAAGCAGCCCTAGATTAGAGGCCATCTCATGGGTCCACCTACTGGAACACTCCTAACCCGACATCTCCTGAAAGCAGAGTGGGCTGGCGATCTGTGTAGACAGCTCTGACACCTGTAACTGAAGACCTTGACGTCTCATTCTCCAGTCAGTTGGCACTTCACGGTCCCTTGACTGTAATCTCCGCAAGAGGGGGACCACGTGTGTTTTATTCCCCAGGGTTCATAGGACAGTGCCTGGCACATCGCAGGCACTCAGTACGTGATTGTTGAGTGAATAAGCAGGAGGCAAAGATGATGGTGGTCCACTGCCTCTCCCCTACTGCACCCTTCCTATATAAGCAGATACCGTATGCTGCTTAAGAGTCAGGCTGGGCTGTGAAAACAGGACTGGCCATGAGGAGACAGAGAGACAGAGACGGAGAAAGAGAGTATGGATAGGAACCCAGCCTCAGGAGGATTTATGCATGAATTAAAAAGAGAATTGCTCAGCATAGAGTTAGAATAATGTCTCTGAATTTTCATTGTGTATGTTTTCCAAGTTCTTCAAACCGCACCGTCAGAAAACTTAGGGAGAAAACAAGAACACTCTTCCTCCTTTGCGAGGAAGAAATCGGTATATGGTTAGGTTGAGACAGTTGTGCGATTCGAGCAGCAGAGAAATTAAAGAAGCCTATCTCGGATCTAGATCCAACAGCAAGCCAAGTCACCTGGCTCTGGGCAGGTGCAGTTTTCACAAAAGAAAAGCGAGGTTGCCTTTAGTGGGAACTCTATCCTTTCTGCATCAAAACGTTTTGACCCGCTTCCACGACAGCAGCAGTGCTTAGAGATGATTTTAGGGGCTGTGTGATGTGCGCTTAGGTTACACACGGGTGAGAGCCCCCAACTCCGCAGTCATGGAGAGGGTCGCTCACCCCCCTCCCCGTTTCCCCTTCCGTCTTTCCCCGCCTTGCAGGGGACGGACAGACCAAGGCCATGGACAGAGGCTCCCTGGGCCTTCACAGGGAGGGTGGGCTCCTCTCAGGCAGCGGCACCAAAGAATTTAATAGCGGTCTTTTGTTTTCATTGTGTTTATGTTGACATTTACCGGCTGTTGACAGAGGGAATGTTGACTTTGTAATTAAGCAGTGACATGAAGTTTCTTCTAGGCTTTTAGTTTACCAAGTCTCAAGGAAAG
Source organism: Lynx rufus (assembly GCF_022079265.1). Classification (NCBI taxonomy): domain Eukaryota; kingdom Metazoa; phylum Chordata; class Mammalia; order Carnivora; family Felidae; genus Lynx; species Lynx rufus. The sequence continues at coordinate 58,019,518 of NW_025814825.1, forward strand.
TCACAGTAGGGGAGGAAGGGGGGATAAGGCAAAACTTGGCCAACTTGGTTCTTTTTTTTTTTTTTTTAATCCTTACTTATTTTGAATGAGAGAGAGAGAGAGAGACAGGGGAGGGGCAGAGAGGGAGGGAGGGAGAGAATCCCAAGCAGGCTCCTAATGGTTAGTATGGAGGCTGGACGCAGGGCTCGAACCCATGAACCGTGAGATCATGACCTGTGGTGACACCCAGAGTCAGACGCTTAACCAGCTGGGCCCCCCAGGTGGCCCTTGGTTCCCAAATGGCTGAAGCTGGGAAGCACCGGCTTTCCGTCCCCGGGAGCCTGTGTGTCCACCCTTAGTGCCAACATGAATCCCCTGGGGCTCTTGCTGAAAATGAAGATTCTGATTCAGTAGATCTGGGTGAGGCCCCGGGACTCTGCGTTGTTAATCGGCTCCCTCCCTTTGATGCCGGTGCCTCGGCCCCTTGCGAATCGCGGTTTGATTGACAGGCGGGCAGCGTGGCACCACCGGGAAGCTTGCTGGGGATGCCAGCTCTCTGGCCCCACCCAGGACTGGTTGTTCCTGTCAGCACAAGACCCCAAAGTGGATCCTGGCCACATTAATGTTGGGGAAGCACTGATCTAGTGCCACTGGGGGGGGGGGGTCCCAGTGCCTAGTGAGCCCTGGTGAGCGGGTAATTGGAGGTCGCGCTTGGCCTCCTCAGCAGAAACCGGGTTTCCACTTCCTGGCTCCCAAACCACCTACAGGGAGCTCATGGAAGGGGGTTTCCGGGCCTGGGCTGCCCTTTCTTGGAAACACCCTGTCTTGTCTCCAGACCTGTCCGTTCTGCCTCACGCCCACCTCTGCCCCCGTTTGCCCTCTGAGACCCACGGTCCTCTGCGTAGCTGCCTTGCTGTCTGGAATCTCAGGGGCAGGCACCGGTGGCTGGAGCGTGGCTGGAGAAGGGACATCTATCTCTCTAGGCTCTGCTGCTCCCAGGGAATATAATTTGCTTGATAGATGTGTTCTGGCTGCAGCTCCTCAGGGTGGGGTGTGGAATTGTGCAAAAGGCTGATTGCAGGCTTTAAAAAATCGCCATGATGGTTGTAACACGCGGGGGACAAACGAGGTGACAAGGGACGGTGCCGGCTGCGTGGGGAAGAAATGGGGATCAAGGTTCTGGGGCCTCTGAGAGCGGGGCTGTGGGCACATTAACACTGCTGACGGCCCGTGGGTGGCAGGTTGTTATTTTAAAGCCACCTGTGTCATCTTACTGGCTTCTTTCTGACGGGACCTTGTCACATCCCTGCCAAGAGGTGGAGTCCAGTCCCCTGTCTGGAACCCGGGCTTGACTTTCAGACTCTTGTGTAACCAGATAACACCACAAGACTCTGAGACTAGGTCAGAAAAGACAGTCAGCCTCAGCCTGGCTCTGTCGGACCCCCATCCTGAACTGAGTTCACCAGGTACAGAACGAGGTCCGGAGGGTCCGGAGGTGGCCTGATGGCCGCGAGCTGACAAAGCAAACCATATCCCCGTGGACTCAGCCCCCTTGCTCCCCATCTTTCTCTCGGTGGTGACTGGGTTCCGTCCGCCTGGGTGTTGTGGGTTCCCAGGGTGTGGGAGGGTTTGGGAGGCTGACAAGGTGAGGAGGGGAAGCGGTCTGGTTTCCTGGCAGCAGCCCCAGGATGCACCTCACTGCCCCCCGCTTTCCCTCCCTGCCTGCCTTTCTCTCTGCTTTCCTCCTGCCCAACCTTCTGTCTTCTCTCAGAAGCTTTTCTTGCTCACTCTGCCCCCTACTGGTGGCGAGGTGTCAGCACGCCGTCCGGGGTAAGGGAGGGGAGGGAAGAACCCGACGTTTTCCCCCTGGTGCTGCCCCAGTGGCTCTTCAACCTTTGTTCCTTCTCCAGCCTACTTCCTCCCCAGAGCCGGCTGCCGGCCTGGCCTTGCCCCACTCCGAGCCCCCATTCTGCCCTTCGGCTTTCAGTTCACTTTGGAGCCCCAACTTCCTAGGGTCTTTACAACCATTCTTTTATGCCCAGAATTGGTCCTCGGCGGCAGAAAGTTGTACAGTGTCTACCATGTCTTGGTAATTCTTTCGATCCATTTTACCCTGTCATCCCTTCTCCTTCCCCAGAGGCTGGATTCTCCACCGAGGGCGTGAAGGAGTGGCCTTCTCGGGAAATACAGGCAACAGACGAGAGCGCTCACACATCTTTCTTTGTTTTGTTTCAGTTTCACAGAGTTTTTGGACCCATTCCAGAGAGTCATCCAGCCAGAAGAGATCTGGCTCTACAAAAATCCTTTGGTGCAATCAGACAACATACCTACCCGCCTCATGTTCGTAAGTACCGCGATTTCATGGCTGATTTGACCCGTCTCCCAAGTATGAACCAAATGGGTTTCCATTTCTGCTTTGCCAACCCCTGCTGAAGACAGTGAGCAGTCTCAGAGAAAGAGGAGGTGAGCAGCCCATGGCATTAAAACTCCATTCCAGATCATGACGGGTGCTGCTTGGCCATATGGAACCAGTAATTGCCTGACACCGTGGAAAGAGGAGGGACTGGCTTACGTGAGCTGTGCCGAGTTGTTTCCAAATACTTACGGTAAAATAAGACCAGAAATGGATTTTCCTGCTCCATCTCCTTCTGGAATAAACCTCTGTTTTGCCAAACTCAGGTCCTAAATAGATAGCTCTGTCAACCACTCTTCTGGTTCTAGCAGGTCAGTTGACTTCTGATGCGATACCTCATATGACTCAATCCCCAGATAGTGTTTTGTGCCTTTCTACTTCTACAACAAATGGGCCAGCATCCAAATAGCTGGTGGATATAGCAGGATTATTTTTACCTCTTCACCCTGCTCCGTGGCTATTGAAGCCTTTTACATTTCACTTCCTATGTGCCAGGCACTGTGCTGAGAGCTTAAGAAAGGATTATCTCATTTGATCCCACCCAACATTACAGTGAGAAAGATGTCAGTCTTGTTCACATTTGCAGATGCAGAATTACATTCTAGAGAAAGGAGGGAACTTGCCCAAATCCACACAGCAAGTGAGTGGTAGAGCCAGGATTGAGATCCAAGCAGCCTGCTCTGAGCCTAGGCTCATCCCTGAGGCTGCCATGTAGGTTGGGAGCTGAGTGTCCAAGACTCCTTGCTGATGCTAATGGCCTCCTGGGGAATTGCCATCAGGCCTTTCTGTAGCAGAGGAAATATTTAAGCTCCTCCTTGTTATGGAACGGTAATGTAATTTTTAGTTGAGCTAGTCTTCTAGCTTGAAGGCTATTCCTGTTGACCAGCCATTGTGTCTTGTGCCTCTGGAAACTTACATGGTTGTTCTAAAGATTTCATAGTGCACATGAAGAATATTTTTGCATCTTGAAAGAAATCCCTCTGATTTTATGAAAGAAATCTTGTTAATTCGTGATTAGAAAGATCTTTGTCTGCAAACATCCCGAAATGCCCAGCACATTACAAGAGCTTTGAAATCTTATTTTATTTGCCTTTTAATAATTGCTTTTCCACCGGAAACTAAACTGGATTATTGTAAATTTCAGGGGGGAATTGTAAGAGTTCAGGCTTTACCTAACACTTGAGTATTAAAATCAGACTTTTTCCATTTCTGCTCTAACTCAAATCTTCCATAAACCCTAGAAATAAAGGAACTAGTGTGTGTCTGGCTAGTTTATGCCATGGTTTTGAAAGGGAGAAGCTCTTATCACTTATCCCCACTCTTCAAAGATTTCACATTTTACGTGCTGTAAGACACAATTTGGAGATGAATGCTCGTATGGGATATTGTGAGAAATTTGTGGCTGTGTCCTAGATTTGTGAACAATGGATTGTTTTGAAGTCTAGATACAAATGCCACAAATACCCTGGCTGCAGACACACGTAGGAGGGGGTACATTTGCATGTTGGCAGAGGTGGATAGGAGGCAGTAAAGGAGTTATTCAGTGCTGTGAGTCTCAGAGAATAGAAGTGTATTCAGCCTCAGATCCTGATTCCTACCCTCGAATCTCCTAAGGAGATAAGTTCAACCTTTTGTTTTGTTAGTGGTAGTTGATGTATTTCATTCATTTGGTCACAAGATTTAATGCAGGCTCCATAATAACACGAGGAAAGCAGCAGATACATTTATAATACACGTAACAGACAGAGGAAAAATATTTTGTCACCACATAAATCAGATTTTTTTTTCTCCTGGATTTTATTAAGAGTTTAATATAAAATATCATCTGTTTGCTTTGATCCATTAAAACCTTCAGGTGTTTATGGAAGACCGTAATAAAATATATATTTTCAATGTTTTTTAAAACAAAGTTGGTTTCTTTAGAAGGCTCAAGTTTTATTGTTTAATACATAAAAAAAAATCTTGGGGTCTGTTTTACTTATGGTTGGAATGGGTTTTTTGTTTTGTTTTGTTTTTGAGAGAGAGTGCATGTGCATGTGTGTGAGTGGAGGAGGGGCAGGAGAGAGAGAGAGAGAGAGAGAGAGAGAGAGAGAGAGAATATCTAAAGCAGGCTTCATGCCCAGCATGGAGACTGTTGGGGCTCTATCTCATGAATTGTGAGGTCATGACCTGAACTGAAATCAAGAGTCGGTCAGACACTTACCCAACTGAGCCACCCAGGTGCCCCTTGGTTGGAGTGTTTTAATCTAAAGGCAAACTTTTTAACTTCCTAACCAAAGTGTTATTTAAAGACAGCTTGTAATAAACCACATGTCTTTTGATTGGGAAATTAGTGCCTCTGGAGCGTGTGTGTGTGTGTGTGTGTGTGTGTGTGTGCACATGCATGTATGTTTTAGAGGAGCCACTTGGTCAGAGGTCACAAAAACAGTATTAAAATGGTAGGGGATTGAGTTAAGTACAGAGTCAATGGTGATAACATCACCAGGAAGCCCCTCTCATTTTCTCTGTCTTTGGCACTTTCAGCTAAGGTGACGATGGAACTTCTACATGGAAGTTGGGTGTGGTTGGATTGTTTGATTCTGAGAGTTTGTATCCCTTGATGACTCTGGGTTCCTGTTGACCAGAGAGACAGGCTGAGAATTCTTTTCACATATACTGAGTCTTGAATTAACATTTCTGGGAAGTTCCCAAACTTTTAGCTGTCTTTATGGAAAGCTGCTTCCTTATTCAAAAGACATCATGGTTCCCTCCTGAGTGTGTGGGGTTTATCATAGCATCTTTGAAAACCTGCTTTTTGCTGTAGGAGGACTTAGTTTGTGTTGTTTTTTGCTTTTTAGTATACTCTTTGTTTCTGTCTTAGTAGTTGTGTCTTTGTAGATTCAAGGAACATTTCCAGCCTGCTGTGGGCAAGAAAAGCCATAGGAGCTTCAGGTGATGGGAAGTCAAATCAGATCTGGGGGGTATATCCTGTATATAGGGGTCCTACAGGCTTCTGGTGGAGATGGTACTCTAAAAAAAATAGAATCTAGAAAGGGCTAGAGGCTTGGGTAAACTTGCAGGGAGCTTTCTCATCGCCATCATCGCCATCACCACCACCACCATCATCATCATCATCATCATCATGGCAGTAACAACAACAAGTAACATCTCTGGAATACAGGAGTTGTGCTCACCACTTTACAGTGGCATCTGAGATAATCCCTGTCACAATCTGTTGAGGTCATCACTTTTGGAATCCCATCATTTCAATGGAGAAAATGGCAACTGCAATGAGATTCAGCAACTTGTCCAAGGTTATACAACCACCAGTTGCTAGACCCCGATTTGAATGCCAGCTGCCAGAGGCTAGACCCTCATGGACCCATTCAACTGTGATGTCTCCTTTGGGGCTCAGGTGATGTGGAAAGGTGTTGAGAAGCCGATCGCATGCAGAAGAGCTGGTGTGTCAAGGCACAGACACAAGAAAGCAGGGGCCATGTGGGCCCAGTGAACAGGGCCCAGGGACACAGACATGAACATGACTTGGATGGACCCAGGAAAGCTCTTGATAGGTAAGCTCAGGTAGTGAGTTGATGGGATGATTGGTGTCCCCCAGTTGCTTTACTTGGCTTAAACAAACAAACAAACAAACAAACCCTACCCAACACCTGTCCTTTGCCCTTGTTCTTTCTGCCCTGGCCACAATGAGTCCAGAAGATTTACTTCTGTAAAATATTACTGATCCCGTGTTGATTCGATAACAGTGTTTCCTATTCTAGTATAGAATGCTTCTAGGGAAGACAGAAAGTTAATTTTGGGGGGAGGAGGGAAGGAAAAGAGACAAAGCTGGCTCATGATAGACAGTTTAATTTTTAGACTCTTTGCAAAAGTCGTAGACAGCTCTTTTCTCCGTGATGGGCTGTAATTTCTTACCCACAGCAAGGCCCTTTCCAGGTGTCTGCACTGCATGTCCTGGGTTGTCTTTATAAGCACTTTTCAGCACATCTGTCAAGTGCCAGAAATTAAGGCACTCCGGGCCTGTTGTTTGTCTGATATGAATGAACTCCGGTGACAGGCTCTTCTCTGGTTAACATCCTGACATCAGAGTTTGAGCCCTTTCGTTGTTAAAAGTTCTCAGTATACTTGTGCCCCTCCCACGTCAGACACACTGGCCCTGCTTTGTCATTTTCCAGAAGCATCCTGGAAGTACCGTGTCTTGTATCAGTGCCGCAGGTGACCCACCTTCTGGAGCAGCAGTGGCCAGGAACTGACAGTACTTCCTGTGTTGGTTTCATTGGTGGATGCACAAGGCCGGTCCCCCGTGGAGACTCTGGTCGCTGGTCGTGGAGGCAATGGCAGGTTGCCTGGATGCATTAGGCTCTTCCCTGTTCCTGACTTCTTCCCGGCACTGCTCAGACTCAGGGCAAAGGGGGCGGGAGCTTCAAACCGCTTTGTTCCCAGTAGTGTGGTCACAGGATCCTGGTACTCCTTTACTGGTTTGGGTCATTTGTTAACACTTTTCCCTGGGGAAATAATGACATCGTAGCATCCAGCGGATGCTGGATGCTAACTGCTGGATTCTCTGGGTCGGGCTTCTCTGTACATTCCAGACTGATTGCCTCAGATCCCCTTTCTAGCTATGTGACTTGGAAGAATCACCTACCCTCTCAGTGCCTCAGTTTCCTTACTTGTATAAAGGGCCTTTGATAACACTCTTCTCCGCCTCCTACAGTGTTGAGAGCATCAAGTGGGGTGATAGACTTCCAGTGCTTTGTTTAGTGTGTGGTACAGAGGAAGCATCCAATAACTGCTGGTGAATTTAAATACCAGTAGCAATATTTATTATGGATGGTATTGTTGCACCCATGTTAGAGATGAGAAAACTGAGATCCAAAGGTGAAGGGGTTGAGTGACTTGATCATGGCCACAGAGCTGGTAAGCGTCAGAGCTGGAGCTTGAACCCAGCTCTCCTTAATCGGAGTCTGTTCTGCACATTGTGTTTCTCAGCCTGTATAATAGCACCAGGCAAAACCAGCCACAAACTGGACCCTGCCTGATGACCGAGATATATTATCTTGATATTTGGGTTCTGTGCGCTACAGTTAATTAGTAGCTTACAAAGCCATTCTTTAATGCAAGAATGATCTCAGCCTCAGTTTCCTCACCTGTAAGATGAGGCATTTGGACCAAGGTGATCGCTGCGATTCAAGACTCCAGCCCAGGCAGCACGGAAGCGCAGGTTGGGGTTTCTAGGCCCACCGGGTGTGTGCCTTTGAGAATTCATTTCTTTCTCGGTTTTGTTAGCTGTGTGAGGAGGATGTTTCCCCCAGGAGAGTAGTTAGAAGATTAGACAAACGTGAGGGAAGCCCATCACACATAGTAGGTGCTGAATCCATGACAGCTGTCCCTAACATTTCTGTGACTTGCCCATGTTCCTGGATGTGAGCCCCCTTACTTCCCCCTCCAACTCCAGAGAAAAGGCATTTACCATGTTTTATTAATGCTTCTTACTTCTAAGGTGAGAACTGCTATAACACCATGGCTAAAATCCCAGAGCTTGATATAAAAACAGTCTGGGTATAAATCTCTACTTCACCACTCAGTAGCTGTGTGCCTTTCAGCAGGTTGCTTAACCTCTCTGTGCCTTAGTTTCCTATCCATAAAGTAAACGTGTGTTAATATGTTAATTTGCATGAAATGCCCAGAACATACCATGGTCCTAATTAAGTTTTCAGAGCACGTTAGTGCTGTTTATCACACTTACGTCCGTACGCGGGGCAGCCCTCTGTTCTCGTAACTAGTGAGGGAAACTCAAGCATGGAGAAGGGTTCAGTCTGTTTTCCGCGTCCTGCAATAGCGGTTGGCTGGAATTCATCGTTCTGGTTTCTCTCCGGTCCCTCTTAATAAGCACTCAGCATTCACTGTCTTTCCACTGGGCTCATTCCCAGGATTTAAAAAACATTCAAAGCTTGGAAAAGTTAACCTAAGGGAAAACAATAGCAGGGGAAATTTTGCCTGCCTCTTTGTCCTACATGTCCACATCTGTTTGGAAGTAGAAGTGGTCACCCCCACTTCCTGTCTGTGTGTCTTTGTCTCCAAGGGCTCAGGCAGCAGAGCAGCCGCCTTTAAAGGCTTTTGCAGGAGCGGTGGAAGGGGTGCGCCCTGGATTCCATTCAGTCTGGTTTGTTGGGTGAAAGGGGGGTACCCATTCTTGTGTCCACTCCTCTTACTCAGTTCGGGGGTGCTTCCGCCCAGAAGGAAGTTGTTTTCCTAATGGGTTGGCTTCTGGGGCTAATCTCTTAAATCTACCTTTTAGTTGGAAAATCTTGGTAAAAAGGGGGAGAGATGACACATGTAAATATGTCTCTGGCTATGCTGACTTGAAGACTGTGCTGTCCAAGGATATGGCAGATACGTTTCCAGGAAGAAGAAGTGGGATCGGAGCCCAAGTGTCATTAGGATGAGGGGAGGAAAGAAAGATGGCTACACCCCCAGGCACAGACATTTCTGTGGCCGCCTGGATGATGGGTGCTGTGGTTCTTCCTCTGATGCATTCCCTCATGTGAAGCTCATGAGCTGGGGAGCCCTTGCCCTCCTGGGTGACTAGCATAGGCCTAGGAAGTAGTTTCTTGGTGGTTCTAGAAAACAGACCAATGTGCATCTACGTAGGAAAGTTGTAGAAGGGGTGAAATTAAGTGATGGCTCTGGTTGGGCCATCAGAGTTGGGGGGGGCTCTGTTGGAAGTAGGGGAGCTGAGACAGGAAGCGGTGCTCAGGGAGATCCCCTTGCCATCAGGCTGCGAGCCTGGAGCCACTGGGTGGTCCTGATGCCTTCTCCAGCTCCTGCTCATGGGCCTGGAGCTATCGGTCTCCCCTGTGGTGTCCCTGTCTCCTCTTGGTTGGTACACTCCAGCTCAGGATCTCCTGTAGGCAGCCTCTGAGGTAGGCAAGGTCTTGCCAACTCGTATCTTTTCTGGGGTTTTATGTCAGTCTTACCTTAGAGTATTCCATCCGGGATTGCCTTGTAACGTCGTCTCCAGTCCTGCGCTATTCTGGTATTTAAGGTTTGAGTATCAGTGGGGTCACTGTGCGCCATTCACTGTTGAGTGAGCTGCTTTTCCCTATTGGGGAGTGTGTGGCCTCGTCTGCGTGTCTGACGTGAGAGGAAACAGGGAGCTAAGGACTTCTTGGACCTTGACTGTAACTTTGGACTTAAGTAAGCAGGGGCTTCCATCATCACTCTTGAAACACTAAATGCGCGAGTCAAACCTCTGACTCACCAGCATCAGTATCATTTGAGACACCTGGTACAAAATGTAGATTCCCAGACGGGTCTTGTAAGGCTACTTGAGGGACTCAGCTTTGTAATGAACCCGACTGCTATTCAAGTGTGAGAGCCACCCAGGCACCCCTGGGAACTTTCACAGATGTCGCTGGAGGTATTAATGCACAAGTGAGCATTGCCTTTTCCAGTCGCCCTTGGGGAAATCTTCTGCTTCTCTGCTTTAGTTCTGAATCTCCTCTTATACAGCTGCCCTTAGACTGGTGCCACATTCTTCTGAATACCTTCCATGGTGATAGGACTTGCTGATTTGGTGTTTAAACAGCTAAGTCATTCAGGACCACAGCTGATAAGGAGGCCCATCCAGCTGGTTACTGCCATTGTAATTGGGAAAGAAACCAGCCAGCAAGGGGAGGGGTTTTCTCACGTCTCATGAGCTGCCTCTGAAGACGGTTCCCAGAGAGGAGACCCCAGGATGTGCTGAGCTCTTGCAGTCTAGTTGCAGCAAGTGTGTAGAGCATCTCCGGTCATTTTGAAAGACTGTGTTCATTTGGGTGAATTCTTTTTATAAAAGAAAAGTGTCTTCTAGCCAAGCCTATCCCCATTAGAAAGTCCCTTTCCAAAAAGTAGCATTGCATTACAGGTGGAGATTTCCAAGGTGTGAGCACTATCGGTCAATAGTCACCAAACCCCACCCTTCCTACCACTGTGTATTAGGTCAGTTGTGAATTTGTGAGATAATTAGTCCCTTCTGATATTGTTTTCCTGAGATGTTATAATCAGTAAGGAAGTAACTTCAATACTGTTCTCCTGGTTGTTGGAATGTTGAAAACAACTTACTAATTGTAGAATGCTGAATAAAGGCTAGATATGGCAGGCAGAAAACCTGGTCTCCAAAGCCTGGCCTTGCTACTCACCAGCTGTATGTCCTTGGGCACATCATTTAGTCCCCAAGCCTGGCAAAGTATAGTCACAGAGTCATCATGAGGATTTAAGAGACACCGGTGCCTGATGCTACCCAAACATAGTTCCTGCCTCATAGAGCGCTCTGTAATCAATGTTGCTTGCATCTGAATCCCACCAGCTTGATTCATTAAACACTTATTGTACTTTTCTGTGTGCTTTGGGCCAAGGGAGGGGAGGAGATGGAAGAAAGGAAGGGAGACGGTAAGCAAAAGTATTAAACTCTGCTTTGTGGAGGAAATGAAATTCAGTAAAAGAACATCAAAGAAACTGAATCGATTGACTCTAAGCAAGTCCAGTGTGTTGCCAGAGAGATGGGGATGGGAGGCCAAGGGTTCTTTCTGCAGTGGAGGATGTGAGGGGGTCCTCTGGCAAAGATGAGTCATCATTATAGGCTATTCTTTCCTGTTTAAAAAGCCACCACTCTGGGGCGCCTGGGTGGCTCAGTCAGTTGGGTGTCCAACTTTGGCTCAGGTCACGGTCTCTCAGCTCGTGGGTTCGAGCCCCACATTGGGCTCCGTGTTGACAGCTCAGAGCCTGGAGTCTGCTTCAGATTCTGTGTCTCCCTCTCTGCCCCTCCCCTGCTCACACTCTGTGTCTCCCTCCCTCTCTCTCTCAGAAATAAACATTTTAAAAAACTTAAAAAAAAAAAAAAACTAAAAAGCCACCACTTTAAAGGTGGCTCCCAGCAATTGCAAATCAATTATAACCCACAATCAGACCTCCAATTTTTTTTTAAGTCGTCAGAGTCTCTAAGGATAGATATAAATCCTCCTTCTTTGAGGTCAGGAGTTCAGTAACATCATTCAACTAGTGAGTCTAAATGAAACTAACTTGAACTAATTATCAATCAGCCCTCTGATAGCAAACTGCTGTCCTCATAAGGGATTATTTGTTATTTTTTCCAGGCAATTTCTTTCCTCACACCCCTGGCTGTTATTTGTGTGGTGAAAATTATCCGGCGAACAGACAAGACTGAAATAAAGGAAGCCTTCTTAGGTAGAGTATTCACAGTTCTTGCTCTAGGGGATGGGGCTGAACTTAATTAGATAAGTAGATTTAAAAAATCTCTGTTGGACTCAGCTGATTTTTCTCTTGGTCAAATTAAACTTGGGAGAAACAAGAGAAGGTAAACTTTTAGCCCTAAGAAGAGCCAATTCGCAGATGGTAAAAAACACCTTACCTTCAGTGGCAGCCTGGCTGCTGTCCATTGTGCTGAATGTGAATGTCCGTCTGTACATCCCAGATCTGTGCTACTCAGGCACAGGAGCAGGGTAGCTCTTAGTGGTAAGGCAAAGATGATCTGAAACTGTCACTATTGACTGCCAAATCCCACATTTGTGACTAATAAATTACGGGCAATTCAGAAATCAGGCACAGATTTCTTGATCTGTCACCATTGGCTGGAGGCACAAATGGGCAAAAGCAGATGTAAAATATAACAGAATTCGGAAATAAACTCCATAACTCATCTTTTTGGGGACATTTCTAAAATTAAGCAATTTTTATTGTATAGAGAGTGTTGTAGTCTTTGCCATCGATTATAAGACCGTTGTAACAAATTCTCCCCAAGCTAAGCTGTATCTGCATGTGACGCAAGTTTGACATTTTTAAGATTAAACCCATTTTTATGATCTGCATATTAGTTAAAGGACTGAGTAAATGACAATATTAAGAGAAAGCAAAGGTAATTGGCTTGCTGAGTAACCCAAATAATACCCAATAGCCAGGTTTTCAGCTTTCTGATCCTTAGGAAAACTGAATTATGTTTTTTTTTTTTTGACACCTCATAAAAGCTATCCAAACTCTTACATAAACTGTGTTTTTGATGTGTTGTATGGACTTTATTATTCAGTTAGATAATATATCTGGAAAAATGAGATATTGCCCCTCTGAGGGTATGTTTGTAAATTATTAGGCTTTGAGGAAATGAAAAGGTAGCAAAACATGGTCTTCTCTATTTTTGGTACAAGAATGAGCGTAAGGGCAAAATCTTGGCTAGGCAGAACAGTTAAGGGGCTTTGTGCTCTGACAGAGGACAGGGAACATTTCTTACATAACCAGGCTTGGGTTAGGCTCTAATTGAACAGAACAGAATCTCTCTCCAATTAGCTCACATAAATTAGGGGTTTAGTTACAGGGTTATATCAGCAATCTCACAGATAGCCACGAATAGGGGGAAAAGGGACAGAGGAGCAGTATGGGAACTAGAATAGGGAGCCGGGCCATCGGGACGGGGATAGAGACATGCTTCTCTCTGTAATGTGCCTTCCCTCTACTTCTCAGGTGTCCTGCCTAATCCTCCAGTGGGCCCATCATTTCTGCTGCCCCATACTTTTGATTTCTATGGGGTTCGAGCTTGCAGCGGTAGGCGCTCCTGCCCCACACCCATAGGACTGTCACCTCCAATGCCCACCTCCAAGTACCTCTGCATCTAATGGACCAGACTTCCTGGGCAGACCCTCTGGCTCAGCCCATTTTTCATACCCGGACACAAAAGTCATGAGTCCCTGGCCAGCCTATAGGTGCCCTATCTCAGGTCAAGTGTTTACCCGGCTGCTTATCTGTGGTTTGGGAATTTGGCAGTCACATGATCTCAGTCCCCTCAGCTGATGTGGCAGAAAGGTCAGTTTTTCCAAGGAGGGCATAGTCAGTGTTTGGATAAATATTCCCATGGTCCCTGAAACGTCCTACTGGGAGTCGTCTCAGTTGACCTGGCAATCCTTTGCCTTACTTTTTATTCTAGTTGCTCCCCTGGAACCGAGTCCCAAGGTAATATGACTGTGGGTAAGACCTGTCTCTCATGGTTATGGTTATAATTTACTGCCAGCTTTTGGAGTTGTGTGTTGTTATGGCAGTAAGTTACTTCTCTAGACCTTTTCATTTTCTGCTAAATCTCCCTTAGAGTGACATTTAGAAATTGCACACCATATCCTGCCCCCTATATGTTAACACACAAGGTGGAGTTATTGGATGTTCTGTTTGCCTAAATAAATGAGAGCTTGCTCTGTAAAAATGATAAAGAGCCTCCTGTTGTACACAGGTGGTTTTTTTTTTTTTTAAATAACTTCTTTTAGGAAGCCTTGGAAGTAGGGGGCTGGAAGAGTAATCTTTAAAAACCAAGGACAGAAAATCACGTGTAGTGTTTCCAGTGTTATCTGGAGTTCAGGACTTTCTCAGTGAGAGTGGTTTAGTGTTCAGGTCCCTTCTTTAGCAGACCTGAATCCCAAGTCCTTCCTTTATCTGCATGTCCACAGTGGCCACCTTTGTGCGTGTGCCGTGGAACAAGATGGGTGAGGGTTGCCCCCATGCAGCATCCGGCTTTTAGGGGTTTGGCTGCAGAACGGCCGATTGGTATAACAGAGACCCCTGTTATGGAAATACCACAGTGCTGAATTCCCAACAAGCAAAGTAACAGCAAAAGCCCTCTGATCCTTTGGGATGCATATAAGCAGTATTGTTCTCAATACAGGCCTCTCGGAGGCTAACTCACTGGACACTTCACTTTGAATTTCTTTATCGGACATAGTCTGGTTTGTCTTTGGTTTTGTTTGCGTAATCTCTCAAACCCACTGTGCTGTGGGATGTTGTAAACACAGCCCTTATGAAACAGACCCACTGGGTTATTGTTAGTCAACAAACATCCCTGATTGGGGCCATTCATTTCCTGCTCAGCCAGCCTTTCATGCATCTGATCTGGGCCCAGCCTCCCCTCTGGTATCAGTGAGAGGCCCCCATATTGGTCCCCCAGGGGTTGTGCTATTCAGACAAAAATAATCAGTTCAGTTTACATCCAGAATGCTGAGATGACTTTCACCCTAAATAGCACCAGTTAGGAGCCCGATTGTCTTCTGTCTCCTTCAGGCTTTTAGATCAGAGAGTGAAGTTGCCAGCTGTTGGTGGTTACGCCGCATCTACACATTTTCTAGTTCAGCTACTTGAAACTTTTCAAAGCACCGCCCTGTGTTACAATAAACCCAGCCGGTGCGGAGGCTGGGGACACGTATGGCGTTCTGGATCCATGTAGCGGTCTATGAAATTCCCTGAGGGCGTTGGGAGATCAGCTAGCAATGCTTGTTTCCGGAGACCTCCTCGGTGCTGAGGCCATGCTAGGACCCGAATAAGGAGGAGTCTGACCCCGCTGGGAAAACCCAACAGTGAGTCTGCCAAACCGGCTCTAGCAGGAAAAGATCCCAGTCCTGCAGGGTGATCCCACAGCCTGTGAATTGTTATAGCTCTGGGGAGAATACATCAGTGAAGATAGCTCAGGGCATCTTCCCTCCTCTCGGCAAAGGAGACCTCTCAGCAGTGTTCTGAGGTGGCAAGAGAGGAGGGAAGCCAGCATTTCAGAAGGAAGGGTCTGTGTGTACAGGATGTAATCAGCGGGATCTCTCTGAATTCCCCCATGCTCGGTTCCGATTTATACATCCCAGTTGCCTGCTTGGTGTGTTAATGGCAGTGCGGGGCTGTGACTCTTGCTCTGCTCTTCACACTGGTGGCCCATCCATCCTTTGCTGCCACACTCAGATATGGCCAGTTGTTGCATGTCTCGCTCTTAGGTAATTTGTTTCCCTTTGACAAAAGTATTCATTTGAACCGGTCCCTCCCATTCTCTCTGCTTCCCGTGACTTGTTAAAAGCAGACAGGTTTTGTATCAATCTCTGTGGCCGGTGCCCTCAGTGACTGTGTCAGCCATTCCATAGTACTTTCTGCTTGTAGAACACATTTGTCTCCCTTGATGACCATGAACTGGTCCAGGCAGTCCCTTCCTGGAAATGTCCCGCCACTGCTATTTTCTTCCATAAATCTCAGCTACTGTTGAACAGTTAATATTTGCCAAAGGGAAACGGTAGCTTATATGTTTTATTATTCAACAAAACAATGGAATGGGGGCGTCCATAGGTTTTTATCGCTTATGCATGGTATTTGACCTTCCATTATGTTGACTTGCCTTTTGTGAGGTCTTGATAAATATGGGAGAGACCTGGGAGGTCCTTGCAGGGAAAGCTCTCTCCCTTTGGATGATCTGTACTTCAGCCAGCAAAATCCTTCCAAGCCACTTAGAGAAAGTTTCCATGCTGTATATTTTTAAATAATGTATTCCAGAAGTTCCTACTGCCTTAGATGGCAAAAAAGTACCACCTGGCCAACCTTCTCAAAACCCAGTGACGTGTTGGGACCGTTTACCTTCTCAGAAAGTGATTTGTTTGATAACGAATGGACAGCTGTCAGCAGGTGAAGAGTCAACAAAGAGATAATCGCCAAGTGGGAATGTCCTGCTCCGAAGACGGATACCAGCAGATGCTGTGATTAGAATTATGTTTGAGAAGATTGCCAGAAAGAAAGAAAAATGTTAGTTTCTTGCTACCACTAAGAGGAATTCTATATGCTGTAATATTAAATCTGTTCCTATCAGGCCAGAACATAATGGATGTGTTCCTTTCCAATATTAAAAATATTAAAAAGTCAGGGAGGAGAGATAAATTTCATGTCATAGGGGCTTGGCATTTTATGAGTCACTCTCCGGAGTCTTGTCTTAATTATATTTTACTCTAGCCATGCAGACTTACCTCTGTTTTTTTAAAGTATTGGTTCATATTTCTATGGTCATAAATCGAATAGTATTATCACGGAACAGTGATGTTGATGATGATGTTGATGATGATGTTGACGATGATGAGGATGATGATTGTGATTGGGAACCAGCTCATTATTTTTCTGTCTGTTGGTTTTGTTTTGTAGCAGTATCCTTGGCTCTTGCTTTGAATGGAGTCTGCACAAACACTATTAAGTTGATAGTGGGAAGGTAAGTTGCAAAAAGAAACAAATGGCTTAGACTCTCAAGGTCATCTGTGGATTGGCACGTGGGAAGCGATTCCTCTTCTCCATTTATCTTGCCTCTCTGTTGACTGCTCGAGCAGTGAGCTGGTCTCCATAGAGGTGAATGGTCGAAAGACCTGAATTTGAGGCCTGACTTCAGCCTTGACTAGCTGTTGGCCGTGGACAGGTTAGCTCCCCTCTCAGAACCTCAGCATTTACTGATTATCTACCTGGTGGAGGGTGCTGGCCAGGTAGCAAGAGGGCAGAAGGTGGATACAGATTGGGCCATGCATCACCTGGGGCTGTGGTATTCTTCCAACTTTCTGTTTAGAGTTGCTGTGAGGCCCCAATAAAATGCTGGTTCCCAGGCCTTGTCTGCTCTAAGGTTCTGGTTCAGTAGGTGAATAACTACATTTGGAGAACATTAGCCGATAAGGGGAGAGAGAGTACGCCAGCAGCTCTGATAGATTATTGATTCTGATTATTGATAGGTTATAGATATTGATAGACTATTATTGGGCCTAGATCCGAGAGCTGGGAAGATCAGGAAGTCAGCGTGACCCAATATGTGCAGAAAAGGGCCCTAGCGTTTATAGAACTAGCAGAGCCTTGCCCATGGCTGGCCTTCAGCAAATATTAGTTGAATTAATGGGAAATGATTGGCTATCACCCATCTGTGTAAAAATCCTCACCTGAGGGAGACAAAAAAACATGGGGTGAAGTGTGTTGGTGCAAGAATCCAGTTGCTTGCTTTTGCCACTTACTGGTTGTATGTGACCTTGGGCAGGAGTATTACCTTTCTAAACCTTCATTTTTGCAACTGTAAGATGAAGGAAGTCCCGGGGATGGCATAAGAATCATACGTTATGATGCTCGTGCAGTGCCCAGCACTGTACCTGGTCCCCAGGAAGGGCTCAGTCAATGCTGGCTGTGTCTGCGACAGGTGGCTTGACCTCAGGGGGCCAGCTTCCGCCCACTTCCTGTGAGGTCTGCCTCCCTTGATGTGGGCCAGAGAGGCCAGCCTGGATGGCCATGAGCTGTGCATCATGGAGCCGAGTTGTCGGGTCCTCCCTCTCAGTGAGGTTAGGTGAAGCCTGCTATTCAACGAGGGGCAATTGGCCATCCAAGTTCAAGATGTAGGGACGTGAGAAACCTGGAGTCTGGGGTCCTGAGAGCAGCCTCTGAATGGGAGCTGTGGATGGAGGCAGGAACCACCTTCCATTTCTCTGGCACTGTGCTTAGGGCCTCCTATCTAGTCATCTCCTCTAAACCTCACGACCTCACCTCTGGGTGGGTATCGATCCCCCCCTTTTACAGATGTGGAAACTGAGGCTGGGAGAGGCTACACAGCCTTCCCAAGGTCAGAAAACTAGTAAGTGGCCAAGCGGGAGTTCCAACTCAGAGCTTTCTGACCCTGAAGCCTGAGCTTCTCCCAAGACCCCCATGGTCCATGGGGAGCTCTGGTGTCAGTGACAGGAGGAGCTGGGGGCAGCAGGGAGTGGTGGGGGTCAGCTTGGGGTTCATTTGTGATGGCAGCATTTTATATTGAAAATGTCCATGGTGTCTTTTGTAGACCTCGCCCCGATTTCTTTTACCGCTGCTTTCCAGATGGAGTGATGAACTCGGAAATGCACTGCACGGGTGACCCCGACCTGGTGTCCGAGGGCCGCAAAAGCTTCCCCAGCATCCATTCCTCCTGTAAGTTCACGGTGGCTGGGACCCTCTTTAATTCCGGGTCGTGTTTCCTGACCACTTGCCTTGAGATTTTCGGTCGAGAGGAAAGTGCTGGGACATGAATGTTGAGCACAGTTCATTCTTCTTCCCTGTAGGCTTAGAAACAAGAATTTGCCAGCAAGTAATAAGCCTGTGGATGAGGCTCTAGAGTTTACAAGACATTGTATGTGTTGCTTTTATGAGCTCAGCAGAGTGTGACATGTGACACTTTACCCTTTGGCAGTGCGATTCAGGAGCCTGACAGTGCAAGGGAATTTATCACGTTCTCTGGGACCTTAAGCTTTTCAGCTCTGTGTTCTTATCTAGCTCATTCTTTCGGTGACGGTATTGCGTGTGTACCAATCTATAGCCCATATATACACATATACAAATACATAAACACACACACACACACACACACACACACACACACACACCCCAATATATAGTCTGGTTATAGATATGCAAGCTGGGACCAGCCTTAAAGCCAACACTAAGTAATACGAATCAGGTGCAGGGCGGTGTAGTGCAGAGCACATAGGTCTTTGAAGTGTGACAAACCCTGGTTCAGTCAGGTATTAGCTCTGTGACTGACCCTCCCCTGCCTCAGTTCCCGCTGTGTAAAATGGGGATGATAATGCTTCCATGATTGGAGCGAGAGTTAAAATAAGTAATGATGATCGCTGTCATTTCTGGAGCAGCCACCATGACAAAATGTGTAGGTGTGTTATCTTATTGAATCCACTCAACGTATACGTGAAGTACTCAGTACGTGCGTTAAATCAACGGTACTCATCCGTATTATTGTTTGTAGCCAGAGCTGAGGTTCCAGAATACCCGGGCTCATTCCGGCAGTGTTTACGGAATGACTAAGTGCCAGGCACTGTGCCAGGTGTGGGGGACACAAAGGTAAATAAGACACAGCTCGTGTCCCGGGGAGTCCAGAGGCAGTGGCATGCTGTATATTTAGGTTGGTGATCCTGGGATCACTGGAGAAGCACTGTGGCCACCGGTGACCACTTGAGAGAGGCCACTCTTGTGACCCGAAGTCCTCGATTCCTTACAGGTCTGACGTTACATGCCTTTGGCAGGTCTGTTACCTTAACCTTTCCTGTTTTCTCTAAGTACTTAAGACTGAGTACTTCTCCCTGATAGTGGCTGGATCAAGGAGTAACTATCCTGAGGTGCTTGTGGACATTTTGCTCAGAGCCCTTAGAGGCGAGAGCCCTGTCAACAAGATATTGGGGTTCCAGACACTCTAAGTGAGTTGCTGTTAACCTGTACAGTGGCCCCCCCACTCCAGGTCGGGTTATCCCCATTTTACGCACGAGGACAGTGAAGCTCAGACAGACTCAGTAACTTGTTCAAGAACGCTTCGTTGACCTTCATGCCAGCCTCTGACTCCATAGTGTCTCAGGGCTTTCAGTGTTTAAATACAATGAAGATGTATGCATGTATGTATGTATGTATGTATGTTTGTATTTATTTATGTATTTGGCGTAAATGAGTGAGGGACAGAGAGTCAGAGAGAGGGAGAGGGAGAGGGAGAGAGAGAGAGAGAGAGAGAGAGAGAGAAGAGGGGTTCACCAAAAGTGGGGCTTGAGCTCATCCAATGGGGAACATGAACTCAGGAACCACGAGATCATGACCTGAGCCGAAGTCAGGCGTTTAACTGACTGAGCCTCCCAGGCGCTCCCTCTGAAGTCTCATTTTAAGTGAGCGTCTGTTTTGGAGGACTTGTGGTGCCAGTGGAGGAATGCCCCACCGCACGGTTACCGTCTGCTCATCATCTGGCATTCTGATGCCAGCCACTGTGTACAGGGCCCCGGAACAGCATGCACCTGGGCTTGACCCCTGTCTGCTCTCCATCTCTGTCCCTGTAGTGTCACTCGAGTTCTCTATTGTTTTAGGGCATGTTCTGTCCTCCCAAAGACTTGGTGCTGAGCTTTAAGGGGCTTCCAATGCTAGAAGCAGAAAGAAGTGAACCCCTGTGGGAAAACCTGAACCCTGGCTTTCCGATGGTTGACCAAGGACAGCGGCACAATTTAGTATCCCGTGTTGCATTTGACCTTGGGAAGGAAATAGCTCTGGGTGTGAAGAAATCAACCCAGAAGACCGCTGGTCCTCGAGAGTGAGGGCCAGGCCCCACAAAAGTGCTCGTTTTAGAAGCACACCTTCCCTCTCAGATGCATTTGCTGACAGAGCTGTCCGCCAGGTGCCCTGTCAAATGCATGGCTGATGTCGCATCTGTGGGAGACCAGCTTTTTGACAGAGGCTGTTACTATCTTTTGCTTAAGACACTACTTGAAAAGTTACAGGTTTTTACTACTTGGCAGACACAGAATCCTACCCTGTGTCTAGGCGTTGATGATAGTATTTTTATCTGCTCTCTTTCTTTGTTGTGACAGGTCAGTGATTGCCTTACAGGGAACTGCCACATCCACTTAGAAAAACCATCAGTGCTGTTCTTTGGATTTCTTACTGTGGCTAACAGGAAGCCTCGTGGTGGGCATGACTCTTGGTTTTCAGAGGAGGTGCTGGGCCTCAGTGGGGTGACGTTAGTGGACCCCAGTTGTGACACACACACTCCTTCTCCCTTCAGTAAAATCAACTTTGTAGGTTGCACTGGAGTGAGTAGACACAGGCGTTCTGGAGCATGGGATCTCCTGAGATGAATTTTCCAGGCTAGGTAACCATGGCTTTGCTTCTGCTCTGTTTATAGATAATCAGTGACTAGAAGGTGGTCGATGTCCCCATATCATCCTGCAGGAGAGTTGGTTTTCTTCGAACATAAGAGCAAACGGTTTCTTTTGGAAATAAAAGATCTTGTTCCCAAGTTACCATAAACAAGTCAGTGCTCCGCTGAAGTGCTCGGCTGGCAAACAGCATGTCCCATGGCAGCCTTCGTATGGGACTCGTTCCGTAAGGCAGCCCGGGCCACCCTTCTGGGCAAAACAGAGATCACAGTTTCAAAGAGCAAGTGTTCCCTCCAGAGTTACCAGAAATTTGGGATTTAAAGCAGAGAAAGGCAAGGGAGCTTCAAAGCAGGGATATTCTGAAAAGGGAATTGTCTTTCACTGCAGTCTCTGCTTCTGACCGGGTATGGTTTCAGGGTTAGGTTTCAGACAGAAAATAGAAGTAAATTATTAATGCCACGTGGAGCTATTAAGAAACTTCGTTCTTGTAAAAATGGTGAGAATCTATCAAGTGACATGGTTGTCAGGCTGTCAGCAAACAACAGCCCGTGGGCCAAATCCAGTGCCTGCTTGTTTTTGTAAATAAAGTTTTATTGGAACGCAGGGATGCCCATTTGTTTATATATTGTCTATGGAGGTCTTCACATTCTAATGGCTGACTTGTACAGTTGCAAGGGAGACATGGCCCAGAAAACTGAAAACCTGTTGCTTATTCTCCAAACAAATAGTATGAAAAAGCATTACCATGAGGGCTGGGTTTGGGCGGGGATAAATAGAGAGAGAATAGAGGAGTTTGGGGACAGTGAAACTACTCTCTATGATACTTGAATAGTGGATATGTATCATTGTGCATTTGTCAAAACTCATAGAACGCACAACAGCAAGAGTGACCCCTAATGTGAACTGTGGACTTCGGGTGATTTGTCCGTGTAGGTCCATCAGTTGGAACAGATGATGGGGGATGTTGATAGTGAGGGGGCCTGTGCGTGTGTGGGGGTGGGGGTCCTGTGGGAAGTCTCTGTGTACCTTCTTCATTTTGCTGTGAACCTAAAACTGCTCTAAGAAACTTAAATTAAAAAAAAAATTACTAAAGCAAGACCAGGGCACTGTAATTGTGCACACAGATGTTTCAGTTTTTAACCAACTATTACATTTTTTAAAGGGGGCATTTATAGGATAATCGGTGCTCATGGGATACAGTTCTTTACATGACAGACAAGATTCAAAAGGTGTATTTGGCTGATGGTGATCTAACAGATTCTTCTTGAGCACTGACTGTTTTGTAGGTACTGGGTTAGCTCCTGGGGAGGGTACAGGATGGTCAGATGTGGTGGTGTCTTCTTTAGGGCAAGAACACATACCAGGTGCATTGCCATGGTGCTGTGGAATTGGGGAGCTGGAAATTCCAAGCCGGGGACAGGGAGAACTCTGGGAGGAAAAGCACCTGTTCCTATCATTTCCCAGCAGAAGACATCGGAGCTGCACATTTTGAGATATTTATACCAGAAGTGCCTTTATCCAACTCTTTAGCTGGGTGCGGAATTCTAGGTAGAAAATCACTTCTGCGCAGGATTCTGGTTTACAGTGCGTTTGAGACAAGCCTCGTAGTCTTCCCTTCCTTGGTTTTGTTTTTCTTTCCCTGTCTGGAACCTCTTAGAATCCTTTCTCCGTGTCTGGCCATCTGAAGTCTCACATGATGTACCTTACTGGGATTCTTATTTAAGGTGGAAACACTAAGCTAACTGGGCAGACCTCTTTAATTAGTCTTCACTGAAGGATGACTGGGGAGCGAGCTGGGTTTTCACTGGTTGATTCTGAGTGCTGGCTTCTGGCCTTTACTTTGAGCTCTTCCATTTCCCAGGGAGGCGCCTCTGGCTCTCGCCGGGTGTACCTGAGCCTGGCGTTCTGGGTGCCAGGCTGAGGGGCTTGGGTTCTTACAGGTGACCTTGCAGACATCCCCTTAACCCCCTGGTTCTCAGCCTGGTTGTTTGGCCCTGTTCTCTACTTGCCTGCTTTTCCTAAGTGCAGAGCCTCAAATAATTGAACTTTCTATCTTCTTCAAGAGTCAGGGACGTGATGTTTCCTTTCTGGTTTGTAGGTTGGGGTGGAGACGTTAACTGCTCTTAATAAGGTCTTTCCACCTGTTCCCTGTGTCCATCCTGTGCCTTCCCCCTGCCTCTTGTAGTACCTGGGGCCTCCAGTTCAGAGCTTTGCAGGCTCTTGTTGGTGGGTGAGCGGCTTCTCATCAGCACCGCCCTCTGCAGGCCGTAGACTTGTCTTTCCTGGCTCTGAGAGGTATTCTTTCTGCCACCTGCTTTTTCATTGGCATACGGTGTGGACTTAAATGGACTAGCTCCATTTAAGGTAGAATCTATGTTCCTGTTTTCATTAGTCATGGTTCTCCAGAGAAACAGAAGCAGCAGTGTGTGTGTGTGTGTGTGTGTGTGTGTGTGTGTGTGTGTGTAGAGAGAGAGAGCAGTTATTTTAACGAACTGGTTTGCATGGGTGTGGGTCTGGCCAGCCTGAAATTTGTAGGGCCAGCCTGCAGGTTAGAAGCTCAGGTATCGGGTGACGTTGCAGTCTTGAGTTTAAAAAGGGCAGAGCAAGCCAGCAGCCTGGAAAGTCAAGCAGGATTTCCATGTTTCAGTCTTGAGGTAGGATTTTATTTGGGAAACTTCAGTCTTTGCTCTTAAAGCCTTCAACTGATTGGGCGAGGCCCAGCCACATTGGGGAGGGTGAGCTCCTTGACTTAAAGATGGTAAATGGTCATCACATCTACAAATATCTTGACAGTAACATCTAGACTGAGGTTGACAGAGCAGCTGGGCCCCCTGGCCTATCCATGATGACACATGAAATTAGCCATTGCACTGTTGTTCTATCCTTCTGCTATCATTTTAAAATCAGAAACAACCACTATAATGCTCTAATACCTTAGCTGCAGAGGTATCCCATGTTCGAAGGTTCTTGCTCAGCCTCAATGTTCGTCTGCTGACAAGTCCTTGAGCGTGGCATGCACCTGTTGAAGGGTCTTTGTAAGGCTGAATGTCTGGGAGTTTGCTTTCACTGAACAAATCTAAATGAGTTTTAACTACAGATTGAGAACTGGTCACAAGATCCCATGTATACTAACTGGCCAGGTGTGACCCTGTCCAGCATGAATATTCAGTATTATAAACCAGCTGGTTGTTAAATGTTAGGCAAGCTTTTGTGTAAAGAAACAGGAAAATGAAAACAGGAAATTGTAAGGTTTGGTCCTTTCGCATCATTGAGTTAATTGAAATTGCTGTCTGGGGGTTTTGCTGAATGGGTTTTGGTAGATGAGCAACTTGAAACGTACTACCTTCTTCTGGTAAAAAATGCTATTGGGTGGCTCAGTCAGTTAGGCGTCTGAGTCCTGATTTGGGCTCAGGTCACGATCTCACGGTTCGTGGGTTCAAGCCCCGTATTGGGCTCTGTGCTGACAGTGTGGAGTCTGCTTGGGATTCTCTGTCTCCCTCTCTCTGCTCCTACCCCGCTTGCTCTCTCTTTCTCGCGCTCTCTCTCTTAAGATGAATAAATGAACTTAAAAAAATGCTATAAAATGGCAGTTTCGGCTGCTGAGGTCATTGGTTCAGCCAGGGCACACTGGTGGTCATTTGTCTGGGGTCAGCTCAATTAGTGTGGTTTCTAGAACTTAGAGGAAAACGTCCAGTCTCACTAGTGTCTAGAGGGACGGCATCAGATTTGGCAAGAGCCCCTTACAGCTTTTCTCCTAAATCTGTATCATCCTCCATCTCAAGCTTCAAAGACAATTTGCGAGGTTCTGGGAAGCAACTGTGGTTATTTTGCCACATCTTTCTCAAGCAAACGAAGACTCCCCTGCACATTGGAAAGCCTTGCTCTGGGGTTGCCAAATGTGGGGAGGGAATGCTTGCTTTAAGCAGAATCCTAGCTCTTCATAGGAGGGCACCTCTTCATCTTTCACAATCACCCCTCCTTGTCTCAGACATCCCCCCCCCATAATTGCGCCTTTCTACTGTGAAATTTTAATGCCAACAATATACTGTATCTGTGTGTGTGTGTACTGTGACCCTTTGCAGGGCCACAAGCAATTATAATACCTAAGACTTTTTCATCTCCCCAAGAACCAGTTTTCATTCCCCTTGGTGGGGGGGCGGGTGATGCTGTCCTGTTTGAGGATGCATGTTTTGGGGTGGTAGTTCTCAACTGGACAGTTTTGCCTCCTGGGGGACAGTTAGCAATGTCTCGAAGGAAGTTTCGGTTGTCACAAATCGGGGGCGGACTACTAGCATCTAGTACATAGAGGTCACCGATGCTGCCGTGAACAGCCTGCAGGGCACGGGACAGTCCCGCAGCACAGAGCTATCTTGCCCCTGTGCCAACTGTGTCCAGGCCGAGCAGCCCTGTTTAGGGTAATTAGGCAGATGTGTGGAAGAAGTTGATCACTCGTGTGTTAAATTCATCCACTCTCCAAGTTCCCGGTCTGACCAAATAGGATTGATTGATTGATTGATTGATTGATAAAGTTTATTTATTTATTTTGAGAGAGAGAGAGAGAGAGAGAGCAAGCGAGCATGAGCAGGGGAGGTGCAAAGAGAGAGGGAGAGAGAGAGAATCCTAAGCAGGCTCCACACTGTCAGCGAAGAGCCCGATGAGAAGCTCAAAGCCACAAAACCGTGAGATCGTGACCTCAGCTGAAACTGAGTCAGATGCTTAACCAGCTGAGCCACCCAGGCGCCCCTCTCAAATAGGATATATTTAAAATTGATACGTTTCGGGGCACCTGGATGACTCAGTCGGTTCAGTGTCCAGCTTTGGCTCAGGTCATGATCTCATGGCTCATGAGTTCGAGCCCCACACCGGGCTCCGTACTGACAGTGCAGAGCCTGCTTGGGATTCTCGCTCTCTCTTCTTTCTCTGCCCTTCCCCTTCCTGTTCTTTCTCTCTCCCTCAAGATAAATAAATAAACTTCTTAAAAAAATAAATAAAATGGATACTGTTTAATTAATATAAAATACTCTCCCTCAAAAACTCAACTCACTATTTGCTTTCTGTGAAGAAAACACCAGGGTAAGGTTAAAGGTTATATATGAGACTAATGCCTTTTTGCTTCTTTCTTTTTCAACTGTTTATTATAAAAAGTTTCAGACCTATAACCCAAACCAGGAACCTACTGAATACCCTTGGCTCAGGTACAACACCTTGCCCTTCTTGCTTCTTATGTTTCTCTGCCCATTTCCTACCACCATTCAGTACTGACAGTGCTTTTTAAAAAATTATTTTGGTATTTTAAGGTAAAATTTGTATCAGAACACATAAATCGTCGTCATTCAGTTCCGATACATGCACATACTATGTCACCCGTGTTCCTGTCACAATACAGAGTATCTCCTTAACCCCAGAAGGTGCATTATGTCCCCGAGTCAGTCTTCAGTGCCTCAGGAGAGCCGCTGTTCAGGTTTTTTGCTTTTGTTTTTGTTCAGATTCTTTAGTTTTATCTCGTCAGCTAACATACAGTGTAGTCTTGGCTTCAGGAGTAGATTCCAGTGACTCATCACTTACAGATGACACTCAGCGCTCATCCCAACAACTGCCCTCCTCAGTGCCCATCACCCCTTCCCACCCCCATCCCCCGTCAACCCTCAGTTTGTCCTCAGATTTAAGAGTGTCTTACGGTTTGCCTCCCTCTCTGTATTCCATTGTCATGGATATTCCCCAAATCATTTATCCGTTCTCTCTTTGCTAAACAGATCCTTGCCAGTGTTTTCAGTTGTTAATAAAAGCCACTGGGAGCATTGATGTGCCAGAATGCCGTTTATCTTGGTTAAATAGCTGTGAGTGACGTTTGTGTTTAACATTGGAAGAAACCGCCAAATATTTTTGCCGAACACTTGTGTCAGTTCGCATTCCCACGGGCGGCGTGTGAAAATTACAAGTGCTCCTTGATCTTCACCAACATTTGGGTGTCATCAGGCTCTTGCAGTTGAAGCGTGTTGGCACATGTGCGGTAGTATCTCATTGTACCTGTAATTTACATCTCCCTGATGACTAATGATGCCGTGTATACTGGCATTTACCTATTGGCTCTTCACATGTCTTCCTTGGTGCAGGGTCTGAACAAAGTCCTTCGGCCACTAAAAATTTTTGGGTTTTTTTGGTCTGTTTTTGATTAGTTGGTGAAGCTTCCTCCTATTCTCTTCACAAGCCTTTGTGAAAGAAATGTCTTGTGAATATTTTCTTCCATCACTGGCTTCCCACTTTATATTCATAACGGTGTCTTTTGGTAAGCAACAGTTTTTAATTTTGATTAAGTCTAATTTGCCATTTTTTTTTCTTTCATCATTATTGCTTTCTGTGTCCCGTTTAAGAAATCTTTTCTCAAAAACAAAAAGGGGGGGGGGTGCGCCTGGGTGGCTCAGTTGGTTAAGCGTCCCACTGCAGCTCAGGTCATGATCTCACAGTTTGTGAGTTCGAGCCCCACATCAGACTCTGTGCTGACAGCTCAGAGCCTGGAGTCTGCTTCAGATGCTGTGTTTCCCTCTCTCTCTGCTCTTCCCCCACTCATGCTCTGTCTCCTACGAAAATAAATAAACATTAAAAAAAAATCTTTTCTCACCCTCCAGTTGCGAAGATACCTTCGTATGTTTTTTTCAAAAATCCTGTGGTTTTTGTTTTATATCTCGGCTTTTCTCAAATTGACTTTTGTTCACTGTGCAAGGTAGAGTTTGAAGGTCAGGTTCTTCTGTATTGATATTCATTTTTTCCAGCACCATTTATTGAAAACACTTTCCATTTATCATCCAATAGCCTTGGTACCTTTGTGAAAACTAATACACTACGTAAGTGTGGGTCTATTTCTGCGCTTTGTATACTGGTCATTAATCTCTGTGCCTATCCTGATGCCAGAACCTCACTGTATTGATGGCTGTAGTTTTCTGGTAGGTATTGAAGTCAGGCGGTTTGAGTTCTTCATCTTTGTTTTATTTTTCCCGAGGTTGTTTTGGTGATTACAGGTCTCTGCAGCTGGGGCCAGGGACAGTGGTAGGTTCTCTCTCAAATGACACCCATATCCCAGGACTTGGGTGCTAGAGGGAGGGGACCATAGTAGCCTCTGATCCTCTTGGGGGGTTGAGAAATGCTGACAGCCTGCCCCTCCCAAGAGGGTCCCAGTGCCCTTGACTAGGAAGAGGAAGAGGAAGAGGAAGAGGAGGAGGGGGCCCTGTGTTCGGGCTATATCCACCTGGGATGGAGCATCATCATAGTAGGCTGTGATTGAGGAAGGAAGGAATGGGTCAGGTTCAAATGCCACAGATTCTTACTGTTCGTACTGAGTTTTAGTGCATTTTTTTCATGTTAAAAATTTTTATTTATTTATTTATTTATTTATTTATTTATTTATTTATTTATTTTTAAGTTTATATCCAAGTTAGTTAGCATATAATGCAATAATGATTTCGAGAGTAGATTTCAATGTTTCATCCCCTATGTATAACACCCAGTGTTCATCCCAACAAGTGTCTTCCTTAATGCCCTTTACCCATTTAGCCCACTCCCCAACCCTTCCAGCAACCCTCAACTTGTTCTCTGTATTTAAGAGTCTCTTACGTATTGTCCCCTCCCTATGTTTATATTATTTTTGCTTCCTTTCCCTTATGTTCATCTGTTCTGTATCTTAAATTCCACATATGAGTGAAGTCCTATATCTGTCTGTCTCTGACTAATTTCACTTAGCATAATACCCTCAAGTTCCATCCATGTAGTTGCAGGTGGCAAGATTTCATGCTTTTTGATTGTTGAGTAATACTCCATTATATCTGTCTATATCTATATATCTGTATCTATATCTATATCTATATCTATATCTATATCTATCTATATGCCACATCTTCTTTATCCATTCATCCGTCAATGAGCATTTGGGTTCTTTCCATACTTTGGCTATTGTTGATAGCGCTGCTATAAACATGGGGGTGCATGTGCCCCTTTGAATCAACAGTCCTGTATCCTTTGGATAAATACCTAGTAGTGCAATTGCTGGGTTGTAGAGTAGTTCTATTTTTAATTTTTTGAGGAACCTCCATACTGTTTTCCAGAGTGGCTGCACCAGTTTCCATTCCCAGCAACCGTGCAAAAGGGTTCCCCTTTCTCTGCATCCTCGCCAACATCTGTTGTTGCCTGAGTTGTTAACGTGAGCCATTCTGACAGGTGTGAAGTGATACCTCCTTGTGGTTCTGATTTGCGTTTCCCTGATGATGGGTGATGTTGAGCATCTTTTCATGTGTCTATTAGCCATCTGGATGTGGCTTTTTTCTTTGGAAAAGTGTCTATTCATGTCTTCTGCCCATTTCTTTACTGGATCATTTGTTTTTTTGGGTGTTGAGTTTGGTAAGATGTTTATAGGTTTTGGATACTAACCTTTTATCCAATATATCATTTGCAAATATCTTCTCCCATTCCATTGGTTACCTTTTAGTTTTGTTGATTGTTTCCTTCAATGTGCAGAAGCTTTTTATCTGGATGAGATCCCAATAGTTCATTTCTGCTTTTATTTCCCTTATGTCTAGAGCCATGTCAAGTAAGAATCTGCTGCGGCCTGGGTCGAAGAGGTTGCTGCCTGTGTTCTCCTGTAGGATGTGATGGTTTCCTGTCTCACATTTGGTCTTCCATCCATTTTGAATTTATTTTTGTGTATGGTATAAGAAAGTGGTCCAGTTTCATTCTTCAGCATGTCGCAGTCCAGTTTTCCCAGCACCACTTGTGAAGAGACTGTCTTTATTCCATTGGATATTCTTTCCTGCTTTGTCAAAGATTAGTTGGCCATACGTTTGTGGGTCCATTTCTGGGTTCTCTACCCTATTCCATTGATCTGAGTGTCTGTTTTTGTGCCAGTACCATGCTGTCTTGTTGATTACAGCTTTGTAATACATCTTGAAGACCAGGATTGTAATACCTCAAAAGCTTTGGTTTTGTTTTTCAGGATTGCTTTGGCTATTCTGGGTCTTTTCTGGTTCCATACATCTTTTAGGATTGTTTGTTCTAGTCTGTGAAGAATGATGATGTTATTTTGACAGGGATTGAAATGTGCATTTTTTGTATGCTCTAAGGACCATCCAGAGACTTAAAAAAGTTTTTTTTTTTTTTTTAAATAATTTTTCCTAGTTTTGCTTTGGAGTGGGTCCACATAGCTCCTAGGGTCACATTGCCATCCTAGGAGTAGAATTACCTTATGTCCGTTTTGATGAATTGTATTTTTAAGGAATTTGTACATTTCTTCTAGGTTGTTGGATGTATTAGTATAAAGTTGTTTGTACTATTCTATGGACTTTGTGATATCTGTAAGATCAGTGGTAATAGTGCCTCTTCCATTTCTGTTATAGTTATTTGTATTTTCTGTACTTTTTTTAAAATTATTTTTACTTGGGGTTTATCAGTTTTACTAATCTTTTCAAGAAAAACAACTTTCATGTTTATTTCTTTTCTCTCTATATTTTTTCTATACCATTGATTTTGGCTCTTCTTTGTATTGTTTCCTTATTTTTTAGGATACCTTTTATTTATTTATCTAAATTTTTTTTTGACATTTATTATTAATTTTTGAGAGACAGAGCATGAGCGGGGGGTGGGATGGGGAGCAGAGAGAGAGGGAGACACGGAATCCCAAGCAAGCTCCAGGCTCTGAGCTGTCAGCACAGAGCCTGATACGGGGCTTGAACCCACGAACCATGAGAACATGACCTGAGCCAAAGTCAGATGCTTGACCAACAGAGCCACCCAGGAGCCTCTATCTGTCTGTCTGTCTGTCTGTCTATCTATCTATCTATCTATCTATCTATTTAAATTTAAATTCAAGTTAGTTAACATACAGTGTAGTCTTGGTTTCAGGAGTAGAACCCAGTGATTCATCTCTTACATATGACGCCCAGTGCCTATGCCTAAAAGTGCCCTCCTTAATGCCCATCACCCACTTATCCCATCCCCCCCTCCTCCCTCCCTTCCAGCAACCCTCAGTCTGTTCTCTGTATTTAAGAGTACATAAGAGTATGGTTTGCCTCCCTCTCTGTTTTTATCTTACTTTTCCTTACCTTCCCCTGTGTTCATCTACTGTGTTTTTTTAATTCAATAGATGAGTCAGAGAAAGACAAATATCTTATTTTCTTATTTTTGAGTTTTGTTTAATTTGCTCATAATTTTCTAGTTTTCTAAGTTGGAAATTTATATCATAGGTTTTTTTAAAAGACCTTTTTGCTTGCTCATGTAGCATTTATAGCAATAACTTTCCCTTAAGCCCTGTATTAGCTGTTTGGTATATTGTACTTTTATTCCTATTATGTTCAAAATATTTTCCAACTTCCCTTGTTATTTCTTCTTTGATCTTTGATTCTGTCTTTGACTTTCCTATTTAGAAGTGAATTGTTTCACTTTCCAAATGGCTTTTCTAGCTATCTTAATATTTTGAATTTTTAACTTAGTTTTATTGTGAACAGAGAACAGCATGTTCAGTATTTTGAAATGTGTTGGGATTTGTTTGTTGCCTAGTGAATACTTTATCTCAGTGGACCTTCCACGTACACGTGAAAATGTAATTATGTATTTGTTGGGCGTGGCATTCCATATGTGTCCATGAAGTTAAGATGCTGTCATTCAGAAATTGTTGATCTTTGCTTTTTTAATTTTTGTCTTAATGTTCTGTCATGACTATGAGTAGGGCTTGATGGCATTCAACTATGACTTTTGTCTCTTTCTCCTTTTAGTTTTGTTTCACGTATTTTGAAGGTTTGTTTATAGGCACATACACATTTATGATTGCTGTGTATTCTTGATATTTCAACTTTTTTTATCATTAGGAAATGTCCTCTGTTCCTCATTTTACCTCTTCCTATATCATGCAATGACTTCTTGTGGATACAAGGCTCTTGGGTCCATCAACCGTGAAAAAAAGTTTATAACCGAGATCTTCTGCACTGTTTGTGATGGAATGGATTTAAATTGCAAAGGAATTGTTGGCTAGACACCTATTTTGTGTGGGTTCCTTTTACCTCTGTATCCAACGATGGGCTTTTGACACAGTCTTCCAAATATGGGCCCAGAGATCATTCAAGATGGTAGATGTGTTCCAAAACTACAAATTCAGATTATTGCATGTGGTCTGTAATGAACATCTTTTGGGATGTGTATGTATGAATGGAAAGACACAAAGGGAAAGGGAAAGAAAAAAGGAAAGAAAGAATCAACCCATCAGTCATGATCCAACACTGCTCCCCAGTCCCCTTCTCTGAAAACTGTCCCAGTCCTCAGTGATGACCCATCTTCAGATGGGGCCCTGCCACAGAAACATTGCCTTTATGGGTTCAGAGCCACTGGCCTTTTTCTTTGTATTTTCTCAGATTCATATCTAGCATGCATACCCTTAGTACCCGTGTATTTTCTTTTCCTTTTTGGGTAGAACTCCTAGAAGTACATACGTTATTCCCACGGGGGTCTCCACAGCAAACATTTCATTCCGGGCTTGCTTCCTGATGTCTCCCGGTGAGTCGGGCGGCCGCCTCTCCCACCTCTCTTGGCATCTACTTGGGAAATGCAAAGTCATTTGAATGTTAGCGGGAGCCAACTTAATTAGGAAGTTAAGTCTGCCGAAGGAAAATGAAGCAGATCATTCTACAGCCAAATCTGTGCAATCTTTGGATGATTCAGACCAGCGTTTCTTTGCTCCCATCAGTCTCTGGAGTCTGCTAATTAGTGCTAAATAGCACCTTCCTTCTATGCCAGCAGTGGATTCAGCTCTGGGGATATGGAAGTAGAAAAGACATTTCAAGCCTTTGAAGAGTATGGCATTCTAGAATGGTGATGTCAGGACACTCTACAGCTTAAAACCCTTCAGTGGCTTCCAGTGTACCTTAAGGTTAATCCAGCCCCTTCGAGATAGTCCTCAGACGCTTGCATATGCTCTGGCCCCTGCTGCCTCTTCAGCCTCGTGTCCTGCTCCCTGACCCAACCGTGCTTCCTGCGTTCCAGCCACTCTGCCCTTGTGATGACACTGCAGACAGCTATCATTGATTCAAAATGGGAAATGGGGCAGGGACTGTGTTAACGGCTTCCAAGGACTTATCCCATTGAATCCCCACAACATACCTGTGAGGTCAGTACTGTTATTAGTCCTCTTGTCCAGATGAGGAAACTGAGGCTGAGGGGGGATAATTATTGGCTCCAACACCACACAGCCAGCATGTCACGGAGCTGGCATTTAGAGCCAGATCATGTGACTTCAGAGCCTAACTTTTGACAGCTCCCTCAACGTGAGATGTTCTTTCCTTCCTTGGCCTTTGCACGTGCCCTGCTCTCTCTTCTCAGGGGCTGTCAGGAGCCTGCCTGTCCTCCTTCAGCACCCACTGTGTCACGTGTACCAATCCAGTTCCAGCCACCAGCCCCCACTTCTCTTTGTGCGCTTGGCACCTGGGCGTGCAGAGAATGGACGCGTGTGTGTCCCCTGGAGCAGCTCTCAGCCAGAAACTAATGGGGCTGGTGTATAAATATCCCAGCTCCCTTGCTGCTTATGTAGAACGTGTCTGAGAAGTGTATTTTACAAGCCCTAGTGGGGTTGGTCTCTTGCCTCCGACAATGATAACTGGATATTGGGCCTCACTGGCTTCCTTCCTATCTCTGTCTCACCTCCCCACTGGATTTTCTGGAATCATTTTCCTAATAAACTATTTGCAGTTGAATCTATCTCAGGGTCTCATCCTGAGGGAACTGGAACTGAGACCTTACCCTGGCTAACTCCTACTAATTCCTTGAGTTTCAGCCTCTATGTGGCCTTATTAAAGCAGCCATCCTGAACACCCCACATGCCCCTGCCACTATTTTTGGTTGTAGTACTTAGTTGCGTCTATAATCGTTCTGGTTGTTTACTTGTTTTTGTCTGCTTCTCCTCCTTGAGGGCAGGGACCTTGACTATCTCCAGCACTGGTGTATTTCTGGTGCCCATCATAGTGAATGGCTTATTAGAGGTGCCCCGAATGTTTCTTGAACAAATTTGTTAACTGAAAAAAGACTTTAACTGAAGCTATGTTTAGGCTATAACTGTGTGATCGGGACCCCAAATTACCATTGATGCTCAGTTCCGAAAACAACCCCCACCTTCCTTTGTTTAGAGTAAGAAAGAGAGGCCCGAGCTGTTAGGGTAACATGCTCAGCTGTCCTGCTCCCTCTCAGGGAAGTCTAGCAGCAAACGCTTGACTTCTCAGTCTTCCCTTTGACTCTTAGAACATGAAGGGATCTGGTTGGGCTAGGGTCTCATCGCTTACTCTGACTTAGGAAGCTCTGTGGTTCTGCCGTGAAGTCTTCAGTTTTGTAAGAGGGTTTAAAATCCCAAGCAGAGAAGTTCTTGTGAGAATTGAAAGGCATACAGGTGGGGAAGCACCTTGCATGGTGCCAGGCTCTTAGTCGGTGCTTTGTCAATGCCTGGAAGGACCAAGACGACACCTTGAGTTAGGATCCCTTGTGCCTGGAGGCCTGAGTGGGGCCTGGGGACTTGAGTGTCTGTTGCACGGGGAGTGCGGGAGACAAGCTAGCTTCTGGAGGTTTGACATTCATGAGTCTTTTTTAATAAGCAGGCATTCAGAGGTTAAAAGTTTTTGGGAAGCCTCTTTATGTTCATTTCTACCAGTAAATGGATTCAGTTTCGGGCCACAGCTTGTTCTCTTCCATAGGATTATCTCCCTTGGTTTTCTAGGTTATGAGGAGCTCTGTAAGATTTTGTTAGGAAGGAAGGAAGGAAGGAAGGAAGGAAGGAAGGAAGGAAGGAAAGGGAAGGGAAGGGAAGGGAAGGGAAGGGAAGGGAAGGGAAGGGAAGGGAAAGGGAAGGAGAGAAGGAAGGGGAGAAGGAAGGGGAGAAGGAAGGGGAGAAGGAAGGGGAGAAGGAAGGGGAGAAGGAAGGAAAGAAAGAGGCAGTGTTCTTGAGAACCTCCACCTGAGCCCCTCCGGATCCCATGGTGATTAGTAACCTTGTAAAAAGTACGGATCATATTTTTGTCCTTTACTAATATGGCCTTTTGGTCAAATGTTAGAATATTTTGGCCTGGATATTTACCACACCTTACAAATAAAACCAGATTCCATTTATTAAATCCTTTCAAAATTACTTCCTTTTGGACGAGAAAAGTGACTGGCACTTGCTGACTCTGGCTAGAGCAGGGAAGCCCTACGAACAGCTGTCTTTTTCTCACTGTTTCTCCCTGTTTCTCCCTGTTTCTCCATGTGGCTTGGTTCTGTGACCCTGGGCGTTGTCTCCTCCTGCTGTCGTACCTACTGTCGTACCTGCTATGACAAGTGAGATGCCGCCATATAGCTCACAATTGGGACTTTGTCATCACATTGCAGGCAAAACTTCCGGGATTCTCTAAATGCTTTAAAAAGTTTTCACTCACTCATTTCTTTAGAAATTCAGTCATTTATTCCACACACTTTGATCGCGTGCCTACTGCGTGCCAGTCTTTTGTGCGTGGTGCGGGAAGAGGCAGTGGTGGATAAGACAGACACAATGCCTGTCCCAGCAGAGTTCACAGGGCAGGGCCGCTGCAAGGCCACGGAGGATCTGTGCCAGTTAGGAGAAGGTATCTCTTCCAGCAAGTGCAGCACATGGTACAGGGCATAGTGAACAGAGAGCCGCCCTCCCTTGTCGGCTGGGCACCCTGGGGCCACGAGTGTCCTCAACAGCCGTTCTCGGTAGCCCTGATGGACGGCAATGGACATGAAACAAATAGCCATTACAACCCTGACATATGCTACCAGGAAAAATATATAATACCTAGTAATTAAAGTGGTGTCTCTTACATAATCAGAAGCATGTGAGACAGTTCATTCTAAAGGAATGGTGGGGCAAGACTGGAGAAGAGGGGCCGGGAGCATTTCTGACCAGAAGGACGCTATGCCTACCCGTCCCTCATCACAGCACACGTGGAGGAGGGAGACATCGGCCAGCGGGTGATGGAGAAGAGGGCCGGGACACATAGATCTTTTTGTGACTTTTGGATTGCGGCTCAAAATCCCATGAGCATTCATTTATTTCTTTTTTCTTCATATGTTCAGAAGTATGTATTGTTGGTGCCAAAAGAATGTCATTTTAAGACCTAGCCTGGGACTAAAAATGATACATTTGCCTTTGTCATCATTAGCTTGCTCTACATAAATAAATAATTTTGTGTCTGCCATTTATGTGTTGACTATGTAGAGAGAGAAGAATTATTTTCAGACTCAGACCTGACTTTGGCCTGGCCCCATCACTTCAGGGATGCAATCTTGGACAGGTCGCTTCATGACGGTGTGCCTCAGTTTACTTATCTGTAAACAGAGTTCCAATCCCTACCTTTCAAGGTGTCAGGGCTGTGGGGGAGGGGGAAATGAGATCATTTATTGCCATTCTGCCTTGAACTCTGACTCTGGGGAAGATCAGACAAAGTCTGGTCTCTGTCCCCTTTGACAGATGAGAGAACAAGGAAGAAACAAAATCTCCTGTGCCTACAACAGGTATCCATTTGAACGCGTTTGTGTCTAAGGCAGCATGACAGCAGGCTGCAAATGTGTCACTCAAGTTTATTTCCCTATCTAAAGGTACGTGTTTGATGATTACATTATGAATGATTTCCTTCGTGCCATGCGTTTTG
The DNA here is from genome assembly GCF_022079265.1 of Lynx rufus. Classification (NCBI taxonomy): domain Eukaryota; kingdom Metazoa; phylum Chordata; class Mammalia; order Carnivora; family Felidae; genus Lynx; species Lynx rufus. Next base: position 58,056,024 of record NW_025814825.1, read on the forward strand.
CCGAGAGGGTTGTGGGATAAATTCAGTCAACATATTCCTTTTGTGTTGGTTCTCACGTTTACACCCGCAGTATTAATTTGATTCTAAGCACAGATACCTGTGCTTCAGAAACTCAGCGTCTTATAATTTTTCAAAGCAAAACTCAAACATTGAAAAGATACTTCTCTCAGCACGGTCCTGCTTTGCATTTAAGAATCACAGCGTGCCATTTTTAGATTATTCTCGAACACCATTGTGTGCTTCAGAGGGCCTCCCCTGGGCGGGGCTTCCGGACACGGCACAGCATGGTGCCCTTGCCTGCCAGCCTCAGGCTTAGAGGTCGGGAGGTCTGCTGGAGGTTCATGGCCAAGAACGTCGGTTGACAGTTGTACCCACACCTAGCAAGGTCACTGAGGTGGGGATACCCGGAGTGAGGTCTGTCCGTGTGTTGGCCGGCGTGGGCCCAGACACAAACTGCCAGAGTCATAGCCTGACCTTAGACAGTGGAGTTCAAAGTCATTATCTGCTGTTCTTCCATCGTGTTTGCTCACTGGCTGTGGCTAAAGCCCAAGAACAGAATTAACAGTCAGTTCCCTAAGTGAGTAACATCATTTATCAAGGTAGTTCCTGGAGACGCAAAGGAAGCCTCCGCGTACAGCTAGGATGGTTGTCCTCAAAACTTAGAGGCAACTTGGGAACCACGGTTTACTGGGCCTCCCTCAGTGTTTGTGAGGCGGGATTTGGAGCAGTGGGGACATGGTGGCCGTGAGCCCTTCGCCGAGGAGCTGGCTGCCTGCCCCAGCAAAGAAGGTGCTGGTGAAGGGCTGCGGCCAACGTAGGGGGCCGTGTAAACCTCTGCAAAAAGTGATTTTTCTAAAAGTATGCTCAGTTCCTTTCCCCCATCTGGCACACGCACTCATTCCTCAGTTGCTGGGAGAAGTTAACCGGTAGAAGCTTTCCCGTGACAACAACCACAAAACCCACTGTCGCGTGACTCTCAAGGACGCTTCCTTCTTGTCCTGGGCACGTGGAACAATTAAACACCTGATTGTTGGTAAATGACAACCTTGTTTTCCAAAGTTGTCAAAAATTCTCCCACGCGTTGGCAACACTCACTGGGATGGAGTTTTTCTTCCTCTAGAGGCAGTCCGTGTGCTGTGTCTTTTTTTTTTTTTTTTTTCAACGTTTATTTATTTTTGGGACAGAGAGAGACAGAGCATGAACGGGGGAGGGGCAGAGAGAGAGGGAGACACAGAATCGGAAACAGGCTCCAGGCTCTGAGCCATCAGCCCAGAGCCTGACGCGGGGCTCGAACTCACGGACCGCGAGATCGTGACCTGGCTGAAGTCGGACGCTTAACCGACTGCGCCACCCAGGCGCCCCCCGTGTGCTGTGTCTTAAGAGAGGCTGCCACAGGCAATGTCCCCCGGACACTGGACCAGTGTGGCTGTGGGCGGGAGGGCTGGGCCCCCTTGCTGGGGAGCTGTGAGGAGGGGCCGAGGGGGCCCCACCAGCACCAAGGACTGCCTGTCACAAGCTGAGTAATGTCACAGAGTCGTAGAAGCCGCGAGGCTCCAGGGGCACCCGGGAAACTGGAGTCCCCGTCTTCAGCACCATTTTAGAGCCTTCCTGTTCAAGCAGCACTGTCCTTGCCTGTAGATGGTGAGGCGGAAGAGGGCAGAGCCCAGCTGACCCTGGCACCCTCACAGCTGCCTGTCACAGGGTGCCCTGCCTGTGTGGTCAGCCTGTGGTCCCCTACCAAGCTCCAGTGGGAGGGCCAGAGCCTGCGAGGCCCATGAGACCCAGGAGCGGGTCCCCGGATGTCATCTCTTTCCCTCCCTCTGCCCTGGAAATGGCAGTGTGGCACAAAGGTGGGCTGGATGAAGGCTTGGCTTGTCCTCCAGCGTTTCATTTAACTCCTTCCTCCAAATATCAGCCTGGATGCTACCCCTCCCCCAACCTCCAGAAGCCCTGTATGGGCTTCCTCTTCCGTTCCCTCACCCATGGTGGCTCTAGAAGCCCTAAACGCTCCTCATGGTGGCATGGTGGCACTGCCTTGGGAACATGGGGACCTATATCACTCGTAGTCACTCACCAATTTCTGTAATAATTCCTTGGAGAATTCTAATCTGGGGATTTTCCTAAACCATGCTTGAACCAATTTGAGCTTCCTCTCTGTATTAGTCAGGGTTTTCCAGAGAAACAGAACCAGTGTGTGTATATAATGAGAACTGGCTTACGTGATCATGGTGTCTGAGGGGTCCCGTTCTGCTGTCTACAAACTGCAGGTCCACGAAAGCTGGCGATGTAAAATCTAGTCTGAGTTGGGAGGCCAGAGACTAGGAGGACTGATGGTGTGTGTCCTTGTCCAAGTGAAGGAGAGAACTGGTGTCTTCGCTGAAGCTGTCAGGCAGAGAGAAGGCGAATCCCCTCTTGCTCTCTCTTTTATTCTGTTCAGATCCTCAGATTGGATGGTGCCCACTGACACTGCAGAGAGCACCCCGCCAATGCAAATGCTAAATCAGAAACCAGACACACCCAGAAATAATTTTTAGCCAAATATCCGGGCACCCTGTGATCCGATCAAGTTGACACATAGAATTCACCACCACACTCTCCTACCCCCTTTGGGAAGAGCACGTTTCTCTCGTCTCCAGCACATACCCTTCAAACCAAGCAGCCTCAAGCCCCCACAATCACTGCCCTAGCCTATGGCTCACTGTCTTCTTCCCGAAATGCCTTCCTGGCTCTTTGCTATAGCCGCCTCCCCCCACCCCCACCCCCACCTGGCACAGAATAGTATCGAGAAAGTGAATATACGCCCTACCTACCCATCTTTCGAGGCTGGACTCATTTTCCCAACTCTTCCTGTAAGCCACCTGTGGCGACAAAGACCCTCATTCCCTTCTCCATATCATTTACCTTGTTCCTCCTGGCAGTGTGGTTGGATGGCTAAGGCCAGAGAGTGCACAAGGACACTGTTGTCCACAGTAAATTGAGACGTAAAGGAGAATACAAAAGCACAGTTCTCTGATTGTTTTTAGCCTGGAATAGTTGATTCTATGCATTGAGTAACAGGTGAAATGAATAGCAGAAGTTCACAAGGAATAGGTCTACCATGTATGTTCAGTTCTTTTTTATTTTTTAATTTTTTTTAACGTGTATTTATTGTTGAGAGACAGAGCATGAATGGGGGAGAGCAGAGCGAGGAGGAAACACAAAATCCGAAGCAGGCTTCAGGCTCTGAGCCATCAGCACAGAGCCTGACGTGGGACTCAAACTCACAAACTGTGACATCACGACCTGACCTGAGCTGAAGTCAGATGCTTAACCGACTGAGCCACCCAGGCGCCCCTGTCCAGTTTCTTACTAGAGTTCAGGGATGCTAGGAAGTATGTTCTTTTTTCCTAAAATGGATGTTCCTGAAATAATTTGCTTTTTAAAAAAAATCCTTAGGAGTGTTGAGCAAAGATAATGGAAAGGAAAATTATTTTTCTCTCTTTTCTAAAATAAAGCGCTCAATAAGAACAAGTACTGAAATGAGTGTTTATAGTTAATCCCTAGTATTTTTTAACTAAGAGGAAATAAATGCCTTTTGAAGAAATGTCTAGAAATTAGAAGGCAAAGCATAACTCTATGAGGGCCTGTTATTAAATAAGCAGAGATGGCATTATTTTGATCAAACATAGCATGTCATATACTTGCAAGTGACATTTCCCATTTTCATCAATCATAAGGTTTGAAGTGAAAGTTGAAAATTGTATTTAACAAAATAATTGGTAAAATGGAGGAAGAAACCCAGTAGAAGAATGATTGATTATCAAAAAGTCAAAAAAGAGCCACAATCATTCAGACTTGGCCGAAGTGTTGCTTTCTGTAATTTCCATCAACAATGGCATTTTACTCAGTACAGTGTGACCCTTCTTGGCCATGTGAAAAAACTGAGGGACATCTTTTCTTTTCATGTTCCTTTTTCCAGCTGCACTTAGTGTAGTTTCATGGAGGTTCTATACCTTTCCAAAGCCAGGCTGTTCAGGTCCTGGTAACATGATCCTGAATCATTTACTCATGGAAACTTACTGGTTGAGTGGAAATTACACAGGTGTTGGAATCCGAAGGACATGAGTGTGAATCCATAATTTAGCTTGTGTGACTTTGGTAGTTGCTCATTTCTCTAAGCTTTGGTTTTCTCATCTTTGAAATAGATATAATGCTATTTCACATTATTGTGAGGATTATATCACTGAACTTTCAAATTGTACTAATATTTTTTCATTCGGTTTAGTCACATGCCGGTGAATTTCTTAAGGATAATGACTGCATATGGACCAAAATGATTGGCGTTAGATTTGGGGGATTGATTTTCATGGCAACAGTTGTTTGGAATACCAAAACTTTAAGGTAAAGGACTTCCAATTCCACTGGATTTGCCCTTGTTGTTAGTTCTTAAGATTAATAGAATTGATAAACTCCTAGCAAAACTGATCAAGGGAAAATAGAGAGAACACATAGATTACCAATACCAGGGAGGAAAGCAGAGCTTCTCTTAAGTATCCTAAGTACATCAAAAAGACTATAATAAGGGCATTTGTGAAAAGTTTCATGCCAACAATTCAACAATGGATGTGGAATGGTCAAATTCCTTGCAAACCACTGCTCACCAGAACGGATATCGATGGAGTAGAAATATAATTTGTAATTAAAAACTTTTGTAGAAAGAAATTGCTAGGCTCAGATGGTTTCACTGGTAAAGTAAAATAATCTTAAATAAGTAAATAAAACTCAAGTAATTTTTAAATAAATTATTTCAATAAAACTTTCAATAAAATAAACTTACTTAAATTTATTTTAAATAAATAAACAAAACTTAAATAAATAAAACTTTCAAAAATATAAAAGGGTGCCTGCCTGGGTGGCTCAGTCAGTTGAACGTCCGACTTCGGCTCAGGTCATGATCTCACCGTTTGTGAGTTTGAGACCCATATCTGGCTCTGTGCAGACAGCTCAGAGCCTGGAGCCTGCTTTGGATTCTGTGTCCCCCTCTGTCTCTGCCCTTCCCCTGCTCATGCTCTGTCTCTTTCTCTCTCTCTCTCAAAAGTAAATAAACATTAAAAAAATTTTTTTTTAAATATAAAAGAGAAGGGAACACTTCCCAACAAATTCTGTAAGACTATACAGATAAGGTTATAGAATAATCCTGATAACAACATTTGGAAAGATATTACAGAGAAGAAAAATTACAGGCCAATATCTGTCATAAATATAGACACAAAATCCTTTAATAATTTAGCAAGTTGAGTCCAGAAATACATACAGAGGAATTGGAATTTATCTCAGGAATGCAAAGTTAATTGAAAAATTAAAAATCAATCATTACAGTTTCCCAAATTAACAAAATGTTGGGGAAAATCATATTATCATGTCAGTAGATGTAGAAAAACAACACTCATTCATGATAAAATCTCTTATTAAACTGGGAATAAAATGGCACTTCTTCAGTTTGATAAAAGACATCTATGAAAAACCTACTGCTAACTTCATACCTAATGGCGAAAGATTTAATACTTTCCCCTTTAGATTGTGAATATCATACAAGGTTGTCCATTTTCACTGTATCTATTAAAAGTTGTATGGTGGTTTTAGTCAGTGCAATTAAACAAACAAACAAAAGACAACAAGTGAAGTTATTTTTATTTGTAGATGACACGATTATTTTGAAAATCTTAGACAATCTACAAAATATAGTTGGATTAATAAGCAATTTTGAAAATCCTAGGTACAAGGCCAATATAAAATTCAACGTTATTTCTATATAATAGCAAGAAACAATTAGAAAGTACAAATTTTAAAAATACCATTTACAGTAGCATCAACTTATGAATACATAAGAATAAACAACAAAAACTGAAAAACCTAGGGGTGCCTGGGTGGGTCAGCTGGTTAAGCATCCAACTCTTAGTTTCGGCTCAGGTCATGATCTCACAGTTGATGAGTTCGAGCCCCACATCGGGCTCTGTGCTGACAGTGTGGAGCCTTCTTGGGAGTCTCTGTCTCCCTCTCTCTGTGCCCCTCCCCCACTTGTGCACACACACTCTCTCAAATAAATAAACTAAAAAACAAGAACAAGAAGAAGAAGAAGAAGGAGAAAAACGTGTATGTTGGTTTTTCTTAAATAGAACCATAGATTCAAAACAATCCTATATAAATTTTTTTTGGTAGGGATTGAAAGTTGATTATAAAATTTATGGGAAAATTCAAAGGGCCTAAAATAACAAAATCATTTTGAAGAAGATAAAAATTTGAAGTACCGACAGAACTTGACTTCAAGACTTCATATAACACTACAGTGATCAAGCTAGTATGGCTTAAGGATAGATAAATAGATTAATAGAGCAGAATAGAGCCAAGATATAGACCCACACATATATGGTCAAGGTGCTAAGGTAATTCAGTGGTGTAAGAAAAGATTAAAATCAGTGGTACTAGAAAGCCTGAATAAAGTATGAAAAATAAATTAACCTTGACTCCTACCTCATACAGTATGTAAAAATTAAAGTGAATCATCTACTAAAAGTTAAATCTGCAAATCACCTAGAATGTAATGTAGAGGAATATATATTGGTACTTTGGGATTGTCAAAAATTTCTTAGAAGGAACACAAAAGCACCAATAATAAAAATAATAACTTGAACTTCACCAAAATTTAGAAGTTTCATTCTTCAGAATATGTCATTATGAAAAGAAAAAGGCAAGTCATAGACTGATAGAAAACGCTTAGAGTTCATATATCTTACAAAGGATTTGTATGCCTATATCCACAATATATGAAGAGTTCCTACAGATCAATAATAAAAAGATAACTTAATAAAAACACAAGCAAAAGGCTTGAACAGAGACTGCATAAAGAAAGGTGTGTGAATGGTCAGTAAACACATGAAGAGGTGCTCAATTATTGCTTATTAGGGAAATGTAAATTAAAACCACAAGATACCACTTCATAGCGATGAGCTAATAGTTAAGTTTAGAAAGAATGATAGCACCAAATGTCGATGTTGAAGGTGCAAGAAGAACTCTCATATATTGCTGCTGGAAATTGGTATAACCACTTTGTAAACTGGTGGTCAGTTTTTTTTATAAAATTAATCATATACTTACCCTGTGACTCAGCAGGTCCATTCTGATGTGTTTACCCAAGAGAAATAACACACGTCCAAGAAAGGACAGACACAAAGTATTGTAGCAGTTTCATTTCCTAATCAGCCCAAACTAGAAACAATACAAGTGTTTACCATAGGAGGAGAGACAGCAATGGACAGGAATAAATCACTGATCACCATAGATGGATTTCAGAAACACTATATTGAGATGAGGAAGCCACACACAGAGGAGTACGTACTGTGCGCAGTATCCTGTTTATGTGAAGTTCCAGAACAGTTACAACTAGTCTGTGGAGTAGAAATCAGAGTGGTTTGTTCTGAGCGGGGTATCACAGACTGGGGAAGAACTGACTAGAAATGGTTGTAAAATCTTTTGGGAGATTTTCCTTACATGAGTATCTGTGTTTTTCAGGATTTTAAGATTTGTGCATTTCACCGTGTGTAAGTTTTATCTCAATAAAAGAAAAGCTAGACCAAAAGCAAAAATTCTCAGAAACGTAAGAGGTACCGTCCACGTATGAGTGAATCTCAAGGATATTTCAGAACAGCTTGGTAATTGATGAAGACATCACATCACACTTGTTGTAACTTGAAAAGCAAGCAGGCTCTAAATTGTGATTGCATTTAAGTGGCATTTGAAATGACCTTGGGAAGTAATAGGGTACCCTGAGTTCAGTGTTGTCCACTGATACAGTGATTCCGACCAGTGGGCTCTTACTGTCTTCCTTCTTCTACTTTGGCTTATCTCCCGGCCATTCACTTAGTAGCCAATTGATTTTTGATTGTACTTCTCTTTAAAAGTCTTGGGATAAAAGTCAAACTCTTAGAATAACCGTGTTCCACAAAACCCTGTAAAAATGTGGCCCTTGCCTAATCCTCTAGCTTCCTCTCAAGCCATGATCTACTCTAGCCATGCTGACCTGACACTCCTGATTGTATCCAGCTCTCTGTCTTTCGGGGCTCCACTGCTATTCCCTACTGTGGACACTCTTCCCAATGCTCTTTGTGTATGTAGTTCTTTCTTGTCTTTCAGATTTATATAAAATGGTGCCCACCTGGCCCCATCAATCACTCTCTTTCAAAAGCCTATTCCTTTTCTTACACGTTCACAGTTTATAATTATTTTTATCTCTAGATCCATAAGACCAAGAACCAAGTCGGTCTCATTGTTCCCCCCAGCTGAGCATAATACCTAGTCAAGCATGTAGCAGGAACTAAATAACTATTTGTTGAATAGCTTCATAATAAAACTCTCAACCTTATAACCCCAGGTGGTGTTGGTGATCGTTATTTAAAGTAATTGTGTGTGTGTGTGCATGTGTGTGTCTTGGGAAGTCCACACGTTTTTCTAAATCGGGGCCAGATTGTTGTTCATTGACAAACACTTGTATTGTCATAGGGAATAAAGTCATTTTTCTTTAAATTCAGACATTTAGCTGCCCACGGTTAGGTGACCTTTCACTGAATTGTGGCGTCTGTGTTTAATAGATGAAACATTGAAGTTAAAATCAGGGCAATACGTCATTGTCTCTCCTCTGCGTAGAAAGTTGGAATCTGATTTGATTGCAGGGTTTGACATTTTGCATTTTTATTCTGTCACCAATGACCATCAAAGAGTGTCTTGGGAAGACTCAGGAACTTTATCATTTCCTGTATTCTGCATGCACATACCTACGCTCATCCCCAGGAAAGCGGTCTGGCTGGTAGACCAGATGAACCATTTGACTGAATTGACAAATAGCTGCTACTGCTTCTCTGCCTCTTTTTTTTTTTTTTTTTTCTTTCTTTCTTAACTGAACTGACTGAATCCATGACCTACTTTGGCACTTCAGAACAAAAACAAGCTTCCACCTCTGGGCCTCATTTCCCCAAAGCCATTGGCTTGCGTCAGTGATTGGCAAGGAATATCAGCTGTGCTGATTTCCAGATCTCTTCAAGGAGCTGAGTGACAAGGACTAGAGCTGATGGAATCAGTGCAGGAAAAAGCTGGGACCCCTGCCCCCAAATCCTCTTCTGGTATTTGGCACAGCATAGACGGAGCCCAGTGCATTTGGGAAGGGCGCAGACATCAGCGCTCTCAACATCCAGATAATTGTTATCTCATCCTCTGCAGTGCTGAGATTTCATGGGGAAGGTAGAGTCAACAAGCCATGAAAGGAAATATACAGTAAGAATCAACCGCCTTTGCAGGTGATCTGCTCTCCAACATCTATGCCTGCTTCTGGGGCTTCCCTGCCACCCCTGCCCAGGTCTCACTGGTTATTGGGGGTTTTGACATGATGGTACAACGCCCACGCATGCTATAAGGTGGTGACCAACGGAAAATCTTTGACATCTTGACAAAGATTCGGGATTTCATGAAGTCAGTGAAAGGGATGTTGCAGAACTGCTGGACCAAAGACTTAGGCCAGTGTTACAATTAAAAAGAAGCAAACCCACTAGGATGAGGCCAGTGGACTTGCTTCAGAAGAGACTGATTTGAGGATCAAAGGATTATGAGATGTAATTGAAAAATGATGAAGACCACTGATATTTCTGTATTTATATATAAAGAAAGAAGGATCCTAGTGATTTTGAAGGCAAAATGTCCAGTGTTGCCTCACCCCCTTATGTTTACGTTATGTCAAAAACAGTTGGGGCGCCTGATGGCTCAGTCAGTTAAGTGTTCAACTTCAGCTCAGGTCACCATCTTACAGTTTGTGGGTTCAAGCCCTGCGTCAGGCTCTGTGCTGACAGCTCAGAGCCTGGATTCTGCTTCAGATCCTGTGTCTCCCTCTCTCTCTCTGCCCCTCCCTCACTCATGCTCTCTTTCTCTCTCTCAAAAAAAAAAATTAATTAAATTAAAAAAAACATCAAAACTTGATTTATTCTTTGTTCTAGAAATTAGCTTCATTGCCATTGTAACCCATATTGTGTAAAATACAAGATAAAATAAAGTTTCACAAGTTTTAGTTTAATTTTTTGACCTGGCATCTCAATGAAAGATTTTTTGCAGTATTTAATGTAAAGAGTTGCTTTCTCTTTTAAATAGATTCACTTTAAGTAACTGTTTGCTGTCCGTGAGATTGCTTGTCCTGAGAGTAAGCTGGGTTCCATGGGCCTGGGGCCTCCTGATGCCCATGGGGGCCTGAAACCCCTCGAGAATCACAGAGAGGTAGAGGGGCAGGTCAGAGAGGCCCAGTGCCATGGCTTGAACTGCTCTCCAGACTTGGCCACTCCTCTCTGTGTTCCCAGCACCTGTTCACCCGTGGATCTGTGTGGCAGCAGGTTCTGGCCTCCCACTCTGGGCGGCATATGACTCCTTGCCTGCCCCCAAACTTGCTTTAGGAAATTTTGGGAGTGCTGATAATTTCTCAGAGGCTGTTGGTTAAACTGAGTGCCAAATTTGGGAAGTAGGGTTGGAAGGGAATGGAGAATAGTGCCAGCGAGGGAGTAATAAACGCAAAACACCAAAACAAGCAGACCCTAAATAGCAAAGCCCTTATTTTTGCCTCTAGAGAAAAAAAGGAAAACCTGGCTTTTTTGTCATTTACGAAAATAGCACCCCACACCTCCCCCCCCCCCACCCCCCAGTCTCTTGCTCAGTCTGTTAAAATTCTCAGGTGAGGTTTTGGCAAATGCCTTAGTAAAATTGAGACTCCCCGAGAGTGTTCTTGTGCGAGGCAGAAAGCATGGGACCTGGGAGGTCTGACTGGCTTCAAGCCTGTTTGAATGAAGGAATGAATGAATGTAATTTGGGTCTTATGTCTATCACTTTCGGTGGTGACCTTGAGGAGGATGACGTATCATTCATTCACCTAACTACCATTTATGTCAGGTTGCTTCTTAAGTTCCAGGCACTAAATTGTGTGTTGAGGCTGCAGAGGTGAATGAGACAGCATCTGTCCTCAAGGAACTCAGTCGGGTAAGGAAGTCAAGACCGTAAAGGAGGGATTCTTCCAGGAGGCTAACTGGCTGTATGTACTCTGAGACCAAAACTGTAGGCGTGGGTATCCCCTTGATCTATTATTTTTGCAGACTAGTGGCTTGTGTGACTAACTCCCTTTCTTCCCTGCCTTAGGAAAATGGTGAGCGTTGTTAGGAGATCACCCTCCATTCCATGAATATTCTCAGAGACTGACAGCAGATGTTTCGGTCTTTAATTTCCAAAATTCCAATTTTCTCTTAAAAATTTTTTTTTTTAAATTAAGATATTTTCTTGTCCTCAGGCTTCTGGCACCTCTTTTGTTTTCCATGTTTTTGCATCGATTCCTGGAAGTAATTTTTGATCTCATGAGGAAAGGCTCTCAGTGTCCTGGGGAGTAATTGTTCTCTTTCTCATGTTGGAAATCACAGTGGGAACAGAACAGTTAAATTATTTCTGGTCCAGGCATCTGTTTGTAGGTACAGGTTGTGTTCAAATTTCATGGGTAGGATGTCAAGTGGTGTGGACATGGGCATAACATTTAAGCTTGCGATTCACAACAGAAGGGACACGGGGCAAGTTCGGTCTCCTGTGGAGTATATTGAACAAAAGCATAGAAACTTTCTATTGACTGTGTACAGCTAACATTTATTGAGTATTTACTATATTCTGGGAATGCACCAAATTGTCTTGTAAATGCATTGTCTTGTTTAATCCTCAGAAACAGTCTGTGAGGTAGATATTCTTATAAATCGTATTTTGCAGGTGAGACCCAGAGGGTTTAAGTATCTTGTCCAAGGTCACACAACTAGTAAATAGTGAAACTAGTATTTAAACCCAGGCACTTAGGTGTTACTTTGCATCAATATCTGCCTGTCTTCTATTTCGTTTAAGATGCTAGTGAAGAAAACTCCACAGTTTGATCATGTATGCACAGAGTAGCTATTTCCTTCTGAAAACTTTGTAACAAAAGTATTTTATGTTCATGTTTGTGGGTCATGCTTCATTGCTAATAATTTTTAAAGAAAAGAAACAATCCAAGTCCTGATATTTCTTAGCCTGTGCAAATCACACAAAACATGACAAATGACACAGGATTGCAAGTTGTGTGCAATGAACAGGAAGAAAAGGGATGAGGTGTTTCACCCTTAAGAAATAGTTACATCAGAAAAATAAAGTAGCAATGAAGCTTGAAAAACATCCTAGTGTAAAATCTGTAACAGTCAACCTGGCCAGTTTCATTTATTCTGTATTTATTCTCATTACAAGCTTTGAGTGCGCCCTGGTTAAATCAGTGTTTTCAGAATTCTCAGTGGCTTGAATTTTATAATCTGAGAAATCAATCAAGTGCCTCTGGAGAATGCCATGTCTTATTTACTAGCAGCTTCCAAACGCCTCTTGTAATTAAGTATTAGTTGGAGTTCATTGCACTTGAATAATAAGGTGATGTTTGGGTAGGCTTCCTTTGTTGTTTTTTCTTCAGGAGCATTGCTTCTGTTCTCTGGTTAAGCAGATTACTGTCGTCATAAAAATGCACTTTAAAGTCTCCGTAATTATGATTCTTAGCGTCTCCTGAAACCAAAGCCGGTGCTTTGTGTTCATTAGTGTGTTGCTGAAGCTGGCGTGCGTAGCCCCAATGTGCACACTGCCTGCCCTGGGATCATGGAGCTTTTACAGTCAACCTTTACGATGAAAGAAGACCAGGGCTGGGGGACTTGAACTTGGTGTTCTTTTATTTAAGGGGCCTGACTTGCTCGATGACCGAATGAATGGCTGAATAGTCCCTGATATAGGCAGGGCAAACAGCTTGGTGACTGTCTCTATCTAATCTGCACTTGCTCCTGGACTATATCATTTTCTTACTGCTTTTTTTTTTTAATAGGGACAGTTAGTTAACAGTGAAATATATGTACAAAATCACATATAAAACATATCTGTATGGTTTACATAATAATATTATTAAAGTAAAGAATGGTAATAGTTATAACAGTAGTAGGAATAGTTAAATAATAGTATTAATAATAGTATTAAATAATAGTTAAATAATAATATTAAATAATAACAGAAAACAGACCCTCATGTACCCACTACTTGGATCAAGATAAATTAGAATGTAAATATACTCTTAGAAATCCTCAATAACCTTCCATGGTGACTGTTCTCTCTTCCACTGTTCTCTCTTGAGTTTTTATTTTATTTTAAATTTTTTAAATTATTTTTTTAATCCTTATTTTTGAGAAAGAGTCAGAGCAGGAGCAGGGGAAGAGCAGAGAGAGAGGGAGACACAGCATCTGAAGCAGGCTGCAGGTTCCGAGCTATCATCACGGAGCCTGACATGGGCTCAGACTCACGAACTGCGAGACCCTGACCTGAGCTGAAGTCAGACACTTAACTGACTGAGCCACCCAGGTGCCTGCATTATCTTGAATTTTCTTTTTAATTTTTTTAAATGTTTATTTGTTTTTGACAGAGAAAGAGAGAGAGACAGAGCATGAGTGGGGGAGGGGCAGAGAGAGAGGGAGACACAGAACCCAAATCAGGCTCCAGGCTCTGAGCTGTCAGCACAGAGCCCGATGTGGGGCTTGAACTCACAGACTGCGAGATCATGACCTGAGCCAAAGTCAGATGCTCAACCTACTGAGCCACCCGGGCATCCCTTGAATTTTTAAAAATAAGTTATTTGCTTTTCTGAGTAGTCTTACACACACACACACACACACACACACACACACACACACACACCTAAACAAAATATTGGTAAGTTTTGCCTATTTTTAAAATTTTTAAAATTTTTTATTTTTGAGAGAGAGAGAGAGAGAGAGCAGGGGAGGGGCATAGAGAGAGGGAGACATAGAATCCAAAGCAGGCTCCAGACTCCGAGCTGTCAGCACAGAGCCCGACGCAGGGCTCCGACTCAGGAACCGTGAGATCATGATCTGAGCTGAAGTCAGACACGTAACCAACTGAGCCATCCAGGCGCCCCTGGTTTTGCCTATTTTTGTACTTTACATAAATGGCTCATATCCAGTCATACTGAGTATATTTTTGTCATTTGATACTTTTGCTTACCATTGTTTTTGAGATCTGTTTATTAACGTATATGGCAGAAATTCATTCATTTTTATTGCTGCATAATATTCCAAGGCATGAATATACCAGTTTTAAAAACAATCATTCTGTGAATGGACACTTGGGTCATCTCCAACTTGTACCAGTTATGAAGAGTGTTGCTATGGACTTCTGGTGTGATTATTGCAAAAATAATTCTCAGATGTGTTTCCTGGCAGTAAGAGTTCTGGGCATTTGCTTATTTTCAACTTTAAGAAATAATGCCCAACTGTTCTTACACGGTCTCACCAGCAAGTTACGAGGGTTCCTATTGCCTACAGCCTTGCTGGCACTTGGGGTCATCGGGATTTAGTTTTTGCTGGTCTGGAGGGTGCAATGGCAGCCTCAGTTATGGTCTGTGTCTTCCTGATGACTACTGAGCTGGACCTTGTTCTCATGAGTTTAATGGAGTTTAGGTTTCCGCTTTATAGGACATTACCGTTGTGTCTTTTGCGTATTCGGTTAGGTTGCCTGTTTTAATTTTGCTTACTTACAGGTTTTTTAAAAAAAATATTCTGGATATTAGTTCCTTGTTGGCTATTTATGCAGCAGACATTTTCCTCTTGGCGCTTGTCTTTTTCATTATCTTCATGTTTGTTTGGTTTTGCCTCCCACATTGAATTTGTGTATTCATTCTCTTATTTATTCATTCATTTATTTTAATAACTGTTTTATCCTTATAGAAGTGTTACTTCCTACTGCCCAGAAGTCACCAGCATGAACACCTTAGTGCATATTCTTCTGGGTTGGACGATCTGTGTGTGTGAGCGAGAGAGTCTGAGTTTGTGTATGTGACTCTGTGTGTGTGATCAAACTGAAAATTCAGTCAATAATTTCCACCTTTCCATTTGAGTAAATTTTCATCACATGATGTATACAAACCATCTCCAGATTTTCCCAATGTTCCTCTTACAGCTGTTGTCAAGCCAGTATCCAATGCAGGATTTATTGTGTATTTGGGTGAACCAAATTCTCATTAATAAATGCAGTCAGTTTCATCAGTCCTTTTTTTATGGTTAGTACTTTTGGTGTCTATAAAAATATGTCTCCCAACCTCAAGGCTGTGTTACCTTCTAATTGCTCTAAAATGTCATTGTCTCTTTTAGGTCTGTAATGTATCTGGACTTGATTTCTGGGTATGGTATATGCTATACAGTAGATGCCCAATTTTTTTTTTTTTCCAAATGGATATCCATCTTTCCCAGCACTATTTATTGACTTATACTGATCTGTAACATGACCTCTGCCATATTTCCTGTCCACACAAGGATGGGTCTTCTCCTTGGCTCTCTCTATTCTGATCTATTTGATAAGCAAATGGATCTATTTGTTTGTTCCTGTAGCAATGCTGCAGTGTTCTAATCATTATAGCTTAATAATAACTTGAGATTAAGTAGAGCAAATCCCCATGTTAGCCAGGGTAGACTGGGCTATCTTTCAGTGGCTTAAAACCTTTTTAAAAAAGTTGTGTCTTGCTTATGTTACATGTATAATTGTAGTCCCTTGGGGGCTCTGTTGGGTCATCTCAACATGTGCTTCCCCGGAGGGAGAAGAGAGTATGAAGAATCACACATCATCTTTAAATGCTTAGAAGTGACACAAGTCAGTTCTCACATTTCATTGGCAGAACTAGTCACATGACCACACCTAGTTTCAAGGGTGTTGGGGAACATAATTCTTTTATCACTAGAATTAGATGGTCGCCTACCACATCTCTGACCTTGTTCTTCAGTAATGTTTTGTCTATTCTCAGCCCTTTGCTCTTCCATATGTATTTTAGAATCAGCTGGTCAAGTTGCATGAAAATCCTAATTGACATTTTGATTGACATTTTATTGAATCTATGGTTCAGTTTGGGGAGACATAATATCTTCCTATCCAAGTGCACGGTATAGTTGTCTGTTTAGGTCTTAATGTCTTTTAGTAGCTTTATACTTCTATATTTAAAGAATTTCCACGTTATTCAGCACATTAATTTTAGATACTTTATATTCATGTTATAACTATAAATTCTATTTTTAAATTATATTTTCTGTCAGATTGTTTTCTGGTATCCAGGAATATAATTGACTTTGGTATATTATGGTATATTAATTTTTTTAATGCAGAAATTTTCCTAAACTCCTTAGTAATTCTGATTACTTATCTGTAAATTATTTTGGGTTTTCTACAAAGAAAATTCTATTACATACAAATGATGACAGTTTTGTTTTTTCCTTTCCAATTCTTAAAAGTTTTTATTTCCTTCCCTTACTTCACAAGCTAGGACCTCCCATACAATGTTCTAGAAGTGGGATAGAGGCATCCATGCCTTGTTACTGATATAAAGGGGATGTTTTAAACATTTTCCCATTAAACATGATGTTTTGGGTAGACATTTTTAAAATCAGGTTCCTTTTATTTCTAGTTTCTAAGAATGAATTTGGTGCATCTACGAGTTGGAGTTTTTCCCCTCTACTGTGTTAATGTAGTGATTTATAGTCCTTAATTATTAAAATATGAAACGGGTGTTAATTCCTGTAATTAACTCACTTTGGTTAAGCTGTTTTCCCCCTTTTTACTTAATGCTAGATTTCATTAAGATGAAATTTCATTAGATTTCATTAAGATGTTTAAGATATTTATCAATATTTTTTGAGTGATGTTGGCCAATAATTCTCATTTTTGTAGTCACTGGTTTTGTAATCACTTATCAAAGTCAGACAGAAGTACACAAAAGAAACACAAGACCTACATAATCCACCAAAATGGTTGGAAACATTATTTATTTCAGTGACTGACAGATCAAACATAAGTGGGAAAATATAGAAGATTGAAATAACAAAGTTAAGCTTCATATGATGAGTGTTGCCTCATTTTTAATCCTTTGTAAAGAGTCTGTATAAGATGGTTTATCTCCTTTTGGGATGTCTGGCAGGTATGCCTATAAAATATTTGGTCTTAGAATTTAAAATACTGAATCAATTTAAAGTTACAAAGCTCTTGTGTTTTAATTTTTTTTCTTGAGGTGTTTTTGGTAATTTGTATTTATTTTTAGAGCTTAGTTCTTTTAGGTAAACTTTCAAATGTATTGATATAAAGTATTTTGTAATATCCATTTGTTCTCAATTTAATATCTGCATTACTCAGTTTTTTATTGTTTATAGGCACCTTCTCTCTCCCTCTGTCCTGAATTTTTTTGTTTATCTTGCCAGAGCTTAATCTGTTACTCTTTTCAGTATGCCCTCTTTTGCTGGAAGCCTCTGTGCTGTGTATTTGTTTTAACTTATTTCTGTTGCTATCTTTATTATTTCCCTCTTTCAACCTTGAATTTATTCTGTTCTCTTTTTGTAAACTTATTGAGCGAATTTAAATGCATTGCTCAATAATGCTATTCTTTCTTCTTTTTCTAACTGGAACAATTTGAGCTGTAAATTTTCCCCACAAATGTGGCTTTGAGCTGCATTCTGTAAGTTTCAACGCATATGTTTTCGTTAAATTTACTTTTGAAAATTTTCTAATTTTCTTTTTTTTTCCTGTGACTCCTCTAAGTTGATTAGAAGAGTCTTTAAAAAAAAGAAGAAATCCTAAACATAGGATATTTTTCTTGTTATACTTTTTAAATGATTTATAGTGTAATTGCATGGTGGTCAGATAATGTGATCTGAAAATTACCACTCTTTTGATCTTGAGGCTAGCTTTATGGCTTAGCATATGGCCTGTTTTCCTAAATATTTCACATAGCTTCAAAAGGATGTAAATTTTAAAATTGCAGGACATAAAGCTGTACATATGTCCATTAGACCAAACTTGTTGTGCTGTCCAAATCTTAATATATTTAACCATTTCCTGTTTATGCTTAATTTATCAATTATGAAAATGTGTGTTAAAGTGTTTCACCCTTATGTAGATGACATAGTTCCATGGCCTTTGTAACTTTGTTCATTTTTGATTCATATAATTTTGAAGTGATGTGTAAACACAGTTTAGAATTATCATACTTCCTAATGTATCTTCTACTACCTTTATAAATAAGTCATGACCATTTTTATTTCTAACGCTGTTTTTACAATAAAGAATATCTGATTTTACTACTAAAACCAGCTTTCTATTGGTTAATATTTGCTACTTATATCTTTTTCTATTCTCTGTGCTCTGTGTTTTATGTATGTATTTCTTGAACTTTTAGCCGGAGCTAATTTTAATTACAGTTGTTGCCATTACTCATATGTGAGGGTTTATTTTTATCATTCATTATGTACTGTTTTCTCCTCCCTTCCTGCATGATTTTTTGTTATGATTTTTCATTATTTTCCTCTTTTTTGTTTAGAAGGTCTATCAGATCTCTAGTTTAGCACACACAGTGAACACAGTTTCAAGTTATTTAATATCTTTGTTTTTCCCATCTGAACGTTTATTTTTATTATTTTTTTTAATGTTTATTTATTTATTTTGAGAGAGAGAGAGAGCATGAGCAGGAGGGGGGCAGAGAGAGAGAGGGAGAGAGAATCCCAAGTAGGCTCCACTCTGTCAGACCAGAGCCAGATGTGGGGCTTGATCTCACAAACCATGAGATCATGACCCGAGCTGAAATCAAGAGTCGGATGCTCAACCAACTGAGCCACCCAGGTGTGTTTCTGTTCTCAACATTCAATGTGAAGACCCTGAATGTTTTCCCTCTGATAAATGGATTCTCATTTATCTGGTAGATCTTTGCTCTTCACTCTAGCTTGATTCCTTTTCTCTCTCCCCCAACAGAACCACCAGCCCATGCATGTGTCACCCATGTACAACCTGTGCACGTGTAACCCCTGTGCATACCAGCACCTCTGCTCACCGTCGATTTTCTGTCTCAGCCTGCCCACCTTCTGCCTCAATGAGAACCTTTAAATGTCCTTCTCTGATATTCTTTTTTGGTAAATGCCCTGTTTTTTATTTTTCTAAAGTTTCTTCGTTTGATCTCGTTCTCGGAAGATGGCTTTACCAACAGTGGAATTCTAAGTTGACAGTTCCTGTCTCTCGGAACTCTGAAGGCACCATTTTGCTGTTATCTCGCTGCGGTGCCTCTGGCATTTTTGAAGTCGGTTATAAGTCTTACTGCTGCTTCTGTGTTAGTATTGTTTTTCCTTTCTGGGTGCTTCTAGCCTCTTGCTTTTCTTCTGTGTCACAAAGTTTTATTATTCTGTGTGTTGGCATGGGTTTCCTTTCACGTATCTTGTGTGAGATTCTCAGGCTTGTGCCTGTCACCATTCTGAGATACTCCAGCCATTATCTGGTTGAATATCTCTCCTCCCTTTTGCTCTATTGTCTTCTTCTCCACTCTGGAACTCCGGTTAGACTTTCTCACCGATTAGCCACATCATGTGACCTCTCCATATTTTACCTGCCTTCTTCTAATGGCGCTTTGGAAAAGTTTTGAATCTGTCTTCCAATTTATGGATTCTCTATTCAGTGTTGTCTCACATGTGTATTTAATCTATTGAGCTTTTAAGTTCAATTACCCTATTTTTTTATTTATAGAATTCTATTTGGTCTTAAGAAATCTGCTTCATTATTTTTTATGGTGCGTGTTCTTTGTCCTTATTTTCATGCCTCCCTATAATTTCCTTAAACACATCGCAAATAATTATTTTATATTCTCTGCTGTATTATTATCTGAAGTTGTTATGAGTCACCTTTTCCTCCAGAGGCCCTGAAATCTTTTGTGTTTAGAGCTTCCTTAGTCTGGGCTTTTAATTTTTCCTAGAACTTTATTTTGGGGAATATTTTCATGTCTGGGTTGAGGACGAATTTTGCCAAAGAGCCCTACCTGCTCCGGGGCCATCCAGAATCAATTCTCCACTTCAGGTTTTGTGGGGACCATATGAGGAGCATGAATTAGGCAGCAGAGATCTGTGAGAGAGGTGTTAGAGTTGTGAGATCTCTCCACACGGCACAAAGATGAAGACAGGGAAGTCTTACTGTTTTCCTCCTTATTTACTCTTAGGCCTTTGAGATCTAAGGTTCATCCAGGAGGCTGCTGTTATGTTCTCTACCTCACATAAGCCTGAGACCATGTCCCTTCACCCCTGTGCCTCATGGCAACATCAGAGCAGAGGCTCGAGGTCTGCAGGTTTCTGTGAACACATTCAGGACACAGGCTGGCTTTACTGTATCTAACGTATCTTGTATCTAAGACCCGGGCTTTCCTGGCATTTGGGGGAACCTTGCTTTCATTAATTCTTCTCTTTGCGTCAACTCGGTGATAGGTTTAAAAGATTGTTGCCTTGTCCTTGTATTTCATTCAACATGGAGTTCTTTCAGTCAGGATATATAGTCTGCCACACTGCTGAAATAAAATCCTGGACTTGGGAAGTGTTAGCTATTTCTGTATCGGTAAAGGAGACTGAAGTCGGGCTGAGAAGCAGACAGATCTGGGTCCGAGGCCAGCTGCGAGTTTTCTCATCTGTTTCCTCAGCATTTCTAATTCTCCTTTTCATTTGTACATGGAATTTCTGTTTATGAGGTACTTTTGCAAAACTCGTGGTTTTGAGACTCGGGTGAGGCAGATCTTGTTGTCCCCATTTGGCAAATGGGAAAGACCACTGTGGGGGACACCACTCTGCCCTGGTAACACCTGGGAGAGTTCTATTTTAGTTCTATTTTGTGCTGTCTTGGATTAAATCACTTAAAAGAAGCCAGCTACTGGATTTCAATTTGTTGCATGGGGCGAGTTGGGACTTGGACAGGTGTCTTCAGGAAGATCCTGAGCCCCAAGCTGGCTTCTTGATAGAGTCCCTTGATCAGTTAGCAGTGTCTGCTAAGGTCACAGGAGATGAAAAATCAGCATTTTTGCTTTCCCGAATTTAAATGGCCCTTTTAGCTTAATAATAAAAAAAAGAACCCACAATTCTTGTATGAACATAAACAAATCTTTTTGATTTGGATGGGGCCAGCAAGAGGGGGACAGCCTTTCCATACATCAAATAAATGAAGCTCTTGCCATATTTATGGTCAGTTTCCTTAGGGGTGTAAGTGAGAAATTAGCATGGGTCGTGATGGAGGCTTGTTGTCAGGGAAACCAGGACATGAGGGAAGCTTGGGAAGCCATCTCCTCCGGTACCCAGTCACTTCTTCAGCCCTGAGTCTGGGAGGGGCTGCAGTGTTCTTTAGTAACCAGAACAACACCCTTGCCGGGCACAGGATGTCACATGAGGTCCATGTGCCTTCCCCTCGCCCCTCTCCTGCAAGGCTGAGAAGATTCAGTTGGTCGTGGTCAGCACCCATCATGGCCACTCTGCAGGGCAGCATTTGAGCCAAACACCTCGGGGCCTGCAGATCTTAACGCGGAGCCCATTTGGGCCTGTGCTGTGTACAAAACCCAGGTCTTTCCCCCTGCGTCCCCGCTCTTCTTGCTCTGCTGTCTTGCTTACAGCACTGCTGGTACCAGATGTGGGGGGGTCTTCCCCAGCCAAGCAGTTCTCTGCCAGGGGGCTCCAATTTAAGTCAGTTCTGACACTCTACCTGCAGATTGCCTCTGATCCCGTGGGTTAAGGGCTCGGTCTCACAAAACTGTCCCCACCCAACTTCAGATGCCAGTCACTAATCCAGGTTGTCGCTATGCTCCTGGCCGATTGGCCACGAATCTGAGGGTCCCATGGTCTGCTCCTCGGCTTTGATTGATATGCTAGAGCGGCTCACAGAACTCAAGGAAACACTGAACATTTACCAGTTTATTAAAGGATAGGATAGAGGTTACAGACGAACAGCCAGATGAAGAGATGAGGCAAGGTCTGGAGCACCCAGTGCCCAGGAGCTTCTGTCTCCATGGAGTTGGGGTCATCCTCCTGGTACGATCACCAGCCTGGAAGCTCCCTGAACCTTGGACTTTGGGGATTTTTGTGGAGGCTTCATTACATAGGCATGATCGATCATTGACTCTGTTTCCAGCCTCTCTGGAGAATGCGAGATGGGGCTGAAAATCCCAAGGTTCTAATCATGGCTTGGTCTTTCTGGTGACCAGCCCCCATCCAGGAGCCCGCCCAGAGTTGCCTCAATAGAACAGAAGACACTCTTGGTACTTATCACTTAGGAATTTACAAGGGCTTTAGGGGCTATGTGCTCGGAACCAGAGGCAGAGACCAATGTGTACGTTTTCTTTTGTCTCACACGTTGTCCTCCTGTGTGGACTGAGCTCCCCAGTCAGAGCTAGTGGTGGGGGCAGGTTAGGAGGGTTGTTTTTCCCTAACAAATCATATGCAGGAGGTATAACAACTCGTAGAAGGTCACTTCCTTAGAGCGTGGCTGGGCGGTAGCCATCATTCAGACTTCAGAGGCTTCCCCTGAAACCCGTGCACCCCACAGAGAGGCTGGTCAGATGGACGCACTGGGCATATTCATGGCCACTGCCTACTTAGTTGCTTGTCAAACCATGCACGTTACTGCTGAAATTTCACCCTCAAATTTCTGTGCTGCCAAGGCCTTGGGAGGGAAAGTAAAATGATTTCTCATTAAAATGTTATCTTCATCTTCATCTGGCCCATGTTTTTATCAGCTTCCCTAATGGTATTATGGCGAGAAGTGATTTCTCCCTTTTGAGGGCGTATTTTCATATTCATGTTTCAGATCATTGTGGCGTATATAATCACGACTGAAAAAAGCAAAAGTTGTCTTGGCGATTTAGACCTTCTGGAAATTAGGATGCTCTGGTAGGCAAACCACTTCCATCGTGGTAACTCCTCATAGCTCTCTCTAGGGCGAGGAGTAGCATTTATGATTCCTAACAAGACTTGGTCATCAAGCAGCGTGGGGTGGGGGGTGGGGGAGCCAGAGTGGCTTCTGTCACTTAAAAAATCCTTAATCCTCCTCTGCGGATGCTTTCCCTGTTCCCAGGATCTTGTCTCCAGGGACTGACTGAAGAACCATCACCTTCTTCCCCCAAAGCCAGTTTCTTAGGAGCTCCCTCTGTATTTTTTTTGCACATTGTGCCTGAGTTAGCTGTTGATTCTTTCTTTCTTTCTTTCTTTCTCTCTTTCTTTCTTTCTTTCTTTCTTTTTCTTTCTTTTTCTTTCTTTTTCTTTCTTTCCTTCTTTTTTTTTTTTCCAGAACAGAATCCTATTTGAAGATGCAGACAGGGGTTTTGCAAGGAGCTTACAGTCTGCCTTTTCTGTTTGCCTTTCCTGCCTCTGACATTTGCTTTACAGACTAATTATGAGCTTTGTGATTCCTTTTCCTTTTCCCCATCGCTCAGCCTCAAACAAAGCTGCACACTCATTTCTACCATGAGATGGAAATCTTGTCTGGCTCAGGAAGCTTGAGTATCACCCTGCTTAGAAGTAGGGGATGGCGGGCATGACCTTTCATGGCCATGATGTTTTTCCGTCCCCAAGGACCTTGGCCTGTTGCCAGAGTACCTAATAGAGTCCAGTCACATTTGTGAAGTGAATAAATGGTCTCTACCATTTACATATTCGTTCAGTTACTATGTATTGGTTACTTTTCTCACCAGGCAGCATGCTGGGTCCTAGGGCTTCCGTGGTGACCCTGAAAGGTACATGCCTACAGGGGAGTGAAACACAAATAGGCAGTTAACAGTGCCATGACCGCAATTATGCTAAGAAACTCTGTGGTTTCTTGCTCTATTTAGAAATAATTCACTGTTTCTAGGGGCTGCCTTAACCTTCAGTAAATATTTCGACCTAGCTGAGCCTCCATTTCTCATCCATGAAATGGGCCTATTACCTATGCCTCTGTGTTGTTCTGGGGATGAGGTGAGGCCAGATACTGAACGCTTCTAGTGCAGTGCCTGGCAGATGGAGGCATCCCACGTCTGAGCGTCTTGCTGTCCTTCTGATAGAACGTTCCTAGTGCCTGCTCAAGTCCGCACTATTTCCTCTTTCCTTCTTTTCTAGTTTATGGAGACACCACTCTGCCTGTCCGTCCTTCAGGCCCTTGGAATCTCATGTTGCTTCCCTTTCTATAGCTTCACCTCATCTGAGAACTCTGCGAGCATCTCCCGGTGTTCCCTGGAATCCAGCCCGGATATCTGGGGGCTGGGTGTCAGTCCCTGGGGAAGAGAGGGGCTTCTATTCCGAAGATCCCAGGAGGATTCTGGGGCCACTCTTGTAGGATGAACCTTGTAGGAAGTGTGCATGTGCGCTCATGCGTGTGTGCAGGCGTGCGTGTGTTTTGAGGGGAGGGGGGGTGCTAACTGTGGATATGTCTGGAGGGTGGGATGTGGCAAGAATGAACACCCCAGCTCATCTCCACCCCATATGTTATTCTGAGCCAGTGCCTGACTCTACCCCTTCTGTCAGTGGGTGCATCCCTCCCTTCCTTGTGAAACCTTCCCTGCTTATCAGATCTTCAGCCATTCATTCACTATGCACATTTGTTGAACATCTGGTGAGTGCAGGTGTGGGGAACACAGCCTCTGTCCCCATAAAGCTTAGGATCTAGTAGAAGGGAGATAGATGCTAAACAGTCACAAGAATAAGCGTATTGGGTTAAGTGTTATGAAGGACAGGTACAAGGTACAGTAAGAGCCTGTTACACCTGCTGGTGGGGCTAGGGAGGGCCTCTGAGGAAGTGACATTTAAACTGAGACATGAGCGAGTAGGAGTTAGCTAGGCAGAAAAGGGATGCTCATCATTGCGTTCCCATAGCGCCCCCGAGAATATACATCATCTGGTCTAGCTTCCATAACACCACCGTTTCTTCCTTTCATTAATTTGTTCATTCACGTGTATTTATTGAGCACCCGTGACTTGTCTGGCGCTATTCTTGGTGTGGGGCATATAATGGCAATGGATCAGACACCATCGTGTTCGTGGAACCACTGAGTTTGCATCTTTTTATCTTTGCACGTGTGTCTGTTTCATTTCCTCCTCCACACTTTCAGATTCACTTTGGGGGGAGGCAGCAGCATTTTGAGAAGAGCGTTAAGTAGGAAAGGAGAGGGAGGGTAAAAGGGATCAGACCATCATCGACAGCCTAATGCACGCCGGGCACTTTGCCCAACGTATCATGGACACTCTATCATTGGTTCTCCCAATCACTCTATTGGACAGCTGCTGGCATGTCCATTTTCTAGATGGCAAGCCTGAGTTTTAGAAGTTAGGCACCTTGCCCTAGATCACACACATAGGAGGTGGTGGGGTCAGAATGCCCATCTGGGTCCACCCGGCTGTGCTACAGAGCACTTCTCACCTGTGTTTATTAGATCCTAACTCCATCTCTGATCTGCTATAGGTTCTCAGTTAATTTCATATTTCTGGAGTCTCAGGTCCGCTTGGCCACCTGGCTCCCTACAGTGGGTCAAGATGGTTTTCTCCATCCCTCTGGAGCAGTCCAGTGGTGTTGGCTTCAACAGTCCCAGGCTCAGCCTACCTTCCGCAAGGTGGTTAGGGTCTACCAGTCTCCTGTGGTCTAACAGACAGCTTTCAGTTTCTCATCAGCGCACTAATTCTTGTTAAGTCTTAAGGCTGATGGTGCGAGAGTAAGCAATTCTGTCTGAGGCTGACAGGCACTGTGATCATGCCTAGTCACAGACAGTTCTACCACAGGGTTGAATGACTTTAAGCCCTGGATTCCAGATAACTGAAGTGGTTTTTACAGCCCCTTCCTTCTGTCTGTCCTCCAGGCTCCAGTTCTATTTCCTCCTTGGAGCTTCCCTTGTTTTTCCCAGTTTTCCTCTCAGAAATAAAACTTCTCCAGGGCAAGAACGGGGTCTTATGCATCTTCCTATCGCTATGGTCCAGCAAAGTCCCTGGATCCGAGAGGCCATTAATAAATATGCGTTGAGAGAGTTAATGAAGGAGTGGATGGCAATAACATACCTTTGGGCTCAGTCCTTTCTTCATTCAGCATATGTCTATTGGGGCCAGTCAGTTTGTAAGAGTATACAGATATGAGGGTGAAGAAGGTATTGTAAGTCCTGCCCTCATGGAGGTCATAGTCTAGTGGGATCTATGTCTACCGGGTTATAAAAGCAAAGCAAAGCACTTATGTATAGATGCTTCCTAAGATAAATCAGGACCTAAGTCTTTTCACTTAAGTCATCTAGTTGAGCTAATTGATACTTTTGAGGCTCTGTTGAATTATATTTGTCATGACGAACTCTTGTTCTTAAAAGAAATTTTAGAAGAACCGTTGATTGATGTAAGATTCAAAAGATTTCAGGGATTTTGAGAGTTCTCTTTCTTCCAGCAAAAATAGACTTTTTTGTTGCCTCCTGCATCAGAGCAGAGTAATCTCAGTTGCTCCTGAACTGGGGAGAGGCAGGCTGTTTTAAAAATCACAGTGTGTACTGAGTCTCTTCTGTGGTTTTCATCAAAATTGACCCTTGAAATTGTAACTCTGGTTGGGTTGTTAAATCAGACGCGAATGATCATCTGCCAATAATTTCAGGCGAAATAAATAGCTGTCATTCCTTAAACTCTGCGGAATGGTTTTAGGCTACAGATGCCCTGTGGATCCACATTCTCACAAAGATTTGTAGTGATCTTTCTTCTTCTTTTTTTTAAGTAAAATCTCTTAACCAGTAGCTTAGAATATTAATGAATCTCACTTGTCCTAAAATAGAAAACAGAGCAGGCATCTTGGCTAGGCTGAACTGTAAATTGAGAAACTATGAAATTGAAACTATGAATGAGAAACTAGTCACATTAAGGGATTTGGGGCCACAGGGACATTAGAGTAGGTTCGAACACAGTGAAGCTTGTTACTGTGGAATCCTAGGAGAAAAGCTACATGATGGGTCACTTAGCACGGGGGCATGGCCTCCTGGCTCTCCGATCCTCTCATCTGAGAGCTTCAGGCATTCCTCAAAGTGGGATCAGAAAGATATATCCACTGACTCATCTCACTGAGTCTTCAGGTTTGTTCATTTTACCAGCTAAGATCATTTTATCTCCGCTGAGAGCCTTGGAGGCTGCAGAATTGTAACAGCCTGAATACCTAGCCCCAGAATTCTCTCCAAGCAAGCATGCAGTTATATAACTAAAGAGCTGCAGATGACAAAGTAGACTTGGGGAAGGCTTCTCTTGCAGAATGGACCATTCCTGTGCAAGGCAATGCACAGCAGCTGCTGCTGTAGCCAGCAGGCTTAGGCAGGAGATCGCTTGGCGGCAGGTGCTACACTAAGCATTTTACAGTTCCTCGTTAACTGACTTGCAAGATCACTTTGTAAGTCAAGTGCTGCAAATCCTATTGCACAAATAAGGTACCGGAGACCCCAAGAGGTGAGCTTCTATGGGAGTTAAGTGGCAGAGCTGAACACCACATGGGTTTGCCTCAAAAGCCCGCACTCTTCAACAGCACACAATACAGCCTTTCCTTAACTTCTGATGGGGTTATGTCGCGATAAACCCGTGGTAAGTTGAAAATACCATTAGGTTGAAAATGCACTGAATGCACCTGACCTACTAAAACCTCATAGCTTAGCCTAGACCCCCCCCCCCCCCCCGCTCCACTCCCCTTGAATGTGCTCAGAACACTTATATTAGTCTACAGCTGGACAAAATCATCTAACACAAAGCGTATTTTGTAATCAAGTGTTGAATATCTCCCGGGATTTGTTGAACACTGCACTGAAAGTGAAGAACAGGATGGCCGTGTGCCGGTTGCTTGCTCTGGGGAGCGCGGGGCTGACCGGGCGGCTGAGCATCACAAGGGAAGATCGTATCGCATGTCACAAACATGGGGAAAGGACAACATTGAAAAATCAAAGTACGGTTTCTACTGAATGCATATCTCTTTCCCACCATTATCAAGTCAAAAAAATATAAGTTGAACCATTGTAAGTCGGGGACTGTCTGTAGTCCCTGCTGTTGAATGGATTGTCTAGTCCCCAAATCCCCTGCCTAGCTTAAAATGGTGTTGCTGTTGGTTTAAACGAAAATCATCGCGGGGCGCCTGGGTGGCTCAGTCGGTTAAATGTCCGACTTTGGCTCAGGTCATGATCTCAGGGTCCGTGAGTTCAAGCCCCGCATCAGGCTCTGTGCTGACAGCTCAGAGCCTGGAGCCTGTTTCAGATTCTGTGTCTCCCTCTCTCTCTGACCCTCCCCCATTCATGCTCTATCTCTCCCTGTCTCAAAAATAAATAAACGTTAAAAAAAATAAACAAAAATCATCACAAACTCAAGTGCTTCTTTGCTGTGGTGTGGGGAGCAGGGACAAGTTGACTTGTAATTTTCAGCTCAGGCTTAGAGGGTCATTTAACAGTAGACTGCTGGTGCTGGAAGGCAGCGGTCAGGTGAGCCATCAGACCTGTAGTCTGTGGACCCTGCCCTGTTGGCCCACCCACCAGGCTTGCTTGGTCTGCACCGTCGTAATTTTTGATGAATTGTTCATATTTTAAAATGGAGACATTTACCGTCAACTTCGGGATTTCCCTCCTGTGCTAGAAGATCGAAACTTCTAGGAACACAGAGCCCACGTCTCTACGTGGCAGACACCGGCTGCTGTACAGGGAAGGCTGCATCTCTAAACAGGCAGGTGTTCTCCCGTTTTCTCCAGTCCTCCCCACTCCCAATTGTCGCTCAATAGGGAGGCCAGGTGTTAGTTGGCATTCACCATCACAATGAGCCGTTGATTTTTTCAGAGAGTGAAGTGTTTCTTATCTGAGTATCTAGCAACAGTGGAATAATAAAAGACAGACCAGGAAGGTTTTCTGCTGCACAAAGTCACCTCTAATATCCAACTACTTTACTCATGTTTCCTCTCTGACCTGGTGGCCCCTGTGGTTCAGTCTCTCATTTTACAGAGCAAACCGAGGCCCAGAGAGGGAAAGTGACTTGCCCAGGCTCGTGTATTCAGTTAATGGCAGAGCCACGGTGAGAACCCAGATCTCTGCCAGCTGCACTGTCCTGCTTGTAAGGAGTGTGCAGGTTTGTTCCCACGTGCTGCTTTTGGATGGTCTTGTAGAGATGGTCTTGTAGGGATGGTCCTGTAGAGATGGTCTTGTAGGGATGCATTCCCCTCAGAGCACCTTTCAGTATTAAGATTTATTCAGCCACCTGGTCTTGCCCTTCTCTCTCTTGAAGAAGAAAATACTAACACTTTGAGCATCATAAAATGGAAAATTTGTACAGATGACCTCATCAGGGTGCAATTCCATTTTTGGTGCCAGGAATGATCAGTTTGGGAGAAATTTATTAAAAAGGGCACAAATGGAAAGCACAACATGAAAAGCAGGATCTGTCCCCTTGCTTCTTATCTCATTTATTTTGAAAGATTTTTCTTTTTTTTTTTTTTGGGTGCCAGTTTTATTTCTTGCAATCATTGGGGTTCAAAGGTCTTCCACTTGGTTTAAAAGTCAAGTGGGGAGGAAAGGCAAGCCACATTATTTCATCTAAGCTAGCTAAATAAATAGAACTTTCTTTGCAAAGGGAGACTCATAAACCTATGGTAATTCACCTGTGTAGCCTGGGAGAAGAATCAGTGATTCCTTTTCAGAATCACCAGGCAGGCAGAGAGCCCTGTTCAGGGGATGTGCCTCGCGTCACATCCTGGACGGGCAGCTTGTATTGTGATGCTTTGCTTATCGCCTCTCATTGACCACAGCCAAGCGAGCATTGTAAGTGCCAGAAACAGGGTCGGGAAATCATCCTCTTTCATCTGCTTCCTAGTTTAGAGGCTCCAAGAACATCTTTGCTTTTCACAGCCAGATCAACATACAAATATTTACAATCGACTATTTCCAGCTAAGAAAACCTGCCACGGGCTCTGAAAGCAAGGGGTGTATGCTCTATCCCATAGATTGCTCTGTGTGTGTGTGTGTGTGTGTGTGTGTGTGTGTGTGTGTGTGTGTTTCAGACTTTGCAAAGTGAATCAATTCAGAGCCCCCAAGGACAGGTAGAGTCTCAGTATCCCCTTGCCCACTGGCTTGGGAGTGTTCTGATCATATTTCTGTTGTCCATAATGTTAGCAAAATATGAACGCATTTACCCTATTCTATGATCGTCATCTTCTGAAATGTCCACAGGCTTGAAAGCTCTGTTCTCAGCTCCATTCCTTAATCATGCTAGAAATGGGGGCGATGTCCAAGGGGAAGGGCAGACAGAATGCACAGGGTGTCACCTGTTCCACATGAGCACGAAAGGCTGTCCAGCCCTGCAGTGTCTCAAAAGTGCACGTTTCTTTGAGAGAATAGGGTGTTGGTTGCTTGGCTAGCCTTGGAAAGCATTTCTTTAAAAACTTCCCTGTTTTGTTTTTCTCCCAAATTGAATCTGAGCCTTGGGGAGCCCCAGGATCTCAGGGCTGGAAGGCTCCCAGAAGATTACATTCTCATCACAAACCCCCAGCCTCACAGGAGGCAGTAGCAGAACAAAATGTGGGATCACATGAGTTCAGTGTGATTTCGCAGAACCTGGTTCTTATTCAGACAGCTTTTGGAAAAGCAGGAATGCAAAGTGGCCATAGCGTCCGTGGTTCAGATGGGCCTCCCTGGCCGCAAGGCGGAGCCCCAGAAGCTCTCTGCCAGAGGACGTTCTGCTGGCTCAACCGCTGTATAAATGTCACTGAGAAAGCGACAAGCATAAGGTTTAGCATGAAATTGGAGCCTCTCATGTCACCTAGCAAAGCAATGGCACACAGCGCTGCTTTAAAAATACTGCCCGGGGGCGCCTGGGTGGCTCAGTCGGTTAAGCGTCCAACATGACTCAGGTCATGATCTCCTGGTTCATGAGTTCGAGCCTGTGCTGGCAGCTCAGAGCCTGGAGCCTGCTTCGGATTCTGTGTCTCCCTCTCTCTGTGCCCCTCCCTCACTTGCACTCTGTCTCTCTGTTTCTCAAAAATAAATAAACGTTAAAAAAAATTTTTTTAATTAAAAAAAAAAAATACTGCCCAAAGGCCCAGTAGGATGTGTGGAAGAAGAGCAGAGGCTGCTGGGTGGCCAAGGATCTAGACTGTGGAGCCAGCCTTTAAAGATATGCCTTGGAATTGCTGCTCCTTTTCAGAGAAGCAGACACTCCAGCGCTCCCGAGGGCTGTAGCACGAGTCCCATGACGTGGGACAGAGGTCATTTTACCTGCCTGCCGAAGACTGGGTCCCAGCCCACCACTGCTGAAGCTGGCCAAATTTGAGTTCCTGGGCGACAGGGAAGTGATCCAGTGTAGGCTGAGGGTCTGGCCTAGAGCCACCCACCCCAGTTCTTGACCTTGGAGGGTTTTCAGCAGCCCCTTCCCTTGCCCATCTTGTGCCTCGAGGCATTGGCTGCCTGAGCTGGGACATGTCCGTCGTAAAGTCTCCAAACCAATTTTTTTTATGGCGACACATACAAACTCCTGCTCATCATTCCCCCCATACTCGTTGACTTTTTTGTTTTCCGTTTCTTTTCCCAAGAGATGCCAGTTTGGCAGCACGTAGAGCTGCCTCTCTGATTGAAATCTTGGAGACTTTCGTCCATAACTTCACACAGCCCCAGGGCAGTTCTTTTAGGCTCCCGCGCTCAGTGTAATCAGCCAGATAGACTTGCTACACTGTTGGTTTGAATGAAGTCCATTACTCGCCTGTAAGAATTCAGGATGAGGCCAGTACCCACCAGAGACAACTGTTCAGCATCTCCCTCCTACTCTGGGACCTCAGGGGAGAGTATAAATGAATAGAAGAAACAGCAGTGTGGGCAAGGACAGGAAATTAAGAACCCATTGTGCTTGCGAGGATGGTAGCCAAATGGGGCCACCTTGGAATGCCCATGGATCACTTAAAAACCTTCCACCCTAGCAAAAATGTAGAACAGGCCTGGACAATGAAGCCCCTTATGTATTATTTCAAACAGAATATTCAGTATGTGTTGGCACTGCTTTGTTGTTTATTTAAGTGCTAATCATTATTCAGAAATGTTTAAGTGCTTCATTTTTATTCCTGAGATAAACCTGATTTAATATTATGTTTAAAAGCGGGGGGGGGGACCCTCTTCCCTTCTTTAATTTGGTTGAAAACATTCTGCTTTGGCATAGGCTTGCGTTCGTACCTGGGGGATCCCTTTTAAGAAGACGCATTATTATCAGAGATAATTTGCCGTTCATTTATTTTTACGTGATTATCTTGAACCTACAATTTGAGGTCCTGCTTTTGTCATTTAATGTACCATAAGTGTCGTCTGTGGTGCTGTATTAGGGCCGTGATTTCCTGGGTGCATCGTAGTCCACTGAGTGGAGGTATCTCGGTTTGCTTATCTGTGCTTCTGTGTTCATCACCTTCTCCTTTTCTATAATTATGAATAACTTGACTAGAATATCTTCTAAAACACTCCATATTCTTGTATGACTCTTAGAGATGTGATATAAAGAGGATGACTGTGTTTCAGGCCAGGCCTTCTCAGACTTGAGGGTACACGTAGGTCACTTACGGACCTTACAAAACGCAGAGTCTGGGTCAGCGGGTCTGGGCAGGCCTGACGTTCTGCATCCGTAACAAACTCAGGGATGCTGAGGCTTCTGCTCGGGCTTCAGGCAGTCTCTCAAAGTCACCGGCATCCTGGCATCCGGAGTGTTCGCAAGTCCCGGTTTTACCAAGTCCCTGGGTGGGCTAGTTATCAAGGAGCTCTGCCCCCCAGGAACATTGTCCCAGCAAGAGGAACGTTTTGATTAGGCTGGTGTCTGGAGAAGGCAGGGGCTGCGGCTTCCACGATAGTGCCCTAAGCACAATCCTGGCTGACGTTAGAATGACTTGGGGAGTATGCACGTACACACTCCCACACTCACGTTTACTCACACACATACTCATACGTATACATACATACACACTCACATTCACATATACACACATACATACACACACACTCATAATATACACATATACCCCTACTGACATGCACACACTTACCCAACACACACACACACACAGTTGCACACATGCACACATACACCCTCGTACATATACACATACACGTTTGTACACACTCACACACTTATACACACTCACATATTCACATGATTCACATACACGCACACACTAATACATACACACATACGTACATACATCCTCACACACAGCACCTATACGTACACACTCATATATATGCATACACTCCCACCTACACATGCACTCTTGCACACTCACACTCATACACATGCTCCAGACCAGTAGACCATCACCAACAGGATATCTGGCAGCAAGACCTGGCCACCAGTATTTTGTAAAGCTTCCTAAGTTTTTCAGGTGACTCCATGAATAGCCAGGGGGTGAGGGCCATTCTTGTAAACCCACAGAAGACCCCCTCTAAACCTCACTGAGTTCCAACTGTGTTTTAAACCTGACTGGATGAAAAGTTTGGGGATTATATATGCTACACCCGACCTCCACGCTTTTGACCATGGACTTGGCATAGTCAGGAGTGGTCTTTGCAATTCTAAGTATCAATAACCCTAATTTCTAGACGAAAACAAGGCATTTCTCATCGCCGTCTTCTCCATCAGACTCATCCCACGCAGCTCCATCTCCGTGAACGCCACCAAGCCCCAAATCCCTTCCTTTTCCTCACCCTTCCGATCTAAGCAGCCATCACGGTCTTGTGTTCCATGCACATGTTTTCCTTATGGAACTCAACGCATTATATTAAAATTCTCTCTTAACATGGCTATGTCTTTCAACCAGACCGTGAGCCCCTTGACACGGAGAAAGGATCTGATGCGCTTTGTTGTTCCCCCACCTAGAGTAGTGCTCATCTAGCACACAGTAGATGCCCATTAAATCATTGTTGAGTGAGAGGAAGAGAAAGAAAGAAAGAAAGAAAGAAAGAAAGAAAGAAAGAAAGAAAGAAAGAAAGAAAGAAAAAAGAAAAAAAAGAAAAGGAAAAGATTTTGATCACACACAAGCCTGGAAAGCCACTGTGATTGTTAAAAGTTTCATACCAGCGTGGTTCTAGCAAGAGCACAGATTGCCTAGATGGTGCCTGGTGCCAGCATGCCTTGGCCCTGGGGCGCGCAAGATGGTAGATAGGATGCCCGGTGTGTGCCGCGTCCCTGCCACCGTTACCGCCTGCTGGAGTAACACCTGCTGTTTCTCTTTGGCAGTTGCCTTTTCTGGCCTTGGCTTCACGACGTTCTACTTGGCTGGCAAGCTGCACTGCTTCACTGAGAGCGGGCGGGGGAAGAGCTGGCGGCTCTGTGCCGCCATCTTGCCCCTGTACTGCGCCATGATGATTGCCCTGTCCCGCATGTGTGACTACAAGCATCACTGGCAAGGTGAGTCCCTGCCCGGGGCCCGTCCCCATGGTTGTCTGACACCGTCCTGCAGGGATGGGTGTAGCAAGGCACCTATTCAGGGAGAGCCAAGCTCCCACCATCAGACCAGAGGAGGCTGAAATAACAGGAGCTGCAGTTTTAAAGAAAACACGCCTGTTCAAGGGAGCTCTGACCTTCACACTGCCCTTGCTGGGTGTAGACTCGGAGCCCCGCCATCTCCTCCGTGCTCAGGTCCTGCCGGGACGGCAGACCCGTGGCCTCAGACCCAAGTGTGATTTCCCTGCCGGATCACTTGCCTCAGCCTGCAGACTTAGTGCCAGGTGATTTGGGGCCCCCGTCACATCTCACATCTGTCACGCAAGGACATATTTCTCACCACAGAGACACTTCCAAAAGATGTGTCCAGCCCGGGCATCCGTGCCAGCCACGTTCTGAGCAGCTGCTCCAAGGCTGTGGTGAAGCTTACCTATACGTGTGACTCCTGAAATACCCGAGAAGAGTGAAAATAACACAAAACAAGTGAGGGACTGGAATAAGACTAAACCACGCCGTCTCCTCCTACAGATAAGCTGCAGCTCACAGCCCGCACCTGCCACAGCAAACAGGGAGCAGACACAGAGGTGATGTCCAGAGGACGTGGGGTGGCCAGGAGCGCAGGATCTAGGGCCGTGTTTCCTGCCAGGCAATTCTCACATCACCTGGAGCAGGCCACCCTGAGTCGGGAGGCCGACTCCGGGGGTAGGTCTGGAGTGGTGGCCAGGAGTCTGCGTTAGCGTGCAAGTCTGTTGTTTCTGATGAAGTCTGAGGAGCTTTGGGGAGGAGCGCCAGTGTGTCAGCTTTAAGCAAACTGAATTATATGTGCCCCAAACCAGATTCCCCATCCGTATGGCTTTCCACGATCCGCCTGGGGCTTGTCCCTCCTCTTCTTGCCTGGTTCCTGCTGCCACCAGGCGGTTCCCCTCCTCCTCCTTTTCTGTCTCTGCTGCCTGTGGTTCTGTGCCCTCCTCACCTCATCCTAGCTATTCATTCCAGTGGCCCTGAGGCGGCGGATGAGGCCAGAGGTGAGGGGGGCTCCTAAATGGACATCTTCTCTGGATTCTCTTGCTCCTTCCCCAACCTCAGCTCCACCCACCACCCTCCTAGAGCTCGCACTCTGGGCTTCATGAGCCTCTAGCAGCAGCTTGGAGCTGGGAGTGAAGAGTGTAGGGGAAACAGAGGCCGATGCATGGTCTGGACAGGTAGATGCATCAAGTGCAGTTCAGGGTCTTGAGGCCCTCCTGATGGGGAAGCCACTAGAAGCCATAATGCTGGGTCCTGCGCCCTCCCTTGTGGTCTACTTTTATCGATGACTTGGATGAAGCTCTGGATAGCACAAAGCTACATCATGGAAGGGAAACAGAGAGAGAGAGTCGCTGAGTCAACAGCAGAAGGGCATGCCCACAGCGCCCGGGAATATTTTCCAACAGAATCATTGTTGTCCAGATGATGAGGGCATTTCCCCAGGGTCCTTGTGGGTCAAGAACATCATGGCCTGGATGGTGTCTTATGGACTGCTTTTCATTTATATCCCTTGCAAACTGAAGTTTCTTCTTCTGAACTTGGAAACAATAACCCCCAAATATTTCACAGGCTATTTCACAGACTGAATGAAATAATGGATCTGAATGTACTTTGTAAGTGAAAACATATTACACAAATGCAAATTGGTATTGTTGTCTCTTAGTGCATTGTTTCTAAAGAAGGATATGTTGTGTTGCCCAAACAAGTGATTTAGAGGCAGATGTATTTTTGGAACATGGTCTATTTCTTTTAAAATTTAAATCCAAGTTAGTTAACATATAGCATAATAATGGTTGCAGGAGTAGAATTTAGTGATTCATCACTTACCATGTAACACCCAGTGCTCATCCCAACAAGTGCCCTCCTTAATGGCCATCACCCATTTAGCCCATCCCCCCAGCCAACACCCTTCCAGCAATGCTGTTTGTTCTCTGTATTTAAGAGTCTCTAATGGCTTGCCTCCCTCTCTGTTTTTCTTATTTTTCCTTTTCTTCCCCTATGTTCATCTGGCATGTTTCTTAAATCCCACAAATGATATTTATCTTTCTCGGACTGACTCATTAGCATAATACATGCTAGTTCCATCCACGTTGTTGTAAATGGCAAGATTTCATTCTTTTTCATCACTGACACTGAGTAGTATTCCATTGTGTGTATGTGTATGTATACACACATACACACATACACATACACACACACACACACACACACACACACACACACTGCATCTTCTTTATCCATTCATCAGTTAATGGCCATTTGGGCTCATTCCATAATTTGGCTATTGTTGATAGTGCTGCTATAAACATTGGGGTGCGTGTGCCCCTTTGAGTCAGCATTTTTATATCCTTTGGAATGTGCCCGATCTCGTCTGATCTCGGAAGCTAAGCAGGGTCAGGCCTGGTTGTGCTTGGAAGGGAATGTGGTCTATTTGTAAGCTATGAATCCTTGGCTTGCACGTTTATTCAGTCACTTTGGATTTGAGAAACGATTAAGGGTTTCACAATGGAATAGACCGCTGCTTCCTCTTGGAAGGCAGGAAGAGCCTTCATGTAGCAATCTTGTCCTGAAACCCGAAGACGTGAGGTTGGCCTCTCTGAAATAGTTTTGGTCCTCATGACCTTGGTATGGCTGGCGCGTCATGGAAGGATGAAGACTCACAGTCCTAGGCTTTGTCACAGTGGTGGACTCATGACGCAGCTGGTGCATCAAAGGCCTGCTGGCATCAGGGCTTCAGACCCATCTCATCCACCTGGCACACAGAGGAACTTGGAGCAGTAGAAGGAGGATATTAATGCTCTGTGGGTTGATGGGCAAGTGAAGCAATAGAATTTACATTCCACGACGTTTAGGGCCACACCTGAGGGGCAAAGCAACCTGTCACGGTAGACCTCCATGACATTCAGGCAAAACTGAATGTACATGGTACATTGATGTCCATTGGTACAGGTCATTGCTGTGGGTCAAGTACCAGTTCACCTGTGCCATCATCTGTTCAACTTCTACCCCTAGAATTAGCCAGGAGAGGACTGTGCCCTTCCTTGGATTCTTTAATGGGCTCTGAAACAAGTCCGGTTCATTTTACCTGAATTCCCCTTTATGAGGCCATCTGTCACTCTCTACACCAGTGGTCTCAACAGAGGGGTGACTACTGCACCTCCCAGGGAACACTTAGCAATGTGTGGAAGTTTCTTTTTGGTTTGTACAGCTGGGGGTGGTGGTAATGGTGATTGCTCCTGGCACCTAGTGGGGAGAGGCCAGGGATGCTACTAAACATCTTACAATGTACAAGATCACGTCTTCCTCACAACAAAGACCTATCCAGCCCCAGATGGCTGTTGCTGAGGTCGAGAACCCCTGATCTACAGTGTACCTCAGCCCCCCCTTTTTCCCCCTTATTATATGTTAAGAAGCAGTAGTGTTCGAGGTGCCTGCATGACTCAGTCAGGTGAACATCCAACTCAGGCTCCATGCTGAGAGTGGAGCCTGCTTAAGATCCATTCTCTCTCTCTCTCCCTCCCTCCCTCCCTCCCTCCCTCCCTCCTTCCCTCTGTCTTTCTCCTCCTCTCACACACACACTCTCTCTCCCCGCTCTGTCTCTCTAAAAAATAAAGTAGCAGTGTTCAATGAGTGGGAAATTTTATTCAGTAAACACTCACTTATTAAGGGAGTAATCAAGGAGGCCTCCAAGGTTTCCAGCTTGGAGAAGGGATAGACAGTGTGGGGGTGGCTGTTTGAGGCAGGATTCCTGATGGAGATAAATAGGTTGTTGTTTTTCTTCACAGACTGAGCCCGCCCAGTGACCATGGGCAGGGGCCGTCCATTATGATGAGAATTCACATGGAGCCCCATAGGCATCAGCAAAACATGAATTTCTCTCATTATAGACTTTAGTTAACAACATTAGTATTATGAGATTTTTACGAGTCCATTTCAATTTTGATTTATACAACCGTGCCTAATGGAGAAGTACGTCCAGTTACTCAATTACATATTCTTATCCAATATAGCTCATAATCCCAAATGCCTTACTCTTTTCATCATCGTTGTTTTCTGTTGTCAACACCCTTCTTGTCTTTTCCGTCTTCCCAGCTGCACTCTAAATATACCAGCCTGTTGTTTTATTAAGTGAAGAAAATGGAGGACACAGGCCATGGCAGGAAGGGGCACGTGAAACATTTAGCAGGACTTTTTCAGAAATAAAACCAGCTAGATGGGTAGCAATTCTGTGTGTGGCTGAAGTTCTCCATGTTTTGTGACATGCTGGCTTCCGGGTCAACTGGAAGCTAGAGTTTTGTGGGTGATGCTAACTATAAAACCCAGCACCTCGTAAAGAGGTTTACCTTTGTGATTAGTCATGTGTTTTCAAGAGTTAAAATGTATGGAATTCCCATGCTAAGAAAAATATATGTGGAAAGAAATATAAAGAAGGAGAAGAGCATCCTACTGAACTTCCTTCTGCCTCAACTCATAGTGTTGTGTGTTCACGTTTTCTAGTCAGTGAAATATTACAGCTGGGAGTGGCAGGAATTATAGTTTGTTATGTGAATGGGCATAATACGCTGCCCTCAAATTCCTGTATCTGGATCCAGGCTTTTCTTATGTGACTCCACCTTTGGGGGTAACCTTCCAACTGACACTGGTTTCTTTAGTTGTAATGTCATTCTCAGCAGCCCTGCTTACTTGTATGGTGTTTCATTCTAAGAAAGAGCATCTCCCTCTGAATGAAATACAGGAAAATGGGTTTCCAGGGGAGAAAGGGTCCTTCATTCCCAACCAGCCCAAGTTAGAAAGCATCCTTGTCAGTCACAGATGCCATATTTGAGCGGGCTGAAGTTTTCAAGATGGCTGCCACTGCCTTCACGACATTTCCCTTACTGGGCTGTGAAGCGTCTGTGATTTGAAATGAATTTTTGTGTAGTTACCAGACTTGAGATTATTAGATGTGAAGATGAGGTGGTTGGGAGGTGGGGGGCACTTTGCTGGACTATTCAGGTGTCACACTAAAAAGTGAGGCAGAGGCTGCTACCTCTGCCCCCCATCCCCCACATACACATAGTTGAGGGATACACGCTCTTAACCATTTGTTTCCTTGGGCTGTCAGAAGCAGTCTCTGAGCAAAGTGACTTGAAAAGGACCCCTTGGAACTATATTACTATTCCTACCAGAACCCCACCAGCCTTCCATAGGACAGAAGCACTGATACTCTCCCATGGATATCCTTGGTCTGTAGTGAACTGATCTCAGCTCCTTTTCCCTCCACTGTCGGCTGCCCTCTGTAGTGGGGTCTGCGTTTACACTCCTCATCAGCTGCCGAACGTTGGTCGGGGTCTGGGAGCCTCCAATCCTCAATGGCTTATGAGTCTGCCCATCTCTGTCTTCCTACCCTAT
The DNA here is from genome assembly GCF_022079265.1 of Lynx rufus. Taxonomy (NCBI): domain Eukaryota; kingdom Metazoa; phylum Chordata; class Mammalia; order Carnivora; family Felidae; genus Lynx; species Lynx rufus. The sequence goes on from NW_025814825.1 coordinate 58,095,770, forward strand.
CTGCCCCGTAGGAGGGGTGGGCAGTCTGCAGCCCCAAGTCACCCTGCTCCCTCCCATCAGAACCCACTGGACAGTGTTTGGGCCAGGCCAAAGGGAGCGTGAGTCAGGGCCTCCAGGTTAGCCCTGGCCTTCCCCTGTTGCTCAGGTCCCAGGGAAGATGGATGGTGGCTGCTCAAAAAGGCTCACTGATAACCTTGCTTTACTTCACTCCAAGGAATTCTTCCCCCCTCTGCTTTCTCTCATTGTCTCTGGTTTCTCTCGTGGGCTCTGTGTTCAAAATATTTCTAGAATCTAACTTCCTCTGTAGATGTGGCTTGTTCCCTTCCCCCTCCTGACCTTGACTCAAGCATTACATTCTGGCTGAGGACGTCTTGTGATGGTCACTCTGGTGATTTGGCAGCCCTTCCTCCGAGCTTCCTAGCGCTCTCATCTTGCTCATTTATCACTGCCTGATGAACTAAGTAGTTTATTATGTATTGATTATTGTCTGTCCTTATCCACTAGAACAGAAGTCTGCAGACTTGTTCTGTAAAGGGTCAGATAGTAAATATCTTAGGCTTTAAGTAGGCCATACACTCTCTGTCCCAGCTCCTGGATTTGGCTGTAGCAGTGTGGAAGCAGCTATGGACAATATATAACTAAATAGTTGCCCTAGTTTGTGAACTCTGCACTGGAGTCTAATCTCCATGTGGGCAGAGATTTTTGTCTCTTTCGTTGGCATGGCACATGGTGGGTACTTGTGTTAGTTTCCTAGGACTCTTGTAACAAAGTGCCATAAACTGAGTGGCTTAGAACAGTAGAAAGTGTCTCACAGTTCTCTCTGGAGGCTAGAAGTCCAAAATCAAGGTGTGAGAAGGGCCACACTCCCGTTGAGACCAGTAGGGTAAGATCCTTCCCCTCTTCCAGCTTCTGGTAGCCCCAGATGCACCTTGGCTTACGGCAGCATAATTCCAATCTGTGCCCCAAGTGTTTTCCTTGTGTTTCTTCACATTCTCTTCCCTTCTGTGTCTGTCTTTGTGCCCAAATTTACCCTTTTACCAGAACACCAGTCATATTAGGTTAGAGCCCACCCTCATGATCTCCTTTTAACTTGATGACCCCTACACAGACTCTGTATCCAAATAAAGTCACATTCTGAAAACTGCAATGAGGACTTCAACATATCTTTTTTTTTTTTCTTCAGGGTGGGGAGCCACCAATTCAGCTTATAACAGTGTCCAGTAAATGTGTTGAATGAATGAATGAATGATTTTAACTAAATCATGTTCCTTTCTTACCAGTATCATGTTTTTCTTCACACTGGTTTTATTAAAATTTTTTTTTCAACGTTTTTTATTTATTTTTGGGACAGAGAGAGACAGAGCATGAACGGGGGAGGGGCAGAGAGAGAGGGAGACACAGAATCGGAAACAGGCTCCAGGCTCCGAGCCATCAGCCCAGAGCCCGACGCGGGGCTCGAACTCGCGGACCGCGAGATCGTGACCTGGCTGAAGTCGGACGCTTAACCGACTGCGCCACCCAGGCGCCCCGCACACTGGTTTTATTAAAATTAACCTTTCCTCTGCAAGTTCTTTTCCTTTAAAAATGAACCAAACAATCACACCTTAAACATTCACTCATTCATTCATCCGGCCTCTTGTGCCTGTGTGCTGGGCATGTCCCCCACGGGAGGTGTGGTACTGAGGGAGACCACACCGCGGCTGCCAGCATACCGGATGGAACACGCATCCTCTGTGCTCTGAAAGTTCTTTCTTAGAGACTCAAAGTCACAAAAACGGGAAACTTCATTCTACAAGTCCATTGTGGCGGAATGGCAGAAATCGTCATGTGGGCTTATTGAGTTTGTCAGAGCTAATTTTTACCCTGGTATCCTGGGTCATACAGCCCAAGGCATACAAGGGCCCGAGTGAGGCCAGCTTAGCGAGCTTGGATGTTGCCATGGCAACAGAGAGATGTGTTTGCTCCCCCAGGGGGCTTGACAGTGCATCTTCAGAAGCCTTTCTGCTTATTTGTGCCAGACCAAGTGAGCACGGCCAGGATGTCCTGGCCCTTCCATTTGCCAGACCCAGAGAGAGCCTGTCCTGTCCTTTGACCTCATGAGAAGGGGGTGGGGGCCCATTTTATGAGTGGGAATCAAATCCAGGTTGCCTGATTTCTACCACCGTTGGAGCCCATCTGGTGTTGCTTCCCTCCCCCGACTTTGTAAAGAGTTTTGTTGACGTATAATTCATAACTTGTAGTTCATTCCCTTTAAAGTGATTTTTAGTATGTTCAGAGTTGTGCAGCCATCACCACTATCTAATTCCAGGAAATTTTCTTCACCCCAAAAAGAAACCCCTACCCCAGCTCCTGGCAACCACTAATCTTCCTTTTTTTTCAACGGACTTCCTTATTCTGGGCATTGCGCATTCGTAGAATCACAGTATATGTGGCTTTTTGTGGCTGGTCGTGTTGATTCTCTAGTGCGTCTTGTCAGTGCTGTTCAGCACATGTCCATTCACCAAACATTTACTAAGAACTGCTGGGCCCTTGGAAACGAAGATGAGGGAGGTTGTCAAGGGGAAGTCAATACTGGGTGGTGGGTATGGGTTAAGAAGTATGCACACGTGGCAGCCCAGAAAGCCCGTGGGGTCCCTGCTCCGTGCTGAGTGTCCGTATTACCTGAGGGTACATGAATACCTCATGGTCAGCTTAGTTTTTTTTAATATTTGTTTTTGTGAGAGAGACAGAGCACCAGTGGGGGAGGGGCAGAGAGAGAGGGAGACAGAATCTGAAACAGGCTCCAGGCTCCGAGCTGTCAGCACAGGGCCCGACATGGGGCTCGAACCCATGAACCGTGAAATCATGACCTGAGCTGAAGTCGGACGCTTAACCGACTGAGCCACCCAGGCGCCCCTTATTCTTTTTAAGTTTATTTATTTATTTTGAGAGAGCAAGTGTGAGCTGAGAGGGGCAGAGAGAGGGAGAGAGAGAATCCCAAGCAGGCTCCATGCTGTGAGCATGGAGCTGGACACAGGGCTCGAACTCACAAACCGTGAGATCATGACCTGAGCCAAGATCAAGAGTCAGTCACTTAACCAACTGAGCCACCCCCCAGACACCTTCCTGCCTTTTTTTTTTTTTCTGAAGTTGGAATACCTCATGGTTGTATGTCCTGCAGGATTACGAAGACACCACCAGGTAAAAGATAATCCTTCTCTCAGGTACCCAAATTTGCCAAGCCCCTTCCTTCTTTCCTCTGCCTGGAAGACTGCAGGTGCCCTCCCTGTCTCCACTGCCCACTTCCCCCCGGTCACGCCTGCTTATCCCGCACGGCCGGCCCGTGGGCCATGTCCTTGGTGAGACTCCCCCGGTCCAGACCAGCCCAGGCTACTCCACTGGGCGATCTCACAGACCCTCACTTCTCCTTCATGTCATATGGCACAGCGGCAGCTCACTGATAAGGCTGTCACTGTTTAGTGTCCATCCGGCCCCTTAGGACTGTGGATGTGTACATTTTACTCAACCTCGTGCCCTGGACTGGACGTCATGCCCGACCCCTGATACCCGTGCAGCACATACACATGACATTGATGCTGAGTAAAGAGACTCCAGTATTTCGTACTTCAGGGACACGGAGACCCATGTATTCCCCTTTTGAACTCTCTGGTCCCATGCTACCATAGCTAGGGTAAAATCCACCCCAAGTGGTTTTTCCCTTAATAAAGGCCTGTTTGTCCGCTGCCCGCTTTTCTGTCAGCACATGCCCTACAGGACGTGAGTGTTGATTTCATCAAAATACCAATAGCCCACTCGAGGCACTTGATGGCCGTCTCCCTCATAAAGTAAGTCCTTTTTTGGCCCTTGTCCTCCACCTTTGTAATAAAGCCCCAGATGGCTTGGCTGAGAAGGCGGCTTGCCTAGACCTTGCGTTGCCCTTATTTTTTCTAATGACTCTGGCGGACCTGTGATACCCCTGTCCGCTCTTTCAACGAAATGGGAAGACAGCATGGCCGGGACTTGCCACTCGCCTTGCCGTCAGCCTAGGGAACCCATACTCAGAACGATTCGATGTCCTGTGGACAGTGGTGTACCCAGGGGGATGCGGCGCCCCGGAAAATGGAAAGCCAAATGACATTATCTGTGGGTTTTGTTATTTGGTCCGTTCAGTAGTCAGAGGCTCAAATGCAGATGTCCTGGGTCATTTCAGACCCTGATAAAAATAATGCCCCCGCGGGGCTCTTCCCTGGGGTTAGAGGAAACACAAAACAATAGTGCCAACTCTCTGACCTTGAGCCCTTGAGTCCTGGCACATTTTTAGAGGCTGCCGGTCACAGGCAATGTGAAGAGCTTCTCCTTTTGAGGAACTGGATTTAATTCCGTTAATTATGCCTTGTGACCCCACTTAGGAATTCACGATGCTGTCTGCCTGTAGGAGGTGTGTGCAGTCCAACAAGATGGTAAACGTGGAAGTGGAAACCCCCAGGCAGCAGCCTCCCGAAGGGTCTGGGGTCTTTTTGGCAAAAATAATCTATAGACGCAGTTTAAAGTGCCAACGCACATGCATACACACACCAAATGAGGGTTGTTGGGGTGGGCTGCATTCATGGGGTCGCTGTGGGGCATCGGCTGAATGCCTTCTTTTTTTTTTCATTTTTAAAAAAATTCTAACGTTTATTTTCGGAGAGAGAGAGACAATGCGAGCAGGGGAGGGGCAGAGAGAGAGTGAGGCACCCAAGCAGGCTCCAGGTTCCGAGCTGGTCAGCACAGAGCCCGACGTGGGGCTCGAACTCATGAACCAGGAGATCATGACCAGAGCCGAAGTGGGACGCTTCACTGACTGAGCCACCCAGACACCCCCAGCTGAATGCCTTCTTAGCAAGGGGGCTGCCCCCATGGTGTAGGTACCTGTTCTGCCTGTAGATGGTTTTTTGTGGGTTTTTTTTGCCTCCTCTGTCCCCCTAAGCCCCTCAACTTGACGAGATGTTAGGGGGATTGGGATTCTCACATCAGAGATCTGTTGAGTCGGTGATCCTGGTGTGTCATAAAATATTTTCTTCACTTTGTGACTCAGAAGGTTCATTTCTTCCCTGGAAAATCACTTACCACGAGGCAGAGACTGCCTGCTCGACGAGTTTCTGTAACACGCCAGCGATACTGCAGGTCTCTAGTGGAAACTTGCAGAAGAACCAGAAATCACAGGCATCTAGATCCTATAGAGGTGGCTGGACTCCTTCCAGAATCTAGAATTGGTTTTGAAATTCGAGAACGCAAATCTGAGTTCGTGCGGTGCTCAAACGCATATTAAAGACATCGGGAGGAATCAAGTGAACATTTTAAAGGGATCTTTAAGTTCTAGACGTGAAAAGATCTGGAGATGCCACCAAGGTCTGTACCTCTAGCATGATTTCTCTTTCTTGTGGTCTTTCAGGGGGTCCGGCAAGCAAACCAGTCACCGCAGCAGGTGGGAAAAGCGCTTTCTGGAAAACGTAACTGGCCACATACGAATGAATCGTAACACGTGTCTCCCGTTTTGCTCTTTCTGCCTAGATTCGTTTGTGGGTGGAGTCATTGGCCTCATTTTTGCGTACATTTGCTACAGACAGCACTACCCCCCTCTGGCCAACACAGCTTGTCACAAACCGTACGTCAGCCTCCGAGTCCCGACGTCGCTGAAGAAAGATGAGCGGCCCACAGGGGACAGCGCGCCCAGCATGCCTCTGGAGGGCATCACCGAAGGCCCCGTATGACTGCGGTCTCGGGAGGATGGACGCTGAGCCCAGGGCACACTCTTCCACGCCGGCATCACAACGCAGTAGGAGAGGTTTTCTGTAGTGTGTTTTTCATCAACTGTTCCTCAAAGTTATCCCTCTGCTTCCATCTGGCCGATGGCATTCCTGCTACTTTCGATGTCTCCTTTCAACTTTCTTGAGTTTGCAAAGGAAGGACGCAGGGACAGTGTCTGAGAGACGTGGGGAAGGAGGCTGCCAGGGGAGGGTGGGTGCAACTCGGTCCATTCCTTTGTCCTCAGTGTTTGCTGTAATAGCCACCGCCCTGTGTTTTCATGGTCGTGAAACGTAATAAAGCCTCCAAGCTGGAAGACGTGGTGTCAGCTGTCCAGGGCGGCAAAAGTCATTCAAAGACGTGGTGTGTTTCACAACTGAGGCCAGCGTGGGCAGCTGGTCCAAGGCCAGCTCTGGCTGTAGGTCATTCCAGGTGCTGAACTTGGAAACTTTCTGAAAGGTCAGCCTATCATAGCAGACGTCTCTGAAATGGAGCTGAAGCTTAGGGCTCCTGTCTTAGTCTTTCCAGGGTTCTTCTTCTTCTTTTATTTTTTTTTAAGTTTATTTATGTATTTTTGAGAGAGAGAGAGAGAGAGAGAGAGCAAGCAAGCAAGGAGCAGAGAGAGGGAGAGAGAGAGAATCCCAAGCAGGCTCCACACCCTCAGTGCAGAGCCTGGTGTGGGGCTCGAACTCACGAATCGTGAGATCATGACCTGAGCCGGAGTTGGATGCTTAAAGGACCGAGCCACCCGGGCGCCCCTCCAGGGTTCTTAAACCATTGGATTTAGAAGGAAATGAGGTGAACGGCTTCACACAAGTGACTTCGTCTCGTACAGTGAAAACAGAGATGCCTGAGCGCCAGTATGGAGAGGGGGTCGCTGCAGTTGTCTGAGGGCTGGCGAGCACCAGATCCTTTCCAGGGGATGGCCGGGTGACCTCTGGCAGTAAGAAGCAGCTTCAGGGTAGGACCTTTCCCCTTGAGGACCCGCGCGTGGCAGGACTCTGCCAGAAGGTCTTTAAACAGCAGCCTGTTCCCCCCTCCTGTCTGGCAGGTGGCATTTCCACATGACAGGGCTCTGGTAGAAAGCACCGGAACAGAGTCAAGAATGCCCTGTTTTAGCTCAGCCAGCCGAGGACCTTGGCCATCCGAGGGCCGACCGTGCTGCTCCTTGGCCAGTTTGTTCTTTTCAAAGCAGTGAGCCTTCCCTCCATTCGGTTCTGCTCAGACGCACCCCGCGGTTCTCCCGGTTCCTGGGCCTGCTGCGAAGGGGTGCATCTTTGATGACTAAAGACTGACACTTTGCAGCAGTTGCAGTGACAGACTGCCTCTGCCGAGACTCGAGTGGCTGTACAAATTATCACCCGAGCAGCTCTGGGCTGAGTGTGCCAGTTAGAACCATCAGGATGCTTTCGATTAGCTGTCTATACCGTGAGCTCAGCCCCCGGGTGCACATACCGCCTTGTGAAGACCTTTCACAAATGAGCCCCTGTGCAGCCCTCTCCAGCTGCGGTCCTTCCAAATTGGGGTCAGCACAGAGCCGTGGGGTGACCCTCCCGTCGTGAGGTGGGGTGGGGGGAGGGAAGGCTTGAGTCGCCTTTCATCCACAGCCAGACTCTTGATTTCTAAAAACCACAGCAGCTACACTCACAAGCAACTCAGAAAACACATGCGATATACTTTAGAAGCTAAACCATAGCAATCTATATGACATGATTTAAAATCCGGGGCTAAAATTCATGTAAAATTAGGAAATCAAATAATCTGATTCAACTAAGTGTTTACAATTTTCAAAAATATAGTCACGAATAACAATGCAAGGGAAGGATCCTTTGATGTTATTTAAAAAAAAAAAAGTTACGGTTCATACACTTCTTTGATTCTGTAGTTACCAGAGCTCTGCTTAGCAGGCGGGACAAAAGTGAGAGTTACACGTTATTACTGATGGCTTCAAATGCTGGGCCATGAAATGGAAATTTAATGTAAATAACTTACATTTACAGATAAATGGAAGGATTCTGAAAAGTGACAAAGAACAGAGCACTGTTAATGCTGGTAATTGAAGGGAAAGTCCTACCCCAGGCCACGTAAAAGCTTTCATGAAATTATAAAGTTACAAAGGACGTAATGATGTGAAGCTGTGGCGGGATTCTTAGAAGCCATAACGAACCGCGTACGTTCACAAAAGGCGGGTGTTTTTGTGCATCCACACGTTTTAATTTCATGCTCTATTAACATGAAGGAGAAATAACACCATGAGGCACTAACGAAGTGGCCGCGAATGAAGGCACTTCTGCGTGCCCCTGGCCCCTTCTGGATGTGAGGGGTTACCAATGCAGGCGCTCTGGCAAAGCAGGTCGCACACAGTGCAAGCAGTCAGAACCCCTCCTGGCGGCCGTGGTCTGTGAGACCTTCCTTCCTTCCCTAGTGAACCTGCTCAGAGTCCAATTAGAGATCAGCAGGCACAAGGTCAGACACCTGGAGGCAACAGGGGAGGGAATGGAGTGAGCAGGGCAGGAGGGAGGCAGGGGAGGTAGCCGAGCCCAGCTGAAGAGCACCCACCCCAGGTAGAAGGTGGCAGGGTCTCTTTAGTTCCAGATTGCTGCCAGGTAGGAAGGCGAGCCCAGTGCCGGATCTTCTGATTTTTCAAGAGAAGTTCGGAATCTGCCTTCTTATCTAAAAATGCTTGATTTTACATCACATAGCTATGTCTGCTGAGATCCTTTAAGATGCAAATAATAAAATACCCAGTTGAAAGCAAGTTGACCAAAGAGGGTTTATTAATATTATAGATAATAAGAAATTGGGAGGCAGGTGGTCTCAAAGGCCTCCAGCCCTTTCCATCCTCCTGCTCCACCATCTTCAGGATGTCGGCGATACCCCCCTCATGATCACAAGGTGGCTGCTGTATCCCCAGGAATCACATCTTCATTGAATCATGCTGGAATGCAGGAGTAAAGGAATCCAATCGTGTGACGAGGTAAATGCACTCCGGGAGTCTCTCTTTATAAGGAAGTAAGTGTTTCCCAGTACCCCTGAAGAATTCTCTTTGCCCACCTTGGCTAGAACTATGTCACATGGCAATCCCTGGAAGTAAGGGGGGCTTGGGAGGGAGAATAAGCAGCATTTTCAGCCTCTGGGGTGCTGGGAAACACACTTTTTTTTTTCCACTAGGGTTGCTTTCTGGTACTTATGACCAAAACTGCTTCTGAAGAACTTTTCATCACCTCACTACTCTCCAGAATTGGAGGGACAATTTACAAGGACTTTACAGACATTGTACGGATGACACCAGGCTTCAAATTCCACTCCCTACTTTCAAAACTGCATTCTTCAAAGGTGAGCCCATCCATCATGCAAACCCCAGCCGGAAATTTCAGAGACTTCCTGGCAGGTAGTAATCTCAACTGGAATGTTCCCCCAAGTCTCTAGTGGCCAGTGGTTCCAAACTCCGGTGAACACATCGAACAAAGTACCCAGCACAGCAGCTAAGACAAAGAAGGACTGATGAGGTGCTTTGATCTTGCTCTCAGTCCCCAGTTTAAAACAAAACAAAAGCCCCCAGCTTCCTCAGTTTTAAAAAGTGAATTGCTAATTTCAGTGTAAAATTTACCATGAATTTTTAAAGATAATGGTGCTTCTCTGGGGAGTCTCCTTTCCCTTGAATGTGTGTATTTTTGCCTTCAGAACTTTGATGGGCAGGGGCTAGCTCTTCCCAGCATGCCTCTTGCTTGGGACATGGTGACCCTGCTTTTGTCAAGCAGAACTATTAACATACTTGAAAATGACCTTGCCGCCTGTGACTATAACCATCCTAGTGCAAAGGAATCCATCTTAATTAGGGTTAAAAGTCAGTGTGGTTTGCACCAGTGCTGCTATCTGGGGAGTAGAGATTTAGTACTGGGATTTCAGGGGAAATTCTTTTGTGAGGGGAGAAAAAGAGGAGAGATGAGCTTATACTAGTGTTTCCCAAGGAGACTTTCCCAGAACTTGTCTGGCTTTGCAAAAATACAATATGATATGATAATGCAATAGAGTACAGTATAATACAGTGCCGTGCAATACAGGACAAGACCGTATAGCGCAGTACAAGGTAATATATGGTATATAGTGTAGTACCATGTACTGTGTATTATACTATACATATTGGATATGTATAGTATAGTATAATACAGTGTAATGCAGTACAGTATGATACAATGTAGTAAAGTACGATACAATATGATATAGTTAGGTATAGTACAATGTAATATACCATGTGCAGTATAGTATAATGCAATGTAGTACATAGTATAATATAGGACGGTATGATACAATATGGTAAAGTATAATGTAATACAGTATAATACAGTATACTATAGTCCAGTACAATGCAGGTGGTTAGCATATTCTAAACTCCCCTCTTAGAGATCCAAAATGCACAATAACATACTAAAGGCTCTGAGAAGTCCTGCACTAAAGGAACGGACCCATTTTCATTCTCGGAGACATTTTTTATTTCCAGTTCTTCCTGCCATGCTACCATGACTGTCTGCCAATGGATTTCTGCCGATAATCAGGAATACTAGTGCTCCCCGGGACAATACGAGTGACACCTTCAGACGATGAATGCTGTGTGGTGGGTGAGCCCCGGCGATGGCCCTGCTACTCTGGTGCAGCATCTTCTCTCGATCTGCCCTAGAACGTTCCCCAGGCTGATAACAGACCGCCGTCTCGGGTGGTCTTGGGTGCCTTGCACGCTGTGATGCTGGACACCTGCTTTTGTCCACATACTTGTGCTTAGTCATCAACAGACGCTCACTCCTCAGGGTGCTGCAGGGAGAGTGGGAAACACGCAGAATGGGGCCAGGCAGCCCTTGAGCAAATGGGTTCCTCCCCATGAGCCTCATTGTCTGTATCTGCAAAGTGAGGACAACCGCGACCTTGTAGGACCTTGTAGGACTGCTTGGTAATCAAGAAGGTAAGATGTGGGGCCATGACAGTTGTAGTTACTGCAGAAATCCTGGGGTGTCTGAGCAAGCACTCTGGGACTACAGAACTCCCTGAAGACTATAGGATCATTCTAATGCAAATAAGGAGAGTTTCTCCCGGAACTCTGTGATGATAATCTACTATTAAAGCCCCGACTTATGATCCATCCCTCCACTAATTGCTGCCACCAGAAGGCAGTGATATAGTTTATCCTCTTAGGGGAGCCCAGATCCTCACTCTAAGAAGTTAGAATTAATATTACAGTAAATTTCACTGTTGACTTTTATAAGAATTAATATCTCAGAGAGGTGCTCGCAATAAGCCAGATGTTGCTGCAGTGGGAGAGGGGGGCCTGACTGTGGCCAAGGCAGCACCGGGTGGTAGGGGGTGAGAGGCTTGTGGGGCCCCCCGAGAAGGGAGAGGAATCAGAAGGGGCCAGGAGGACCTCCTACTACCCAAGGAAGAGGAAGCAGTGGAACTGGCAAAGCTGGTGGAATTATTGGGGGAAAAAAAGTGTGGAATCAGAAAAAGCCATGAAAAGGCTCAGAGACTCAGGAGCTTCTTAAGGCTTGTGGAATGTGAACCAGAATCTAGTGCGCATGGAGACAAATGGTGCTTGTACCTGTGTGTCAGGTACCAGGTGCAGAGGGTAACCTGGAGCTATAGAGGGTGATGTGTCCGCAGAGAGGGCAGCGCTGGCCTCAGTGAAAGGGGAGTTTTGTGAGATGGCCAGCCCAGGCTTATTTTAAAATAAGAGTCAGGCCCCCTTTACGGTGCATTTGGGCACCCCCGCCACACACACACACACACACACACACACTCACACTGGAGATTGTCTGCAGGTGTGACATTTTCGTATGCCTCACCTGGGCCTGCCACTGCCTGAGGCAGACTTTACAGAACATTCTGATCTTTGGTTGGTCACCCTGGCCTGCCTTGTGACCCTGCATCTGCCCCCTGGACCCAAGCAGGACACTTGAACTTCTGGCTCATGGCCGACAGCTCAGAGGGGAAACTGAAACCAAAGCAAGGCGTGCCTTATGAGGCCGACTTGATGAACAGGTGCCATCTCAACACTGTATTGAGTTCCACGCACGTGGCAGGTAAGAGTCGGCTCTGGGCTGTGCTTGGCTTCAGATCTAGCTTGAGCACCTCCTTGAACAGGTCACAGACCCCTTTGAAGACTCCGTGTCCTCCTGTGTAAGATGGGGTTTTTGTGAGGAGAGCGTGTACAGAGAGTGCTTACTGAGCCCAGGGCTTGGTACATAGTAGGTACTCAGTAATGTCAGCTGCTTTTGTTCATGTCATCCGGCATTGTGTTGTGGAGGACAGGATGTCCCACGGGAGTGGATTTTCCCGAAAAATTGCATCAGAAGCCTTTCTCACATGTTGACCATTTTCACTTAAAATCTTTGATAGATGAGACGCCCCTGGGTGGCTCAGTTGCTTGAGCGTCTGACTCTTGATTTCATCTCAGGTCACGATCTCATGGTTTGTGGGATTGAGCCCCGAGTTGGGGTCTGCACTGACCAGGCAGAGCCCGCTTGGGATTCTCCCTCTTCCGCTGTCTGCCCCTCCCTCACTTGTGCGCATTTGCTTTCTCTCTCTCTCTCTCTCTCTCTCTCTCTCTCTCTCTCTCTCTCTCTCTCTCAAAACAAACTTTAATAAAAAGCTTTGATGAGGCGCCTGGGTGGCTCAGTCGGTGAAGCGTCCGACTTCGGCTCAGGTCATGATCTTGAGGTTTGTGAGTTCAAGCCCCGCGTCGGGCTGTGTGCTGACAGCTCAGAGCCTGGAGCCTGTTTCAGATTCTGTGTCTCCCTCTCTCTGCCCCTCCCCCACTTGCACTCTCTCTCTCTCTCTCTCTCTCTCTCAAAAATAATAAACATTAAAAAAAAAAAGAATACCAAAGACACTTAACATCAGCGATCTTTGAGGAGGGAAAGCAGGTAGCTGGGAACAGAAGCGAGAGGAGACTCTTCAAGGAAAGCCACTCTATTTGTTTTAAATCTTGAACCACACATAGGATAACCTATGCAAAAATATGTACTTTTTTTTAACCTAAACTACATATACACATATCTGTATACACTTGCACATGAAGGGAAGATCTCTGGGAAGATACACAACAAAAGGAAGACAGGAGTTCCTCCAGCAAGGGAAGAAGACGTGTGGCTGGGCGACAGGGACACGGGACAGTTACTGTCACTGCTTTAAAAATTAAACACACAGGGGCGCCTGGGTGGCTCAGTCGGTTGGGCATCCGACTTCAGCTCAGGTCATGATCTCACAGTCCGTGAGTTCGAGACCCGCATCGGGCTCTGTGCTGACAGCTCAGGGCCTGGAGCCTGCTTTGGATTCTGTGTCTCCCTCTCTCTCTGCCCCTCCCCCACTCATGCCTCTTTCTCTCTCTCTCTCTCAAAGGTAAATGAACATTAAAAAATAATTAAAAAAAAAGAGCTTTGATAGATGAGTTCTATACCCCAAACTCTCCTTGCCCAGAAATTGCTTCCTAGAATATTACCTTCGTTTGAAGAACCCAGTGCCATGATTTTAAAGACTGTATAATGGATAATGGGGTCAGTCGTACAATTTCTATTTTATAGATGAACAAACTAGGGATCAGAGAAGGCAAGCCATCCGCCCAGGGTCACACAGCTTGCAAAAGGAAGACACTGGCGTCCAGGCCTGTGTGGCGGCTTCCTGCGGCTCTGTGGGAGCAAGTGCAGGCTTGTATCTCTGGTGGGGGTTTGTTGTCTCCCCCCTCAGTGTCAGGAGGAAGGGCCAGGCCCCTGGGGCCCAGACCCCTCAGATTCCGGGAGGAGCAGAGAAAGCAGAGATGGTCTGGAGGCCCCGGGAGGCCCCAAGGGCTGGGCTGGCAAGTGCATTCTTTCCCCGGAAGCCTCCAAGTTTGCCAAATGTACTTCCAGAGAGGGCCGGCCGCGGGCGGATGACCAGAGGGAGGGGAGGAAGCAGGTTCCGGGTCTCACCAGCCCAAAGAGCTGAGCCGGGATTCCTCAACATAGAAGTTGGGGGCCTTGTCCAGCCTAAACTCTGCACTCAGGAAAGGCCGTCCAGCCGGCGACAGCCGCACACCCCTGTGTCCAGCGCTGCCCCGTCCCCTGCCGCCGCGTTCCCCCAGTCACAGGTGCAACAGCTTTGTGGGAGAGGCACTGTCCCCACTCTCCGGGGGCTGGTGAGGAACGGGAGGCACAGAGAGGTTCGGACACTCGGCTCTGTCACACAGCAGTGAGGACGGGAGCCCAGCAGCCTGCCCCAGAGCCTGCACGTTTCATCCCTACACCCACTGTGGCCTGCGGCAGATCTGCCTGTCCTTCTCCCCGGCTGGCCGGTGAATTCGCAAGCCTTTCCCCGGCCCTCGTCAGCTGCTGCCATGCAGGCACCCAAGGGAGCACAGAAAGCTGAAGCTGTCTTCTGTCTGAGTGGTGAGCTTTCAAATGACGGCTGAGCTCCACCTTCCTGCGCTGTCTCCCCCTCTCCCGCCTCCTCCCACGGTGGCTGGTCTGGGACTTCGCTCTCATGGTCGTGGAGGTTCGGGAGGGAGCAGGGTAAGCACAGCTGCCCAGCTGCGGTGCGTCCCGGGAGCAGCCTTAGTACAGGCCATGCACAGCCTCTGCTTGACTCCTCTGTGTCCCCTGCTCTGGAAGGCACCTGGCACAGGGGACAGGCTCAGGTAGTGTCAACTGAGTGGATGAAACCGAATAGCAACAGCAGACAGCTCCCTTCCTTCATCGCCTCTCCTTCACGTTTTGCAGTCCATTAGAGCCTCGTCAGTAGATTTGTGTTCCAGAAGCAGAAGGACGTGTTCTTTCTAGGACAGTGATATGTAGGGGAAAGGGAAGTTGGGCAATCACTAGGGATGGAGATTTGGGGAGAAGGGGGGGGCGCTGGGAGGAAAAACAGCTGGGATGGGGGAGTCAGGAGAGAGCGTTCCAGGCTACGGCTGATTGGCCCTGGCCCAAGGGCTCCCAGCCCACCAGGCGCTACCTCTCTCCCATTGGAGCACAGCTGGGTATCGGGGACTCCCCAGTTGGTGGCCCAGGGCTCAAGACCCTGCTGGAAGGAAAAACGGTATCTGGGCATCCACCCCAGTCATCCCCCCAGGGAAGAGGCTGAAATCCTGTCCTGGGGGACTGAGGGGCCCCCCGTTCTGGGCTCCACTCCACCATTTCCAGCCTCAGCTTACAGCCTTGCATCCGGATTTCCTGGGTCCTAACCATACGCTCGGGCTGGGGTGCTGTGCTGCAGCCTCACACTCAGGGCTCCTCTCTGATGGTCCCTTAGGGCAGAGGCGCATGTCCCGAAGGACCAGTGACCCCCACGGGCAGCCTGTGTGTTCTCAGCAGGTAGGCTGAGCACCTGGTGTGGGGAAATGGTTCGGCGCATCCGGATCGGAGAGGCACTGGGGGTTCGAGGCCTCCCAGCCCCCTGGCTTCAGGTGAAGACAGAGCCTGAGACTGATCTCAGGTTCAGCCGTAGGTTGTGGCATGACAGGGGTATACAGGGACAGGGGCCACTGTTCCCTTTCTCCGGGTCCTCAGGTTACCTGGGCCCAGGGTTGTGGGTGAGTGTGGATGGTTTCTTTTTCCTCTGATTGCCGATGGCTAGGGGTTAGCCCGGAGCTCCCGAAGTACACGGTGCAGTGGACACGCACCTGGGAGCAGTCCTCGGGTGCCCCCCCCCGGCCAAACCCCTGCTTCTGTCTCCTTTCTCTCTCATGGACAGAATGGAGAAGACAATAGTGTGTGGAGCTCTTCTTGGGGTGTCTTCCACCCAGGGAGGGAAGGGTCTCAGAAATGGTGATGTCTGGGGTGCCGCCTGGGTGGCTCAGTTGGTTAAGCGTCCGACTTCGGCTCAGGTCATGATCTCGCGGTTCGTGAGTTCGGGCCCCGCGTCGGGCTCTGTGCTGACAGCTCAGAGCCTGGAGCCTGCTTCGGATGTTGTGCCTCCCTCTCTCTCTCTTTCCCTCCCCTGCTCGTGCTCTGTCTCTCTCCTTCTCTCCTTCAAAAATAAATAAACATTAAGAAAAAGAAAAAGAAATGATGTTTGGTTTGGGGTTGATATTTCGCAGGCAGTGCTGTGTACTTATACTGTGTGACCACTATCGGCTCGTCTGCCTAAGCCAGACTCCCAGACATCGCCCCTCCCGGTCTGTCTCCTCGGGTTCCCTTCATCAGATCCGTCGGCCGCTCCCCTTGGACCCACCTGCAAAATACACCCCACATCCACTCCTCCCCCCTGTGCTATTGTCACCTTACCGCAAGCTGCCACCTTCTCTCTCCTAAAGCACTGTGACATCCCTAGTCATCCTTCCCCTCCCCTCTGTCCCCAGCCCATGTTCCGTTCAGGAGCCAAGCGCGCACCTGTGTGTGTGGGGGTGCGTGTGTGAGTGTGTGGGCACAGGCAGTCCTTTTTATTAAGGCATTATTTATGTAGAATAAACTTCACCCATTCCACATGTCAAGGGGTTGTGAATTTTGACCCCTGTAAACCGTTATATAACCACCACAATCAAGACATAAAAGTTACCGCATTCTAGAAGTTTCTTCCTGTGCCTCTGTGCCCCATGCCCTCCTCCTGTCCCTCGTACCAGGCGACCGCAGATCTGCTTTCCGCTCAGCACCTGGGCAATGAGGACAAGCAGCCGATAGCAAAGATATTCCTTCTTTAAGTGGCTGAGCCTTGAAGCAGGGCTGCAGTAAGACAGTCTATTAAGTGAAATTCTTTTTTCTTTTTTTTTTTTTAATTTTTTTTTCAATGTTTATTTATTTTTGGGACAGAGAGAGACAGAGCATGAACGGGGGAGGGGCAGAGAGAGAGGGAGACACAGAATCGGAAACAGGCTCCAGGCTCTGAGCCATCAGCCCAGAGCCCGACGCGGGGCTCGAACTCACGGACCGCGAGATCGTGACCTGGCTGAAGTCGGACGCTTAACCGACTGCGCCACCCAGGCGCCCCTGAAATTATTTTTTCTAAGCTGCCTCAGTGGCATAGCGACTGCTTTCATGCAAAGTTAGTTCACTTTGGGGAATGACAGGACATCTAATTTGCGGTTCAGCACTGGGGTGTTCTAACTCTCGCTGTTTCCTTTTTCGCGGTTTCTTTTCTGTCTCTGTGTCCTTCCGAAGTGTCTTTTTTGGGGTCTCTGTGCATCGCTGTGTGTCTGTGATGTCTATGCTCCGTCTGCTATCTCTCCCCTTCTGCCAGCGTGTCTCTGCCTCCTGACGTGTCTCTCTCTAGTCGCGATACCCGCCCGCAGGTGCTGAGCTGGGCAGGTTGCAGAGAACTTCACCAGCCTCCCCACACTGAAAGCTGCACTGTGGTGTGCAACAAGAGAGCGCTGAGGGGAAGAAAAATCCCTTTAAGTGTGCGCACGCGCTCATTATCCCGGGGCTGGAGAGAGGAGCCTCTCAAACTTTGCCGTTTCAGTAAGAAAGGCCTTTGAAATCTGTACAATGACCTTCACACTTGTGTCTTTTTTTTTACGACAGCTAGAAGATGGGTAAATAGTGCTGGATGCTCGTTGGCTGGCCCACGAAGGGTAGGGTGATTTATTGAGATTAGTGTGGCTTCTGTCTTTGCTGCCGAAGAACTAGAAAGAATGAGCAGCTTGGCTGCCCCGTTCTCTGGGTTCCTCTCTCTTCCAGGCCTGCTGGGCGAACCTGCTTTTCTTGAGAGCCTGAAGTCACTGTGGGGATGGTGCCGCGTAGTCTGGGGGTGCAGAGAGGCAGGAAGGGCCTTCTGGAGGGGCCCAAGGAGCACAAATCTGCATGCCAAGCTCTGACTTAGGTACTGAGGAGACATCAGCACACAGAACAAACATTCCTGCGCTCATGGTGCTCATACTGGGGAGGCAGCTGTGAACCATGATGATCTCAAGGAGGGGAAAAGGACCTTCTGGGAGATGTGGGAGGGAAGCAGAGGTTTAGTTGGGTGGTCTGCCCTGCAGAGGAGGGACCCCCATGGCTTGGAGCCCTTCACTTCAAGAAAGATTGAGGGGTACAAGAGTGGCAAGAATCAGCAGAATTTCTGCTTCTGAATAACAACGTGGGTTTGGGCTGTAAGTGGGTTGGCAGCTACAGGGGCAACCATGAGGCCCCCACCTCGAATGTTCTCCACATGAGACCCCAGAACTCTTCCACAGTGCTGGGTAGGGACAGGCCCCCAGTTCACTGAGCCAGGCCAGCAGGATTGGGGTGGGCACTCAGAGTCACAATTAATTCGATTTAAAGAAAATAAAGTAACTTGACATGCCTTGCCCACTTAAGTTTGTAATTTCCAAGTCTTAGCCAGACTATGATGGAAGGTGTGTGCTCAGTGGCATTGGGCAGGTCGGTAATTGTTTTGCTCCTCAGAGTACTGTCCCTTACTCCTCATCTGTGTGTTAGTCCTGGAAAAGTATAGTTGAGTAGGTGGGTAAGAGTGACAGCTCTAGAATGATTGAGATCTTAGCTCAAACACAGACTGAGACCCACATTTATATCCCAGGTCTCCCATACGGCCCTGGGCAAGTTCCCTGGATTCTCCTTCTCTCAGTTTGTTTGTCTGAAAATGGCAGGCATAGTCAAAGTGGCCAAAATGAACAAATCAGGAGACTATAGATGCTGGAGAGGATGTGGAGAAGCGGGAACACTCTTGCACTGTTGGTGGGAATGCAAATTAGTGCAGCCACTCTGGAAAGCAGTGTGGAGGTTCCTCAAAAAATTAAAAATAGGGGCGCCTGGGTGGCGCAGTCGGTTAAGCGTCCGACTTCAGCCAGGTCACGATCTCGCAGTCCGTGAGTTCGAGCCCCGCGTCGGGCTCTGGGCTGATGGCTCAGAGCCTGGAGCCTGTTTCCCATTCTGTGTCTCCCTCTCTCTCTGGCCCTCCCCTGTTCATGCTCTGTCTCTCTCTGTCCCAAAAATAAATAAACGTTGAAAAAAAAAATTTTTTTTTAAAAAAAATTAAAAATAGACCTACCCTATGACCCAGCAATAGCACTGCTAGGAATTTACCCAAGGGATTCAGGAGTACTGATGCATCAGGGCACTTGTACCCCAATGTTTATAGCAGCACTCTCAACAATAGCCAAATTATGGAAAGAGCCTAAATGTCCATCAACTGATGAATGGATAAAGAAATTGTGGTTTATATACCCAATGGAGTACTACATGGCAATGAGAAAGAATGAAATATGGCCCTTTGTAGCAACGTGGATGGAACTGTAGAGTGTGATGCTAAGTGAAATAAGCCATACAGAGAAAGACCGATACCATATGGTTTCACTCTTATGTGGATCCTGAGAAACTTAACAGAAACCCATGGGGGAGGGGAAGGAAAAAAAAAAAGAGGTTAGAGTGGGAGAGAGCCAAAGCATAAGAGACTCTTAAAAACTGAGAACAAACTGAGGGTTGATGGGGGGTGGGAGGGAGGGGGGGGTGATGGGTATTGAGGAGGGCACCTTTTGGGATGAGCACTGGGTGTTGTATGGAAACCAATTTGACAATAAATTTCATATATTGAAAAAAAAAGATTAATCACAGTTTAGTAAAGGTAATGGGTTGCTATAAAAAAAAAAAAAAAAGAAAATGGCAGGCATGACCATATTCACCAGAGAGGGTTACTCTGAGAATTAAGTAAACAATGCGTGTAAAGTATGTAGAAAACGTGCTTGGCCGCTGACAAGTACCCGAGACATACTGGCTCTTATTTTTTCTATTTCTTACTGACTAATCTTGGAGAAAGGAACTACTAGCTTCAACCATGAAGCTTTGAACTAGATGATTTCTGAAGTTCTGTCCTCTGAATCCCAGGGCATAGGGCTTAGTCTCTTTTCCACCTTTAATTAACAGTGGGTAAAAGCCACAATTGCAAACTGGACTAATGATGCAGTGGCTTAACTCTTAAGGAGAACAATCTGGGGTTCACAGAAGACCCACTGACAATCCAAGTCATGTCAGGGAGCAGATAGGGCGGGGCTGGGTTGTGTGCACAGTTCACGAACACATCTTTCCTCCTTTGGAACACCGAGCTGTCCAACAGGTAATGAAAATCATCCCAAAGACTGAGTGATGAAGAAAAGAAAAAGATGAATAAAAGAAAAGAGAGACATTGAAGCAAAGAAGTTGGTTCATTACTGCACAGAAGAAAATTTGCTAAAGGGTGGCTGGTGTCTTAACAAAGTCTTTCACTTGCATAAACTCTGGGTCTCTGTTGGCATGGGCATATTCGAGGGCCCTTTGGCTACCTTACATTTTGGTTCCCTGGGAGGGATAAGGAACAATGACTTCAAATAGGCCTAGAATGTGAGACAGAGCTATACAAAATAGTGAGGGCAGGGTGGTAGCTACCCTGAATCTGCAAATGATTTTGACTGATGGGAACCTGCAGAGCAGACTTTCAACCTCTACAATCCCTCTGAGATGGATTCCTCAAGCATTAGTAGGTAGTGGATCCAAGATGGCGGTGTGAGCCTTGACAAGGCTCGACTTCACCCCTGCCCTGTTTAACTCTCAAAGGGATTATCAAGCTTGTAGGGGAGGGGAAATATCTTTCCCTTCTGCCCTTCTAGGTTCTCAGCTGGCGTCTGTAACAAAATACAGACTAAGAAGGGAATAACACGTTTCTTAACATGTGTATTACACGCATCGCACTTGGGAGTATCCAGAGATGAGTAGCTCAAAGAGATGACTTTGAGTTCAGGCATCTGTAGCACCAGGACAAAGGAAAGCAATTTTAGGTTTCCAAGGGAAGCAAACTGTGGGAAGGTCAATAAATTGAAAACTAATGTTAGATAAAGCTTAGCTAATAAAGTTTTTAAGGTAGATTCCTCTGGTTGGTACTGTCTCCACATGGATAAGGGTCTAAAGTTTTCTCCCTTCCTGACAGAGAAAGGGGGATAGACACTTTGTAAATATATGTCCTGCTTTTAGGCAAATGAGGGAGGGCAGAGATGTTTTTTTGGTTGTTGTTTTGTTTTGGTTTTGTACCTGCTTTGTTAAAAAGAAAGCTACAGGCCCAAGGTGTTGTCACTCGCCCCCAGGACAGCAAACCAAGACTTAATTGCAGTTTCAACCTCTCCAGTAGAATTTTAAGCCAATCAATCTGGAATTTTCTGGTCAGCACCAATGAGGTAATCTGTCACATGGGTTCTGTCCACCTCCCAGTGGAAGGTGAGGTGATCCACTTCTTAAGACCCCCTGCCCTTACCCCTAAGGGAAGGTGACCTTGCCTGAAGCAATCCTTTCATGTCTTTTGCTATTAACTCCTTTCCCTATTCTTCTTCCTATAAAAACCTTCCATTTTGTACAACTCCTCAGAGCTCCCCTTACTTGCTAGATGGGATGCTGCCCGATTCATGAATCGATGAATGAAACCAATTAGGTCTTCACATTTACTTGGTTAGATTTTGTTTCTTAATAGTCTTCAGCCCAAAATAGTTTTTATGCCAAAGTATCATATTTTAGGGTGACATTTTGATTTCCTTCAGGCTCATGTGAGACAATGAGTGAAAGCATAGGAATATGATCAGAGAAGACTGGATGTTCTTGTGTGTGTGTGTGTGTGTGTGTGTGTGTGTGTGTGTGTATGTGTGTGTTTAGAGAAAGAGAGCACACATACATGAGCAGAGGAGAAGGGCAGAGGGAAAGAGAGAGAGAGAAAGAGAATCCCAAGCAAGCTCTACACCGTACTCGGATCCTGACTCGGGGCCTGA
Source organism: Lynx rufus (assembly GCF_022079265.1). Lineage (NCBI taxonomy): Eukaryota > Metazoa > Chordata > Mammalia > Carnivora > Felidae > Lynx > Lynx rufus. Next base: position 58,117,212 of record NW_025814825.1, read on the forward strand.
TCCCATGACCCTGGGATCATGACCTGAGCCAAAATCAAGAGTCGGACATTCAACTGACTGAGCCACCCAGGCGACCTCCCCCCACTGCCTTGTTTTTCATGTTCTTTCTTAATCACTCGTGTCCTGATATCTTTGGTCCAGCATTTGCAGAATGAGTGGCTAGATTAGGAGTGGAGTGGGTAGTCAGCAAGAAGAGTATGGAAGTTAAAACGACACCCTTGGTGGTGCCAGCTAGGGTTATGCCATGGCCAAGACTGGTCTCTGATTTGCTGCCTGGGAGTCACAGGACCTCTTTGCTGTATGAACATCACTGAATTCTTCTATCAGTTGAAACAGCCATATGGTGGGGACTTGCCTCAAGGGAACTTCTGCTCAGAGAGGGAATTACTATGAGTCAGTAGGAATGACTAACCGATTCTAGAGAGAAGACATTGCCTCTTGGCCTCTTAAATGAATCCACCAGCCAGAAGGCTCTTGTCTGCTCTCTGTGACTTTCAGAACAATCTCTCTCAGTTCTCTAGTATTAAGGGCAATCGGACACTCGGGAGAGGCATCAACATAACCAACAAATTAGAAATGATGATTCTTGGCACTTCTAAAAAGATAACAGAAGCATCCACAACGTTTGTAAGTTCACATTAGAAAATTACTTCATTAAATAATAAGCTGTAACAGTGGTTTCACTAGTAAGTCAGCAAAGAAAACATGAAAACTTAACAAGCTGCCAAGAATAAAGGCAATCGCTATATATTTTTAAACATGATCAGTCCTCGAAACCTCTGACTGCTGATGGGGCCAAATTCATTTCCATCCTGGAAAATCTTATGCTTTTATCTTCAGACAAGACCAGGTTGGGAGCTGCAGTACTTTGACAATGGCAGTGATCAAAATGATGGCTGGAAGGAGCAGAACCCTGACTGGTTACAGAATTCCCCACAACGTGTAGGTTCTTTAGGGATGACGGCCACCATTTAGTGTTATACATAGCAGTCCCTTGCCATCCATAAACTCTGCCCCAACGCGTTCTACCAATTTTGTTACTTCGATGTGGTTATCCACTTTTGTTTACATCCTCCACGCTTTCTGCCTGATAACGTTTAACTTTGGGAGGCGCTGGCGGAGGGGGGGGGGCGGGCGGGGTGCGGAACTAGCCACGCTTCCCTCCGCCCAAGCTGTAAACGCTCAGAATCCAAGGGGGAGCATGTGACCTAGTCTGTCCAATCAGCATATCAAATCCCTCTGCCCTTAGTGATTGGTTGAGGGGTGGGCCAATCAGAGCCGCTGAGCCTCCATTGCAGGACTCGTGTGGGAACCATGGAAAAGGAAGCCGTTTCTTGCTGGGCGTAGCTGAGAGGCTGGCATGGGAACCTCGAAGGGCGGCTGCGGCTGTCTTACCAGCAGAGGAGACGCATCTGCTTGTAGGTGGAGCCCACACAGAGGAAATCACAGCCCCCAAATGGAGGGAATGAAACAGATGACGTCACCGGCGCCCCCCCCCCCATTTGTGCCAGAGACCCCTGGCTTTTCAGTTACTTGAACCAGTGGATTCCCTTTTCCTCTGTCGCCAGGTTGAGTTTCCTTTTGCATTTCCCGTGACCAAAAATGGACACTGCTTTCAGCAAGTGCCAAGTAACAGAGCGTCCAGGCCCTAGAAGACAAGCCATGCTCCGCTGGTTTCCTTTCTCTCGCGTGGGAGTCTGCCCGGGCCCTGCGTGTTCTTTGACGAGTGTCTTTTGCTCCCCATCCCTTCGCTTACTGTCCTCCAGCCCTGGAACCACCGTGGCCCCCCGTCGTCCAGCTGACGCTTGGAACCCGTGGAGTGGAACGTTGTATTATTCAACTTTCTCCAGCGTCAGCCCACTGGTTTTCTGTCTCGGGTGACGGGCTGAACGCAAAACACCGCAGCCTGCTGGTTTGAATTCCCCCGCCTGCCTTCATCGGCCTGACTGTGTACATGTAGCTGGGCGGCAAATGCCATATCCGTCTGATGGCTCCGAGCCACAATTTCACCCTGTCACTGATACCCAATATGTCATTTTGGAAAATGCAGGGATCCGGGCTGTCCAATCTCTCCAAATGTATGATTATAAACAGATAAATACACATTTAAAATCCATTCTTACTTTGGCGGGATCTGAGGAGAAAATGCGGTCTTTGTGGTTGTTTTCCCATAGAAATGAGAAGAAAGCCAGATGGCACACCGTCAATATCACAAGCAACAATGGAACACAAATACCGTATGTAAATTATTTTTACAATTAACAATAATATTGCTTCACAAGGGTTGTAACGGCCCCCTCCTTTCGTGAATGACATATCCCTCTTCAGGCAGGTGGTGGGTGGGGGGGCGCGGTTCTAGAATCTCAGTTGATGCTTATGGAAAGAGAATCACCACAATTTAGTGGGCAAGGGGGTCACTGAGTTTGGTGGGCGCTCAGAGGTTGTGTCTTCATGTTGTGTGATCATGTGGAAGCTGATCGGAGGCCCTCATGTTCAAGAAATACGTTTTCTTGTGTCAGTTGCTACATTAGACTAGGAAGTTTGTCGTCTGAATTGAACCAAGTGTCTTGACTCTCAGGCCCCTTTGTGGTCAGATGATGTGTAGTGTAATGAAAAGCTGAGGTCTGAGTCCAGCAGATACTGACATTCTGGGAAAAAATACGATGCTGAAGCAAACTTTTCACCATGATTCCTTGGGTAAATAGGACCCCAAATTCTGTTTTTATGGAGTAAGAGAGCTGCCCTTATTCGGAGCAGATCTGAGTGTAGTACTTCGACAGGGACTGTGGGGAATAGGGGAGGCATGTATGTGATTGTGTTTCTGGACAGTGCTTTGATTGCATGTTTGTTTTTTGTTTTTTTTGTTTTTTTTGATAAAAAGCAACAAAGGGAGGAAGGAAGAAAGGGAAAAGGAGGAGAGGAAGGAAGGGAGAATGAAGGTAAAATCGAAAAGCAGAAAAAGAAGGAAAAAGAAAAAGAAACAGAGATGGTCAGAATTCTATTGCAGTATCACTGGCTGGAGGGGAGGACACTGGCGGTTGACAGCATTTGGGCAGTGTTGAAGGGGCAGGAGCCGAGTGTGACACAGAAGCCATCATTTGGAGATCAGAGTAGACTCGTTTTCTTGAACGGAGGAAGGAAGAATTAGAGCCAGTAAAGTAGGAGAGCGACTTCAGTTCAATTTTAAGAACTCTCGTCGTGAAGAAATGGGCTTCCAGGGGGGGTAGTGAGCGCCCTATCCGGAGATGTGCAAAGCAGAGACCAGACACATAATTTCCTTGTGTGTTGACAAGGAAATTCATGCATTAGGGAAAATGTTAGACTGACTACCGAGAGTCTGTTGTTTCACGTTTGACTGTTGGAAATCTAAATGGTGATCTTAATGGAATACCTCAAAGGAGCTCAAGCCATTCGGGAGCAATAACTCCTGAGCTCCCGGAGAGCCCAGAGGAGGAGACAACTATGGCAGCAGCAAAAAAACACACCAAGTCACACTTTGCAGTAATGAGGAGGTGATTACTTCTCTTCAAAAACCCCACAGGGAACATTAGTAGGTAAAAGTTAAATCACAGGCATTTCCCCCTCGTTATCTGGTAAATAACTTGAGTTGCCTTTCTAATTAGCCCTGTGCTGTCAGCTCTAGAGAACTCTCCAGAACCTAGTGAGATGGTTATAAACGTCGCTCAGTCCCAAACTGTGCACGGTCATTGTTGGCCAGAACACTGCCACCCACACAGTGACATGAGTAAGAGGCACGGCAGAAGCCACTTACACTCCAGGACATAAGGCATAATAACATTTGGAGCTACTTCATAGCCCTGCAGTTTTTTTATGAAGCTAAGCAAAATCTAAGTTCCTGAACTACTACTTAGAAGTCCAGCTGGAAAAAATTTCCTTCTCCCACCTGTTCTTGGCGCCCTATATTCTAAGGACACGATGGCTGCCACCTTCCCCAGGCTGTGCTAGGTAACTATTGGTAAATCATAGTTAAATGTTGGGTCACTTTTTAATGCACCTGTTAAAGAAAAGAAAGCTGGCATAATTCCCAAGGAATAATAGAGAAAACCAAAGTACCATTGCAACAGAGTCTCACTTCTACATTTCCCAACTTTCACCTTCTGGGGGTGGCGAGTATTCACGAGGTGAATTCTCATCCACTGGCTTTGAGGTCACTGTAGGGGTGGGGATGGAGGAGTAGTGATGGGAGACAATTTACAAAGCCCAGAGAAATTGGAAAGGAAATGGGCACATCACCACCCCCCCGGAAGGAATTCATCTAGTGTCTATTATTCTCCTGTGTCACGGTTAAGCAGCTTTTCCGTATCCCATTCAAGCAAGCTCACCCTTTGGCTCTTCCCAGACAGCGGCTGTCAGCTGGCCTCTGAAAATTTCTTGTAAATATTTAGTTAATTAGATGTCGAGCACATCAGATGGTGGATAAACAGGAGTAGCTGCATAGTCAAAGAATCTGACAGGAATAAAAGCAGTTGCTAATTATGAGAAGAAAAAATTAGACGAAAGACAAAAATACTCAAAGACTTAGTTTCTTAACTCTGTGTTTCTATGGACGAATTCAGATCCTCAGCAGCGTTTAATATTGTCGGTCTTTTTAAATATTAGCCATTCTAGTGGCTGTGTATTTTCACATGGTTGTGATGTTAATTTGTACCTCATTTCTATGGCAGTTGACCCTGAGCACTTTCTTGTGTACTTATTGGCCGTTCTTGTGTGTATATGTGTGTGTGCATGCATGTATTTGTGTGTGTGAAGCGTGTTCATGTTTTCAATATTTTGCCCATTTTAAATTGTGTTATTTGTCTTGGGTTGTAGGAGTTCTTTATCTATTTTAGTTATGTGTCCTCTTTCATATCAACGTGTTGCATTTTATCTCTCCCAGTCTGTGGTTTTCCTTTTCATTTCCTTAACAATGTCTACTAAGAATAGATGTTTTTAATTTTAATAAAGTGCATTTATTAATTTTTGTCCTTTAATAGGTACATTTTGTGTTTTAACAAATCTTTGCTCTTCTCTAAGGTGGCAAAAATTTTCTCTCATGTTTTCTTTTAAAAGTTCTGGGTTTAAATTTTACATTTAAATCTGTGACTCATTTTGAGTTACTTTTGTTTAAAGCAAAACTATTATTTACTATGGGCTTTATAACACGTGTGGGAGAAAAATACGATACAATAATAGCACATAAAACAAACAGGGGTTAGAGGATTGGGAGTACATAGCTCTTAGGTTATTCTTGAAGTTTTGTGATGCTATGTGGGTAGCCTGCAGTGAATTAAAAATACATATTTTAAATCTTCGAGCAATGACTTAAAGAGATAGAGCTGATAAGCTAATAGAGGAGATTAAAAAAAATGAATGCTAAAAATACTCAATTAATAGAAAACCAGAAACAAGGACCAAACACCATATTGGACAAATAGAAGACAAAACAAGATGTAGATTTAAACCCAACCATATCTATACTTACATTAAATGTAAATGTTATAAATACTCCAATTAAAAAGTAGAGATTGTCAGAGTGGATGAAAAAAATAAGACTCAATTATACGCTGTCTATAAGAAATTCTCTTTAAATATAAAGGCAGATAAGTTCAAACTAAAGGATATATCTTTATATATATATGTATAAAGATATATATGTATATATACATATATATATAAAGCAAACAATAGTTGTAAGGAAGTTGGAGTATTCATATTAAACAGACTAACGATGAAAAGGTTGATTTTTCAGGAAGATATTTAGATCTTAAATATGTATACACCTGGTAACAAAATTTCAAAAATGCATTAGGCAAAAACTCATAGAACTGAATGGAGAAATAGACTGGCCCACAGTTGTCAATAGAGATTTTCGCACTCCTGTCTCAGTAATTCATAGAACCAGTAGACAAAACCAAAGAAATAGGGATAAAGAAGGTTCGAATGACACTAGCAATCAACTCCCTCAATGAGTGGTGCATTTTTAGCACTGGGACTTGCAGGGAGAGAGGGCAAGAATATATTACATCACCCTTTGCTAGGTACCATCTACATTTGTTCTGTCTGGCTTGCAGGGCTCAAACAGGTCATATGAAGTGAAGTGGGGCCATGGCAAAGAGAGTATGAGCTTCTAAAACATTAGAACATACTCCATCCTCTCTGCTGTCAAAACCACACTTCCAGGACTAGCTCAGTCTTGATGAGACCCCATGGACATGTTCTGTACCCATTTGGGTACATGTACCATTTGGGTACAGTCATGCCCAACATGACTCCCAGGCAGTGCTGTTTCCCTCATTCTGGGCTGTGGCCTAGAAATCTGTGACCTGTCATCTCTTCCAGCTCAGAAGATGGGCAGGTGCCCATTCTGTTACTTGAAGGCATCGTGATGAGGAAATTCACCCTTCCCTGGGCTCCTTTCCATTGCTTCCCTAAAGCATGTTCATTTAATTACTCAGCATGTGAGACATGTACATCCCCTTTATAATTACAGCCTCTTTCCCTCTCTTTAGAATAATAGTGTCTCCATTTCCATCCTCCTTCCAAACACAGAGCCACACCCCCCATTCAGCTTCCAAAATAGCAATACTTCTTTTATTTTAAAACCAGTCCTCCCCTCATGTCTTTCCCAGCCTACTCCTCTCTTCTCCTCTCTCCTCTTTTCAGATACAGCTAATGGTCTCTCTTTAGTACTTCTTCCAAATATTCTGTATCCCTACTTCTTTTCAGAAGGGGAGCCGTTGTCTCTTTCTGGAATGCCTACTTGTAAGTAACTCGTGTCTGTTCCCATCTTCCCCTTAACTAGTTATTAGCTTAGGTGCTCAACTAACTTCTAATAATAGGTCATGATAATAACCTGAAATTTACCCAGTACTTAACTATGTGCGAGGTGCTCTGCCACTGTATCTCATTTCATTTTTACAACATTGTGAAGTAAATATTACTTACCATCCCCGTTGCACAGAAGGGAACATTAAGAAATTATTTGTCTAAGGTTGTACAAGGAAAACTGGCAGAGGCATGACTCAGATCCAAATCCAAGTTATTCTGACCCCCAAACTAGCAGTTGATGCCATCCCCCAAACCACGTCACCAGTTACAACATATAGTAGTTCCTGTGGTTGCCAAAACAAATTTCCATAAACTGGGTGCTTGAAACCACAGGAATTTTCTCTTTCAGAGTCTGGAGATCAGAAGTCTAAAATTAAGGTGTTGGTAGCGTTGGTTCTGGCGGAGAATTCATTCCATGCCCTGTCCTGGCTTCTGGTGGCCACTGGCAATCCAGATGTACCACTCTCCTCTCTGTTTCTGTCTTCATATCATCCTCTCTGTGTGTTTTCTCCTTTTCGCTTCTCTTATTGGGATACTTGTTATTGGATTTATGATTCACCCTGATCCAAGATGGTCGCATCTTGAGATCCTTCCATTAATCACTTCAAAAAGACTTTTTTTCCTAAATAAGGTCACATCATAGGTTCCGGGTGGACACCCTTGGGGGCTGAGGGGGGTGAGACACCATTGAACCCACACAAAAGCGAAATCGATGTAGGGCGTGTGGTTTCCAGGCCAGGCTGCAGAGACTTCTGCCGAATGCAGATCCAGTCTGTCACTTGACGGTAACAATAGCCAAGATGCCTTTTAATTCTAGAATTTTATGAGGATAACAAGAGTCACTGAAAATGAAATTCACATTGTAGAATAATCTACATAAACACACGCGTGTGTTAAGTAGATATGTAGTACGTTTAAATGCCAAGCAGATTTCATTAAATTAATGCATCTAATTGGCAGTCTCTACCCAATGAAAACCCCAGTAAAGTGTTGGGGGGTTCTGCCTCCCCTTTGGCCTGGCTCCCTTTCTTCCTTCATTCTCCTGGTCCCAGATCTCCCACCCTCTCTGCTCAGTCGCCCCCCTCAGCCTGGCTGGTCCCTTCCTGGCACCAAATCTCACACCCTCACTGCAGAGTTCCAGCCTGAGTCTCTCACCTAACAACACTTGCCCGGGGGGCTGTTTTTCCCTGCCATTGTCACTGCAGCATAATGACTAATTCCCAAACCCCTGCCGTGGAAGTAACAGCCAGAGGTGCACTCCGGGCTTCATGCTGCTGACATAATGCCCTCTGCCACATGCCACGGCAGCCAGAGGAGGGTTATGGCCCACTGGGGACATCGCAGGAGATGCATCCCCTCCCAGCTGCGTGCTACTGCTGGATTGATTTTTACACTTTAATTATAGCCGTAGTTAGTGCCTTATGGATTGTTATAGAGTCAGACCCCGCAGAAATGTCTGTGAAGTTTGGCAGCAGAATAGGGGAGTCAGCAGCTCGGGGTATATTATGAGGCTCTTCCCAAAAAGGTGTCACAGCTGGCGTTCTGTGGAAAGGAAATCTGCAAGGGTATAGTGTTGTGGGTTATCTCTAGACCCCATCACTTCCCGAAGAGGGTGGATGTCTAGAGCTTGAAATGCCCTTCAGGGTCCTTTGGAAAGCTACAGATGCCTCTGTGAGTTTGTAGGAGGCAGGCAGAGTCAAATTGTACTCCCTGGAAGGAGGGGGGGGGGGGAGATTCGGGACTGTTATCCCCTGGTAAGACCTCACCAGGGCTGTAACACTGAAATACTCCTGTACCTGTGGGAGTGGTCCCCGTCCCCGGGACCCAGCACCTCCATGTGAATCCGCCAGGAGCAAATTAACACCTGACCCAGCAGGGGACCTCCAGGCACCTGTTCTAATTAATTGGTGCATTATAACTGCTTCCTAAATGTTTGAATACTGCCCATAGGAAAGACAGGAACCACTGAAACTGTGAGGTCCCTGGGAGGGAGGATTGGAGGAAAACTGCCAAGGGGTTGCAGCCAGAAGCCTAGGGAGGAGGAGCGATGTGTCAGTGGTGGTTTCGGAGCTTGTGCTTCTGAGCTTTGCCGCAGCTTCTGTTAAACCTGTCATAGATTTGGTCAGGATTCTGGCTGGGGAACGTGAGAGGGGCTGAGCCCTTAAACAAGGCAAAGCTGACCTGCAAGGGCGAGGAGAACAGCATGTGCTTTGGACAGTTACCCACGTGGTTAGGTTCCAGGATGTCACTGGGCTCGGAGACCCAGAGTCCTGCTTGTCTTGGGAAGGGATGTGTTCCATCTGGCCAGTCCGGCAGGCGGGTTGGGGCAGACAGTGGCAAAATACAACTTATCTTACTCCCCTGGGTGTGTGGATCATCCAGGGGAAGAAGAGTGTCATATGTAGCCATGGTTTTTTGTTTTTTTTTTTAACTTTATTTACTTTAAGGGAGAGAGTCTCAGAGAGACAGCAGGAGGTAGGGTGGGGGAGGGCAGAGTGAGGGAGAGACAGAATCCCAAGCAGGCTCCATGCCAGCAGCACAGAGCCCAATGCAGGGCCCAAACTCACAAACCTTGAGACCATGAACGGAGCCAATATCGAGAGTCTGACGCCCAACCAACTGAGCCATCCAGGTGCCCCAGCCATACATTTCTTATAGAAAGAAGGAAGACTGAAACAGTAGCTTTTCAGAATACTCTCTCTCCTCCTGGACAGCCTGCCCTTTCCCCTAGGAGGGCTTTCTGCTTCTGCCCCAGAGGGTCTCCACTGTCAGCAACATTTTTGCTCAGGACTAGGCTTTGCTGTGCTTGTGCTCTGTACCAATATGGGCCGGGCATCAGTCCCAATGGCCACATGGGTGTGTCAGACACTGGCTTTGGATTTGAACTGAGCCGAGCAGTCAGCTTCAGCTCTTTCTTCTCCAGGGGCATTTCCTGCCCGGTCAAGTACATGCCATTCTCCCTGCTCAGTCCATGTCTTTCGTATGAAGGGTCTCACTTCTTTATCTTACACCTGCTTGCAATTTGGCTTGTGCTTCCTTCCTCTGCTCATGGAAGGGCTCTTCTCCAAATATGTGTTAGATATTTCCATCTGATGGTCAAGTTCCCCGAAGAGCATTAACTTCTCCCTTCACATCTCAAGTTTTCTGTTGAAGTTAGAAACTGATGGATTTTCTCACAGTCATCCTTCCAGAATTCCATGGAAAACCTGAGTTTTCCAATCTGTAAGCCTGAAGGAGTTGGGCTAGATGAATTTAACGTCTGACATTACCATTTTTTATGATAATGTCTGCTTATCATTTTTTCATTCTGCTAACAGAAGCTAGCCCGCAAGTCACCCGCAAGTGAGTTCTAAAGTGGTGTCTTTCTCCAGGACAGGCCTCCTGTAGGTTTTTTGGCTTGGCAAGCAGAGCGAGAACTGGAGTTTAGTTCTCCTACACCTTTGGCCAGGTGCTCTCATGCAGTGAAGGACCCGTCCATCCATACATGGCAGTCTCGTTTTCCAAATACCAGCAGGATATACAGTTGCAAAGAACAAGGGGACAATAGTCATAGTCTTTGGCCAGAACAACGGTTCTCAACCAAGAGCAGTTTGGTCCTCCTCCCCCAGGGGACGTTTGGCAATATCTGGAGTTATTTTCTGTTGTCCCGGTGGAAGGATGGGGTGAGAGAGCAGTGGGGGCGCCACTGGCATCCAGTGGGTAGAGGCCAGGGCTTCTCAACATCCTACAATGGACAGGACAGCGCCACAACAAAGAACTACCCAGCCCCGGAGATCAGCAGTGCCGAGGTTGGGAAACCCTTGTTCAGATATTAGCCATATCAATCATCAGACATTGCATAAACAAAATAAGTACTTATTCAAGAGGCGGTAGCAAAAGTTTAAATCAGGAGTAACTTTAGCAGCTATTTCTGAACAATGTGTTTGAACCTCTCTTTCTGGAAAGAAGGCTACATTTTCATTGGGGAAACCAAAGAGAAACCTGGGATTTATCGCCCCCAAGGATATCTCGTTCAGTTCTTTCCTTCTTGTTTTATTTATTTATTTATTTATTTATTTATTTATTTATTTATTTATTATTTATTTTTTGAGAGAGAGAGAAAGCGAGCACAAATGTGGGAGGTGCAGAGGGAGAGGGAGAGACAGAATCCCAAGCAGGCTCCACACTCAGCACGAAGCAGACACTGGGCTCATCACAGGGCCTGACGTCACACCTGTGAGATCATGACCTGAGCTGAAATCAAGATGGGACACTTAACCGGCTGAGCCACCCAGGGGCCCCGCCCTTCTTGTATCTTTCTAAACTTCTAGAAGCCCCTTGCCAAATTGCAGGTTAGAATTACAAAGATCAGGGGCGCCTGGGTGGCGCAGTCGGTTAAGCGTCCGACTTCAGCCAGGTCACGATCTCGCGGTCCGGGAGTTCGAGCCCCGCGTCAGGCTCTGGGCTGATGGCTCAGAGCCTGGAGCCTGTTTCCGATTCTGTGTCTCCCTCTCTCTCTGCCGCTCCCCCGTTCATGCTCTGTCTCTCTCTGTCCCAAAAATAAATAAACGTTGAAAAAAAATTTTTTAAAGAATTACAAAGATCATTTTAACATTAATACTTAGGGCCGTCTAGGTGGACCACGATTCGTGGGCTGGAGCCCCGCCTTGGGCTCAGCACGACAGTGATGAGCCTGCTTAGGATTCTCTCTCTCTCCCTCTCTCTTCCCCTCCCCTGCTCACTCTCTCTCTCTTTCAAAATGGATAAACTTAAAAAAATTAAAATGAATACTTAGGTTTTCCACTGTGAATTCAACTATAAATTAACCTAAAATGGAGTCTACAGTTTGAGTATTCATTCTATACAAAAACACAAGGGAAGAATGTCTTTTTAATCTTTATTAATTCTTTAGCTTAAATAGTAATTGAAGGGTTATTGACCCTCAAGAGATACTGAAGAATAGCCATGTGTGGTGTTTTATTATTGAAATCACAGTTTACATAAATGAAAAGATGGAGGAAGTAGAACTTTCGATTCTAAAATGGAAATCAAGTCGACTCTTCACTTGTTTTGCTCCAATGGGTCTTGACTTGAAAGAGATTGAAGAACCAGATTGTACTTAGGATGTAGAAAGATACGCCTAACAATGAGAAAAAGCCAGATAGTGTAAGTCGTCTGCCAGCAGGAACTTCCGTTTTGTTCCGTGTCGTATCTCTAGCACTTAGAACCTGGCTTGACATGTGGACACTCATTCAGTGTTCGCTGGAGGAATGACTAAATGGATTAATGAATCTGTCATTATTTTTTAATTGTTGCCTGTCAAAAGGACATTCGGGTCGTCCCAAGATTTTGTGATTATAATGGTACTATGAATTACTCCCTACACACATTTCCCCAAGAGCTAGAGCATTTCAGACCATTGCTCTCTAGGCTTATTAAATGGATTAATGAGAAAGAGTGGATGAGGAAGGAGGGACATTATTTATGTCTCACAAAATGGTATTAAAAAGCCTAGGGAAGGCTAAAGAGACAGAGGACAATCACTTCTTCCACTTGTCCTTTGTGTTCAGCTCAAGGGCGGCCCATTCCAGGGAACCCCTCTGCAGTCCCCCCATCACCCTTCATGCCGTTAGCACCCATGGGTACTTCTCTGGTGGCACATACCACCCTTAATTGAAACTATTGGATTATTGGTCTCTCTTTGTCATCTACACAGGTGACCTCCATGAAGACGAGTTTTGTGACTTTCTGTAAACCACAGGCCTCAGTGCCTGAAAGAGGTATGTTTCATTCCAACAAAAAATTATTAGCATAATAATAACATAAACATAACAGTGACTATGCTCACTGTTGGAAGTCACACAAATGTAGTAGTCCCTTCCCTAAGTGGGCACAGTCTAAATGAGGAGACCTCCTACCATCACTACAAGTTCGCAAGCCGCAAGCCGCAACTCTGTTTGTGTCAAATATCCACCAAGTAATTGACAACAGAGGCGTATTCTGTGAAATCATGAAACTTGTATTCAAAAAACACACAAGAGGGGCGCCTGGGTGGCTCAGTTGGTTAAGTATCCGACTCTTGATTTCAGCTCAGGTCTAAGGGTTTGTGGGTTCCAGCCCCAGGTCGGGCTCTGTACTGACAGTGTGGAGCCTGCTTGGGATTTGATTCTCTCGCTCCACCTCTCTCTGCCCTCCCCCATCCCTGCCCAAATAGATAGATAGATAGATAAATAAATAAATAAATAAATAAATAAATACACTTAAAACACACACACACACACACACACACACACACACACACACACACACAAGAACTGGATCAAGAAGTTTTAATGACATAAGTGACAAATGGTAGGTAATAAAGTGCTGTTTGTACTGTTTTGCAACCCTGATCCAGGTTCAAGGCCACGCAAAATTACAATTTAGGCCACTAAGTAAAACTTAGGGTAATGAGCTTGAGTTATTAGAGACCGGCATTGGAAATCAATTTATGCTTCTGTCTTAGGGTTTTCTGTAACCAGCAGAGGCTACAGCAAACAGAATCAATCTCCCACTCAGATATATCCATTTGATGTCCTTCCTTCCTTCCCCAACTGTACTTTGGAGCAGCCGTATTGCCTGAAGGTATGAGAAAGGTTGAGAACGGAGAGAGGGAATGGATAGAAATAATAGGTCCATCCACTGAAAAATAAAATATTCAGTGACTTCACAAGACACCTGATACTTAACTTCTTTGGTGAACCGCTCCCTCACCTCCCTCAAGGAATCTGACAAACCCCTCTAGATAATTTAGGCTACCTTGAGAAACCAGGATATTTTTCTTAAAAGCTAAAATAAATCTGGTATCGTCATAAAGGACAAAAGTTCAGAGAAGGGGGAGTATTCAGGTGTCTGAAGTCCGAGAAGACGGTGAGGCTGACACAGGAAGAGACGAACAATTGCAGAGCAGAGCTGCCGGCCCTAGGGTGGGGGGAGACTCCGCAGCACCTGCCTTGACCTGTCTCCTGGGACGGCTGCCTGGAAGAAGAGGCATTCCTCTCATGAGGGAATTGACTTCTTACTTCATCAAGTGTGGCATCAAAACATTGCTTAGATGGAGCTCAGGGCCTTCCCACGGAATATTTTGCCAGATCTCCTCGCTTTCAACTGATAATGATGCCGGCCATGCAAATGCACCTCTTAGATCACCAACTGCAAGGAGGAGCGTAATTGGCAGTGGTCCCAGCTGAAGACCGTCTCCCTGTTTGCATCATGCTTTCCACTCAGCGCTCTTGGCAGGTGCCTGAGCTTGGTGGGAATTCTAAGGAAGGCCGTTCCTGGAAGGCACTTCGTCCTCTGGCGGGAGGACTTGGTCTCCCCAGGGGCCTTGGCAAACCTTTCTTAGAATGGCTCTGCGGACTAAGACTCTCCCTCCCCTGCTCCTTCGGCCCTTTCTCCTCCACACCTGGGACATGCATAGCTACCTCAGGGCCCTCCCAGCTCCCTCAGGCTATATCCCTATTTTCTCTCTAGGCATTTCCCCCAAAGAATCTCCTACACAACTAATCCTGTTTTGGTATCTGATTATCAAAGGACCTGAACTAACGCAGAACTATACTTTCTGAAAGTAGGTAAATTTGCTTTCGTTTTTGTTTTTGTTTTTGATTGTGCATAAGGTTCTTTATATGGCAGATAGTGAGGTGAGGTGGGAAAAGCTTAATTAGGAGCGTGGGCTTGTAGGTCCGAAGGCCTGAGTTCACATCCCCTCCCTGGCTCCTTCCATTTCTGTGTCCTTGAACATGGTATTTAGCCTTGCTCCCTAGCTAAACCTGTTTCTTTATCAGCAAAATGGAGATGATAAATTACCTACTTCATAGAATTGTTTCAAGATTAAAAGGATATTACGTGAATGCGAGATTTCAAGCGCACGTAATGAGAGTTGCTCTTCATTGAGGGCTTTCTACGTTTACTACGATTACTCACTTAATCCTCACAATTTTTATATGGGGTATCCAACTTTACCGATCAGAAAAGCAGGGTGCAGAGGGGGTGAGAGGCAGAGCCAGCATTTGAGGCCGAGCTCCAGAGCCCGAGGTCTCTAACTATACCCCGTGTCCTTCCCCAAATAGCAAGTGCTTGGGAAATAGCTCGCTGTGGTTTCATCATTAAATCGGGGGGGAGTTTTCCACTTTCTGTTCCTGTGACTTTGACGAGAGTCTTCAACCAAAGACAAAGTTGTGACTTTGCAGAGGTGACCTGAGGCAGGGTCTGTACAAGGCCCAGCACCACACCTGGTGTTTCGTATGCGCTCACTGAATTGTAGCTATTATAATTACCACTATTATTCCTCTCTCTTAGCAGTATTGCCGTGAAGGAACGATGGGCTGTGTGTTCCTCGCTTCGGAGGGGGCGTCTGCCAGGTGGGAACTGAAATGCACCGGGAAGGGGCGGAGTTATCACTGCTCCTTCTGTTACTATAGCAGATATCTCAGTCTATCTTTTGCAAGCCTGCGTCGCTTTATGGGAACTTTGCCCCGTTCTCACTCCTCCCTTGTCTGGCTCAATCTGCTGCCTGCCCAGGGCCATCAATAATATATGTCCCCGTGGGCGGCTGAAAGACATTAAGGACACATGGTGATGGATCAGAGCGCTGGTCGCCCTCTGCATGCAGACTGCGTGGGAGACTGGGGCCGGAGGCCGTCATGGCCAGCCTCCAACTGGGGGGCAGCGGGGGGCAACTCCACCGACAGCAGCTGCTGGGGAGCCCAGATGTGTACGTGGCGGCCTCGTCTTCGTATGCTTATTCTAGCACAAACATGCACATGTTCTTTCTTCCTAAAATAGCAGGGAGGAAATAGAAAATGCATGTTGCATAATTCTTTTTCACTCTCCTTTCCATTCTGTGTCATGCTTTATTAACACGGTCAAACCGAAATCAGACAGGTGTTCTGGGACATCATAGGCTAGGTTGTTAACAGGCCAGGTGTGTTCTTGGCCTTGGCCTTCTCTCCTCGTTGCCCCTCCAGTGCCTCTCGACATCCTCGTCCCCACAGACGCACCTCAACATCCACCTCCCTACTTGGCTTGCAGGCGTGTGGGATCTGCGGCTTATTCTCTCCGAGCTCTGGTTAATACTTAATCCCTTCCACTCACTCATGAGATTCAATTGTACAAATGTACGGACACCTGGAGTGTGGAAGGACACGTGCGCTCCTCGTCTTCCCGGGACTTCACACCGGTGGTGCTCTCGCTTCTGCGGGCAACAGAATCGCCTGCAGGGCTGGCTGTGAAAACACACACCGCTGGGCTCCACTTCCGGAGCTTTCCATTCAGTGGACGTGGAGTGGGTCTGATCTTTTGCTCTTCTAATGTTCCCCAGGGGCTGCTGTGCTGCTAGTCCTGGGGCCGCACGTCGAGGCCACTGGCTGGTCTGAGACACACACACGTCCGCAGGCATTGAGGTAACTGGCACCATAGAGGCTGTGTGGCTGCGTTGGCAGAGGCCGATTTCTGAATGGGTCATCCCGGAGGGGGTGACCTCTTTGCAGGCTCACGGGGGGCTCCTGCAGATGGGATGGTCGAGAAGTAGTTTTCATGAGGTACATGCAGATACTGAGGCAGAGGAGGGGGAGTCTGGGGGCAGGCAGCAGTGTTGGCCTTCTTAAAATTCCCTTGTTGACTGTCTCCATGACCTTGGCCAGTACTTACTGTGCCCCAGGAGCAGCCCCCAGCTGGGGATGGGCTTTCTTGCCCCTCAGGCGGGACACCTCTTAGGCGTGCTCTGCGTAGTCTCCTGCGATCCCAGCAGGACAGAAACCCAGTTGCCCACAACGGTAACCTGATTCTTAATGCCTGTACAGGCATCCTTCCTTTCCTTGTCTCAATTCTCCATTCTCTTCGGGGCGCCTCCTGGGATCATCTCCCAAATAAATTACTTGCACTCACTAACTTATCTCAGGATTTGCTTCTGGGGAAACCCAAATGAAAACACCTGCTAAACAATCAGTCAAGCGTCATGCCAGAAGAAAGACATTTCCAGACGTGCACAGTGTTTAGGAACCTTTTCAAGGAAGGTGTCAGAGAATGTGCTCTCACAAAATGGGGCCACGCATCAAACAAGAGGAAGACATGCCATACAGAAAGCAGCTCTCAGTGAAGGAAGGGGGGTGAAGAAAGCCCTGAGGGTGCAGGTGTGTACAGCTGGGTGACAGCTGGGTGCCGGGCACACAGGGCCACCGGCTCAACCTGGAGCACAGCTGAATGCTCTGGGAGAGAGCGTCCTTAGGCAGAGAAACTTGACAAAGGTCTGAATGCATTTGGACTCCTTGGGAAGGGTGTTTAGACAATTGTTTGTCAGTTTGGTCTTAAATTAGTGATAAGAACATAGTGTACCATGCAGACTTTTTAAAAAGAAAAGGACAACTCAAGTCTAGGAAAAACACAAAGTTATGAGTTAGCTATGTTATAAAATGGTAGTGTTGACTGATCCAATAGAAACCACAATGAAACTCCTCTGGGAGGCTGGGAGATGTGGGGAGCACACCTGGGAAATAAAACTATAAAATCTTTTTTTGGGGGTGGTGGGGCTGGGGGGGCTATAGGACAAAATGAATTTTAAAAAGCCTGAAGCTGAAAAATCAAAAGATAGCAACTCAAGCATGGTGTTTATTTTATTTTTAAAACGTGTTTGTTTATTTTGAGAGAGAGAGAAAGTTCGAGCAGGAGGAGGGACAGAGAGAGAGAGAGAGAGAGAGAGAGAGAGGGAGGGAGGGAGGGAGAATCCCAAGCAGGCTCTGTGCTGCTAGTGCAGAGCCCGGCGCCGGGCTCAGATCCACAAACCATGGGATCGTGACCTGAGCCGAAATCAGGAGTCTGCCATTCAACCGACTGAGCCACCCAGGCGCCCCTCAAGCACAGTATTTAAAGACATGGAGATAAAGGGGCGCCTGGGCGGCTCGGTCGGTTAAGTGTCTGACTTCAGCTGAGGTCATGATCTCACGGTTTGTGAGTTTGAGCCCCACGCCCTGACTCTGTGCTGACAGCCCGGAGCCTGGAGCCTGCTTCGGATTCTGTGTCTGTGTGTCTGCCTCTCTCTCTCTGTCTCTCTCTCTCTCTGCTTCTCCCCCACTCATTCTCTCTCTCAAAAATAAATAAACATTACAAAAAATAAACAAATAAAGACATGGAAAGAAAAATAAAAATACTCAGAGCTAAAGCAGGTAGATGTGGCTGCCTTCCGATGAACAAGAGGTGGTGGGGAAAAAGAGGGATCCACGGCTTTCCACAAATTGAAAACACTTTGAGTCTCTACACTGTGTGACTGTGTTTGCCTTGAGGAAAACGAACAAAAAATTCAACACAATACAATACACAACCTCAGTTGAAGAGTCAGCTTTTCAAAAAGGTAACTCTGACCCGATGTCTGACTAAGAGCTGCTTTCTAGTGATCTGTCTGTGGGAGAGACATTAAAAGTCGTAAATCTCGGGGCGCCTGGGTGGCGCAGTCGGTTAAGCGTCCGACTTCAGCCAGGTCACGATCTCGCGGTCCGTGAGTTCGAGCCCCGCGTCGGGCTCTGGGCTGATGGCTCAGAGCCTGGAGCCTGTTTCCGATTCTGTGTCTCCCTCTCTCTCTGCCCCTCCCCTGTTCATGCTCTGTCTCTCTCTGTCCCAAAAATATATACACGTTGAAAAAAAAAAAAATTTAAAAGTCGTAAATCTCATCTTGGGTCTTCTGGTTGGTCTCTCTGGTCAGACTCCAAGCTCTTTGGTCTCAGACATGGTGCCGCCATTCGCTCTGCATGTCCAGCATACATTTGGTGCTATACTTTTTAGTTTTTTTAACGTTTATTTTTGAGAGAGAATGAGAGGGAGCGCGAGCAGGGGAGGGGCAGAGAGAGAGAGGGAGCACAGAATCCGAAGCAGGCTCCAGGCTCCGAGCTGTCAGCACGGAACCCAACACGGGGCTCAAACTCACGCACCGTGAGACCATGACCTGAGCTGAAGCCAGAGGCGCCCCCCAGGCGCCCCCGGTGCTACGCTTTTAGGGACAGAGTGGAGTGGTCCCCATCAGGCTTTACTGGGGGGAAGAGGGCAACGGAGCCCTTATAGGCCACTTACAGGCCACTGAGGCTTCTTGTGTGTGAAGATCGAGATTCCCAAAGCTGATTTCTCATCAGAATCACCACGGGAACATTTTTGACATACATGTTCCTGGGCCCCATCTCAAGAGATTATTAGTCAGAGCTCTGGGATCAGACTTAGGAAACTGCATTTGTCAGAAGATGGATGGCACAGGATGAGCCAGGCTTGGGGACAGGCTTGGGGCAGGGGCAGTGTCTTAGTTCAGGCTGCTGTAGCAAATATACCATAGATTGGGTGGCTTTAAAAACAAGTATTTATTGCTCACAGTTCTGGAGGCTGGGTATCAGCCTGATGCAAGATCAGGGTATCAAGGTGCTGGGAGATCTGGTGTCTGACGAAGGCCTGCTTTCTGGTTTGCAGATGGCTGTCTGTCTGTCTGTCTGTGTCCTGGGTGGCGGAGAGTGGAGAGAGCAAACACACTGTCATGCTTCTTCTTGTGAGAGCATTAATCCCATTTGTGTGGGCTCCACCCGTATCGACCCAATCCCCTCCCCAAAGCCGACTTCCTAAAACAATAACCTCGGGGATTAAGCTTCTACATACGAATTTTGAGGGGGGACACACGCATTCAGTCGAGAAGAGGGAGGAAGTGGAGGAGGACCAAATCAGGGCTGGAGAGTCAAGAACCACATTGGAGACAGTTCCCAAAAAGCCAAAGCTGATGTAGTTTGATCCATTTGAATCAGAACAAAATGAATAACACCTTTGTGTTGATTTAAAACACAAACACTGCAAAAGAGCTACGTGGTGAGCCCTTCATTATGACTAAATCTACCATGTTATTTCTGAAATGAGGAGATTTGAATATGGAAAATTAAGATCGATTTCTAGATGACCTACTTTCATCGCTGGAATATAATGGGTTCTTTAATTTTCTTCTTATGGAAATTAGTAACAGTGAAATAAGTCCAAAGGTAAGCTCGTGTATTTCACATCTAATATGGGATGTTGGTGCTGTTCAAAGTATCTAATTTTACTGAGGGAAAAATGCTTTAAAAATACCCTAAGGGAGGGGCGCCTGGGCAGCTCAGTCGGTTAAGTGCCCGACTCTAGATTTTGGCCCACGTCATGATCTTGTGGTTCGTGAGGTCGAGCCCAGCAGCAGGCTCTGCACTGACTGGGATCCTCTCTCTCTCCCTCTCTCTCTCTGCCCCTCCCCTGCTCTTGCTCTCTCTTTACAAAAGAAAAAAAAAATACCCTAAGGAAACATCTAAAGAAACACCATTCCCTAAATATGCATAGTTTGGTTCCTGTCCGGATGTTCATTTATTTCAGTCTTATCTTCCTTTAAAATCAATCAGTATCCACTGAGTTCCCACTCTGTGCAAGACCTGGATTTGGGAAGCAAGGAGCTTAACCGCTGTAGGGAATATAAGAAAACATGAGCCATGAGCTCTGTTCAAAAGTGGTTTACAAGCTAGCTGGGGAGATAAATGCATGACAGAATTGCTAATGATCCGAAGCAGGTGTATGCTAAAATCAAGTCAATGGTGCAGAGGACACAGCTATAGGAACGCAGATGAGGGGGAGGGAGTTGTGGTCTGGGAAAGGAAAGCTTTTTAGAGGAGGTGTGATCTGAGCTGACCTTGAAGTCTGGGTGAGATTTCACTGAAGGGAGTTGAGCAGAGACTCCCAAGGCAATGGGGAGAGAGGGCACGAGTCCAGAAGGGGGAAGATGTAAGACAGGCTCAGGAGACAATGCTAGATTGAAGGAAGGTGCTTTCTTGGGAATCACTGGAGGTGAGACTGAACATGGTTAAGGGGTGACCATGAAGGTCCCTGAATGCCAAGGTTCAAAACAGTAGGCAGTCAGGGGCAGTTGATGAGCTTTGATCAGGTTAGAGAGGCAGCAGATGAACACAGTATTTGGAGAACATCATCTGGAGGAAGAGTGTCCGTGGATTAGGAAGGTGATGAGCCACTTAGGGGACTGTCATCATAGGGTACATCTGAGGGGATGGGATTCTGAGTCAGACCGTGGGATCTGGGTGAACCAGAGAAGGAAGGTGGCCTTGTTCAGTGAAGAAGGAAGCAGCTCAGTGACAAGAAAAAGGAAGAAGGTCCACAGAAGGAAGGAGGAAGGAAGAAAGGAAGGAAGGAAAGGAAAGGAAAAGAAAGGATAGAAGGAAGGAAAAGAAGGAAGGAAAGGAAAGGAAGGAAGGGAAAGGAAAGGAAATGAAGGAAGGAAAGGAAAGGATAGAAGGAAGGAAAAGAAGGAAGGAAAGGAAAGGAAGGAAGGGAAAGGAAAGGAAATGAAGGAAGGAAAGGAAGGAAGGAAAGGAATAAAGGAAGGAAGGAAAGGAGGAAAGGAGGGAAGGAAGGAAGGAAGGAAGGAAGGAAGGAAGGAGAGGAGGTGGCCCCACTTGGTCGGGTGAATGGTGGCATTGCTGTCAGAAACAGGAACATAGATGTGGCAGGGATGCTGGTGTAGAGAGAAAGCAAATGACTTTATTGCAATCATGTTGAGTGTGGGCAGACAACAGAAGGAAATGCAGGCCGGTGCCTGAGATGCGGGACTTTGTGTAGGAGAGAGCTTGAGGCTAGAGTTGTCCCCACAGAACTGAGAGTTCACGTTGAAAAGTGGAGAAGGTTCTTTCATGCCACCATCTGGTCTGTGCCTCTTACGCGCCACACCTCTGCAGCGCTGGGGACACAGGAGGTGGGGGGTGGGGAGGAGAGAAGAGCAAAGCAGACCCCTCCCTTGTGCAGCTTGCATTTCACTGGGGGAAGCTGACCTTACACCCAGAGTTTCACAAAGATCTGGGGGAGGGGAGCTCGAAGAGAGAGATGGCAAGCAGACAGAGGTCCATTGTTAGGGGCGAAAAACTAAAGCAGAAGTATTGTGGAAGCCAGGACTCTTACAAACTTTAGTACAGAGAAGAGAAGTCAGAGAAGGTTGAAACTCGGTATCATCTGCTCAGGACCATCGTGGGGCCCTGCCTTGCTGTCCCATGTGCTTGTGATTTTAGGCAGAGAGCACACAATCACTTCCAAACTCACACTGTGGATTCACTGACGAAGCTGGTGTGACCGGCGTCTCCCTGTGAGCTGCCTGGAGGGACCAGAGAATACCACCAACTCGCAGGCACTCAGTATTAGCCTCGGGCATTGAAAGGGAACCAATGAAGCGGTTGGAAAATGAATCAATTAATAGTGTTCATCGCATCAATTCCTCACCGGGTCCCACGATTCCTTCCGAGCGGCCGGGGATGCTTCGTAATGAAAGCCAGGCTCATGTTCCCATCAGCTAAATGAGGCCTCTCGTCACATGGTTCTTCTCGGAGGGAGAGCCAGTGATGTTGATGTTGATGTGACTGATACATATGTATCGACCAATTAGTCATAATGGCAGAGAGCTGAGGCCTTGTCTGCATTTCGCGTGAACTCAGAACAGCGCTAGAAATCAGTGGTGGGTTGTAGCTCTCCTCTTAGCAGGTCAGTAGGAAAGGAGGGAGCCCCCTCTGCCTCTCTGAAGCCTGTGTGACATGCCTCGCTCGTATGGCACTTGGTCCACAGTGAAGCAAGGATCTCTTCACTTGCCAAGCTTCTGTCCTGGCCTTGGGGTTCTTGAGGTCAGGGGCTGTGTTTTGCCAAACGCTGTGCTTTCACTACTTAGTCCAGTATCTGACACATGGCCCGGGTGCTCGCCAAAGGTCTGGAGCAGGTGCGAGCCCCCGTGGACGCCTCTCATGTGGAAGGAGTATGTGTGGAGGCAGTCGCAGGTACTATTAAGCAGTCAAAGCCACCAAAGGAATTCTGGAGAGCAAGGAACCAGTCCTTCTTTTCAGATTCAAAAGTTACATTTCAGCCCAGCCAGAGGAATATGCGAGAGACAAGGGACACAAATGTGCAGAAGAATATCAAATGCTGTGTAGCCCTGGGACAGACAGCTCAGCTTCTAAAGTCCTGGTGGGGGAAACGGTATAAAGTCCAGGAAGTGAATGGACTTAGCTGTCCACAGAGACTCCTGGGTAAATCGGGACGGACTGAGCGCCATGCAGGGGCCAGTGACACTAGGGGTGGTACAGGAGACTCAGGGACCCTCCCTAACTTTCCTCTTGTCTGTTACTCAAACTCCCTGCCACACCCCACAACACTAAAATGGCCTCGTATAAGCCATGTGCTTCTCCCCCTGCCCCTCCCCCCACCCCCCCTCCCCCCACCTCCCGGGCCCAGGCCAGGCTCCTGGGTTACAGATAAATGAGGCTGGAGACCCAGATGAGAAGTACATAGTAATGGAGGCCACATGGATGGGAGGAAGCAGACCATTCTCGGCACTAGCCGGAGAACGACGCTAACAGGGTGATAGGGGAGAGAGTGTGGGTGCTAGGGGAAGGTCTGCCTAGGACTTTAAGGCAGGGAGTCCAGGGTTCTCCATGAGATCCAGGGGACTGAGGCAAAGCGTACAGTTTCATGTTAGAGATTTAGCAGAAAAGAAAAACAGAATCAGGTGCCCCCTCCCTTAGACTATCTTCCACTCTGTCTTGGGCTCAGCAAAGAGTCGTCTTAACTTACCATGCCTTCTACATTCATTTGGAGGCACCCCACATTCTCTCACTAACTAATACAGTATCTTGATGTATTCATTATTGTGCATAAGAAGGCGGCGATGTGGATGGTGTAGATTTTAGCAGGTGATTATCAAAGTTGATATTTAAAAACAAAACAAAGGATTCCTCTGTAACAGTACAGTGATACACAGCTTGGATTCTTTGCTTACAATGAAAAGAAACCAAGGGGCGCCTGGGTGGCTTGGTCAGTTAAGCGTCCGACTTCGGCTCAGGTCATGATCTCACGGTCCGTGGGTTCGAGCCCTGCGTCGGGCTCTGTGCTGACAGCTCAGAGCCTGGAGCCTGTTTCAGATTCTGTGTTTCCCTCTCTCTCTGCCCCTCCCCTGTTCATGCTCTGTTTCTCTCTGTCTCAAAGATAAATAAACGTTAAAAAAATTTTTTTTAAAAGAAAAAAAAAAAGAAAACAAAACAACGTAACACAAAAGCAGGAATGGGGTAGGGGTGCATATTCCCTGGGAAGAGGAATAGTGAGACCAACGGGCTCCACGCAACAAAGGCCATCGCCCAGCTGCAGATGGGGATGCATCTGGGGGAAGCAACTCAGGGACTGTCTTAAGGGTCCTGCCCTCAGAATGACCCAGCCCCACTGGGCTTCCTGTTTGTATCATTTTGCCTCAGAGTAGGGACAGAGCCAGTGGTTTGGCTCATATTAGTGTCCTTCCTCTGTTCACTGACATCATCCAGGGAAGAAGCCACTGTGGCGGGCAGCGCCCCAGCCCATACCAGGGGCCATCCTGGAAAGCGGGGGGAGAGCAAGGCTGTAGTCTGAGGGGCTGGGCTGGGAACGCTAACTCTCCGGAGGGCCTGTGTGAGCATCATGGGAAGATAGTGCTTGTGAGAAGTCTGTTCCAGCTCCTGGCGTGAAAGAGCTACTCCAAAATGGTAGCTGTTAATCATAAGATAAAAATTGCCGGGGCGCCTGGGTGGCTCAGTCGGTTAAGTGTCTGACCTTGGCTCAGATCATGATCTCACAGTTTGTGGGTCAAGCCCCGCATCGGGCTCTGTGCTGACAGCTTGGAGCCTGGAACCTGCTTCGGATTCTGTGTCTCCCTCTCTCTCTGCCCCTCCCCCACTCACACTCTGTCTCTGCCTCTCAAAAATAAATACACATTGAAAAAATTTAAAAAAAATAAGATAAAAATTGCCATACGCTTCCATTAGCCTGAACGCCCCATTCCATGGGATTTCTGGCAGATTGCTACTTTAATTTTCAAACTTGTTTTAATTGTTAGAATTTAATTGTAGCTTCCAAAACACACTCGAGACCACAAATAAAGCATTTTAAGATTCTTTGAAGCCAAAATGTTCAAGCTGATGAAAAGATAAATCGCCCTCTATGGTCCTTACATGATTCACATGGGGAAAGAGCTTAGTCTGCCCCACCCCATCCCACTCCACCACCCCCGCCCCCGCTAGGCCTCGGCTTCCAGGCGAGACTCTGCCATTCTCCTCCTGGTGACTTCAGGCACATCGGTCCCCTCCGTGGGCTTTAGTTTCTTCATCTGTGAGAAGGGCTCTGAGCTGATGAGGAGCTTGAACTGGACGGCCCCAGATAATGACGAACAACTCTACCCTACAGTTCAGGATGGAAAGCTCTTTGCCGTCTATCATGACATTCGATTCTTCAAGTGTAACAGTCATTGCATAAACTTTATATAAGCCTCCGCAACCACCATTTATCAATGAGAAGCCCGTGCCTTGCTGTTCCAGTGGTCCGTGGGCATGTGGGGTAGGGCCATTCTTCTCCATAAACCTGCAGACATGACAGCCTCATCTCCAACACATAGAATG